>NW_004444132.1:573802-604526 GCF_000243295.1 Trichechus manatus latirostris
ATTTTCATTATTAAGTTCTTCATGTTCTTCATTTTTTATTGTCTTTTTTTTTTTTTTCTTTTTTTTTTTTTTTTTTTGCTATGTCTGAGCAGGGTGGCTCTGTGTTCTTCATTGTTTGCTCATCTTTGGGCACAATACTTTTTGCTTCCTTCTCCAATTGGCAGGGTCAGTTGCTCAGATATGGTACAGCAGGGCAGGTTTAGCTGAAGGGGAGTTGCTGGGATGTGTTGTTTGTGGCACTTACTGCGGCCACCAGGATGAGCCGGTAATCATTGCAGGGCAGGTTCTGGTAGGCCATGCCTGGGCTGCATGGTGGTATGATGTTCATCACACGGTGCAGGTAGGCAGGATGGAGCGGGGAGACTGTGATGTATGGAGCTAAGATAGGTATGAGAGAGAGGAAAGAGTAACAGGAGCCAAAAACATACAAACAAAAAGTGCTAGGGGAGCTTGCTGTTGGAGTGGAGAGATGAGAGACTATTAAAGAGAGAAAACCAAAAAGGAGAAGAAGAAAAAAAAGAAATGAAAAAATGAATAAATAAAAATTAGAAAGAAAGAAGAAAAGCAAAGTTCCCAAGGATGCCACCAGTGTGGCTGTGAGGTCTGGGGAAGTTACTTCCAGGCTGTGAAGTACAGCCTTGGTAGAAGGGGTAGAGGTGTCACTAGAGCCAGATATTCAGGGGACAGGAAGAGAAAGAAAGTATAAAGAGATGAGAAACAGTAACGAAGAAAGACAGAAAAGGACAAAGAGGGAAAAGAAAACAAAATAAACAAATGAAAAAAAGGAACAAGGAAAACCTCCAAAGAAAAACAGAAAAAAAAAAAAAAAGCCCAAGAAAAAAGAAATGCCCTCAGGGATCCCTCTGTGCATCTGCGCAAACTGAGGGGCTAGGTCCCAAGCCAATGCAGTACTGCCCAGCTAGAACGGGCTGCTAATTTGAGGGAAAAAAAAGAAAACAAACAATTTAAAACAAACAAAAAGCCCCAGGATCCCACCAGTGTGGCAGCACAGGCTGGGAAGCAGTTTCACATTTGAACAGAGTTGTCCAGCCTTTCAGGAAGAAGCAAAGATGGCGCATGGAGCCAGGTATTTGAGAGAAAAGAGGCGGAGGTGGTTAGAGGTAAGGAAGAAATCTAAAGAAGTGGAAAAAAGCAACACCAGCAGCCAATAAATGGCACGTAGGGAGCCGGCCAGCATGGGTGGGTGGAACCCAGGCAACACTGGGGTGAAGGTGGTGCTTCTTGGCCAAGACAGGCAGCAGGTAGCAGAGGAGGCCAAGTGGGGGTGAAGAAGGGTAGGTGGTGGGAAAGCGTATATCACTGGTTACCGGTTGTTCTGTCTCCTGCTGGAAGCTCCGTGAAGCTGCTTTCTTGTACACCCTGTTCGCTGATCTCTGATAGGCGTCCAAGATGGCGGATCCATGCTGCGTTAGCTGATAGGGGACCTCTGCATGTATCTCTCCTCACTCTCTGTTCTCTGTCAGTTTCTTATTCCATTCAGAGCTTGGCTGAGTTCTTTATCTCTTCATTTGATGCTTAGGGTTTCAGGATTGCCATTTTCTCTGTTTGGCTTAGTTTTTCGGGTCTTTGCTGTGGAGGGATTGCGTGGAGCTTCTTCCTATAGTGCCACGTTGCCCCGTATAAAAAGAGAAGTGTTTAATAAAATGAAAATAATAAGGACTGAGCAAGAGTTGAAATTTTAAATAGAATGGTCAGAGAAAGGCCTTAATGAAAAGGAGAATATTGAATAAACACCAGAGCGTGAGAGAGTAGGTCCTTCAGAAATCTGAGGGAAGGGAAGTTTAGGCAGAGGGAAATGCAAATACAATGACCAGGGGTGAAAGCATGCTTGCCATTTTTGAAGAATAGCAGGAAGTCCAGATAACTTAAAGTGAAGTGCACAAGTTAGGAGAGCAGAAAAAGATGAAGCCTGAGAGGCAATTGGATGGTCAGATAGGCTAAGGCAATGTAGGTCTTTGTGAGAATTTTGATTTTTAGTCTGAGTGTGATCAAAGCCAGCAGAGGATGAGTTAGCAAAGGAGCAGCATGAGCTACAAGAATGGGCATATATTTAAAATAATCGCTCAGGTTGCTATGTTGTGAATTAGAATGTAAGAGGGCAGGACAAAGCAGTGAGCCTTGTTAAGATGCTATTGAAAAAACAAGAGGAAGAAAGTAGTGACTTGGGACAGGGTAGTAACAGTGGAGTTCATAAGGAATGGTTGGATTCTGAATATATGTTAAAGGAAAAACCTAGTGGATTTTCTGATGGATAAGATATGTGTAAAAAATATATCTAAAAGGAAGCCTTCAGTATGAATTAGACCTTAACATGAAGAAAACAAAAATCCTCATAACTGGACCAATAAGCAACATCATGATAAATGGAGAAAATATTGAAGTTGTCAAGGATTTCATTTCACTTGGATCCACAATAAACCCCAAGGAAAGAGAAGTCAAGAAATCAAAAGACATATTGCATTGGGCAAATATACTGTAAAAGACCTCTTTAAAGTGTTTAAAAGCAAAGATGTCATCTTGAGGACTAAGGTGCACCTGACCCAAGCCTTGGAATTTTCAATGGCCTCATATGCATGCAAAAGTTGGACAATGGATAAAGAAGACCAAAGAAGAATTGAAGCATTTGGACATGGTGTTGGTGAAGAATACTGGATATTCCATGGACCACCAGAAGAACAACAAATCTGTCTTGGAAGAAGTACAACCAGAATGCTCCTTCTAAGGGAGGATGGCAAGACTTTATCTCACATACCTTGGACTTGTTATCAGGAGGTATCAGTCCCTGGAGAAGGACAGCATGTTTGGTAAAATAGAGGGTCAGCGAAAAAGAGGAAGCCCCTCAATGAGATTGACTGACACAGTGGCTACAGCAATAGGCTCAGACACAACAAAGGTCGTGAGATTGGCACAGGACTTGGCAGTGTTTTGTTCTGTGGTATATAGGGTCGCTAGTAGTCGCAACAGGACCTAACAACAACAACAAAAGGAAAAATGGCTCTCTCCAAATGTCTTGGACAAAGAGAACCAGGACTTTGAGCACTGAAAAATTAATAACTCTTCACAAAAGTCTTACTATAAAGTTGAGCATACAGATGTGACAGTAGGTGCAGGGGCTTATAAGGGCTGTGCAGAAGGAGAGGTGGAGTTAAAAGAGATATCTTTTCTTATTTTTGTTAAGATGAGAGAAATTGTAACATGTTTGTATGCTGATGAGAATAATCCAATGGAGAAAGATGCACACAAGAAATATTCCTGATGCTGGATAAGGATGATTAAAATGTTGGTGATGTCCTTAGTAGACCTAAGTATATAGTGTTATACCACAGATGGAGGCTCTAGTCTTAAGTAGGAGACTATACTATTCTACCACAGTAATGGGAGGCACTGTAGAGTATGTGGGCGCAAATGTTGGTTGGTACAAGCTGAAGGGAAATGTGTTCTTATGATTTAAATTTTTCAGAATGTTTGTTGATTTATTCTACTAAATTTGGAATGCTTTTATAGAAAACTGGAACATGTATTATCCATTCTTTGAGTACACTACAATTAATTAATCAACTGTGGATGAAAACTTGGATTCCTTCCAGTTTTTGGCTTTTATGAATTGTGCTCCTATGAAGTTGTAGTGTTTGTCTGTTGTTGAACCTGTGTATAAGTTTGTGTTAGTTATATGAGCAGGAGTAGAACTAGTAGGGTACATTTTATTCAGATTAAGGGATGGAGCCAAACCATTTTCTAAAGCAGGTGTGGCAATTTACATTCCTACAAGCAGTATGTAAGAGTTCTGATTGTTCAGAATCCTTGCTCACACTTGATATTTTTATCATTTTCGTTTTAGCTATTCCAGTGGGTGTATAGTGGTATCACATTGTAGTTCTCATTTGCATTTCCCTGATGGCTTATGTTATGAACAAGTTTTCATATGTTAATTGGTCACTTGGATACCCGTGTTTCAAATGTAAGCTTTAGCTCATAAATCGAGTTTTCTTTTTCTTATTATTTTATTTTAAGAATTCTTTATTATATTTTCTGAATTTATGTATTAAAAATAGTTACTCTCACTCTTGGATTGCATTTTCATTTTCTTAGTGATATCTTGAATGAAGAAAAGATGTTAATATTAATATAGTCGATTTTATTATTTCTTTTTATTTTAAAGCTCTTCATACGCTATTTTGAAAGTCTACGCTTAAACCAAAGTCATTTTACTCTGAAAAGCTTTATTACTCTATTTATCATATTTAGGGAGCCCTGGTGGCACAGTGGTTAAGAGTTTGGCTGCTAACCAAAAAGATGGCAGTTCAAATCCACCAGCTGCTCCTTAGAAACACTGCGGGACAGCTCTACTTATAGGGTCGCTATGAGTTGGAATTGACTCACTGGCAATGGGTTTGGTGGGTTTTGGATCACATTTAATACTTCAGTACAACTGGAATTTTTGTGCATAATGCGAGATAGGAATTTTGTGTGTGTGGAAGAAGGGATCCAGATATCTATTTTTGCTTATTGATAACCATTTATTGAACAGGTCATTATTTTCAAATGCACAGCATTACTGCCTGTTATAAATCACTTATTTTATTTCAAGACTTCCTCATCATTCACCTGTGCTTTTCCAACACCCTCCTCATTAGTTTTTTTCATGAAAACTAGAAATCTAACGTTACCAATCCTCTGCTCAGAAGCTTTTATTGATTGTCAATGCCTACAAATGTATTTCTCCCAGGGCAGATCTTAAAAATGTAAATTCTGTGTGTTCAACATCAAACTAATGAATTAGAGTGGGTAGAATAATTGATGAGAGCAGCGTTCTCAGGAATCTGCATTTTAAACAGTGCAAAGAATTTGTCCCTTTAGAAACGTGAGAACCAGAGGTTTATCAAATTAAGACAGAATTCCTTAGCACAGATGAAAACATAGAAGACCCTTCATGACTTGGTTCTTCATTTGCACTTACTGTTCCAAAACAACTCAACCACTTTAGTTTCAGCATGCATTCCATGCTATAATGAAATATGTATAAGTACGTATATACCATACATAGGACCATACATATAGTCCTATCTGCATAGGACTCTGCATTCTACTATCACATTGGAAAGGCCCAGTAAACCCCAAGTGTATTTCAATATCCAGTGCATTCATTACCTCTTCTCTTCTGCTTTCACTGATACTGTTCTGTAACCCCTTCAGTCCTATCTAGAAATAATAGATCATTCTCACTTATTCTATACTTCTCCAACTTGAACAATCTTTCCATTACTGCATGAGTCTGTCTTTCCTATAAAACTCCAAGTTCCTTGCTGACAGGGATTATATCCCTACACTTCTTTGGATTCTCAATATCATGTATAATATCTGACACATAACAAATACACCATATTTTTTAACTAGAACTAAGATCATATTAATTTTATTTTTTCATGAAAATGTCTTTATTTCAAAAATAATTCCTCAGTGATACAAGAACACTAATAAAATTGGTAGTTATACACTATAAATGAATAAATTATATAAAGAAATCATATTAGAACATTATGGTCCCATTTACCACTCAGTCTATATGATTAGAATAATAAATTTCATTTTTCACTAGAAAAAAATTTTTGCTTATAATTAACTATTATTTGCCAGACTTACTCATAAACTGATCTGTTTTGCTCCTGGTAGTTTACTGTCTAAATCTGAATAAGATTGACAGAAGAGCAAAAACTATCCCACAGTTTCAGTCCTGATGCAAAGCCACTTGCATTAATCCTGACAGTCTCATCCCTGCTGTTGTAAAGAATTTTTCATTGGGCATTGTCTTAGTTATCTAGTGCTGCTATAACAGAATTACCACTAGTGGGTGGCTTTAACAAATACAAATTTATTTTCTCACAGTTTAGGAGAATAGAAGTCTGAATTTAGGGTACCAGCTCTAGGGAAAGGCTTTCTCTTTCTGTCGGCACAGTAGAAGTTTCTTGCCTCTTTGAGCTTCTGCTCCTGGGCACTCTTCATGTGGCTTGGCGTCTCTCTTCCCCCGTCTCTGCTTCTTTCCCTTGCTTATTTAATCTCTTTTATATCTCAAAAGACAGGACTCAAGATGCACCCTAATCTTGCCTCATTAACAAAATAAACATAACCTAATTCTCATTGATGTAACTTAATTCTTTCCATTAACATAACAAACAACCCATTCACAAATGGGATTATAACCACAGGCAGAGGTTAGGATTTACAAAACATATTTTCGGGAGACACAATTAATCCATAATGGGGGTTATTAGAAATCAGTAGACAAGTTCATTAAAACCAAGACCACCATGCAATTCCTTATTCATATGAGAATGTATTATATTTTGAAAAGATTATTTTAGACATTGTTCTTGAAAGTTGTGTATGGCTGGTAACATAAACGATATGTTGGATTTTCTTTCAAAATTTATATGTTCACAAGTTTAAATTTGCAGTATAAAAACATCTGGCAAGTGAAAGAAGTATGCATCAGAAGACATCACTACTTTTATAATGTAATCAGGTTCCAAGTTATTCTGTGATTAAAATATTTCATGAGCCTCTGCAGTTTGTCTTTAAAAACCTTAAGGGGTAGACAATGGTAATTAGGCTTATTCTGCGTTCTTGATATAGCACGGAGTAATGCTGAACACACAGTTGTTGTTTAATAAATTCTTAATTAATGAGTATTATTATTTTGCCAACTAAGTACTCCAAGCTCATGGAACACCAACAAAATCAATAGGGACATATGGCAAGGGACAACTAGGTTAGAGCAGAGACTGCCAGATAACTCTCCACAGTCCTAACTTACTCAATGGCAATCATTCAGATTCACATATAATTTTTTTTTTTAACTCTAATTACATCCAGGCAAGGGAGGAAAACAAATGAATACTTGTTAACCATTAACTATATCAGATACTTTTCAACATACATAATTTTATTTAGTGTTTCTATAGCAATGTACAGAGTCCCTGGGTGGTGCAAACAGTTAAGGTCTAGACCCTTAGATCAAAGGTTGGCGGTTCTGACTCACCCAGAGGCTCCTCAAAAGGCAGGCCTGCCAGTCTGCTTCCAAAAGGTCACAACCTTGAAAGCCCTATGGAGCAGTTTCACTCTGCACACATGACGTCACCATGAGTTGGAATCGACTCCATGGCAACTAACAACAACATAGTAATCTATGGCGTATTATATATGCATTTTACCGATAAACAGTCAATGAAGTTCAGTACTAAGCTCAAAGTTAATTAGTAATAAAGTAGTATGAACAGGACTAAATGCTAGTCTGCCTTTAAAGGAAATATTTATTCTGCTTCACCTTACTCCTACTTCACTGACGTTATAGTGGTTCAAAGGTAATTTAAATACGGAAAACCACATAACCTGTGACCCAGCAATTTGACTCCTAGTTATATACCATAAAAATCTGCACATGCATTATTCAAAACCGTGTACTTATATTCATAACAGCACAATTTGTAATAGTAAAAAACTAGAAACAATAAGTTTTCCAACAACAGAACTGATCATTAAAGGCTCATATACTCACCCAGTGGAATACAAAACAGGAAAGAAAAAAAGATGACCTCCTTGCAATCACATGGATAAATTTTACAAACATAACATTTTCAAAAGGTCAGTCACAAATAAAACGTACTGTATGATTCCATTCATATTAACTTCCAAAACAGGCAAAACTAAACTGTAAAGTAGTGGGTGGGGTACAGCATAATAATGGGTTCTGGTTGCTAATATTGTTCTATTTATTGACCTAGGTTACGTTACATGGACTTGTTCACTTTGTGAAAACACATAAACTTATGATTTGTGCACTTTTCTGTATGTAGGATATGTAAGCAAAATATACTCCCCAAAAGGTAAATACAATAGCTATGGGGAGCAGGATATTACATGCAGAAGAACTTTTTCCTCTGGTTTTATTATTTTAACATATGGTTGTAAATATAAAAGAACAAGTAAAAAGTAAGTACATCAGTGATTTATATAACATGACATCTGGTTAAGAGTTTGTAACATAATTGTGTTTAAATAATTTAACACAGATAATTGTTCAAGGCTGCTGATTTCTGTAATCTAAATATAAACACAGTTTTGTGGGAGCTCCTTATCCTTTCAAATACCCCTGCAGATGGTGGTTAGCGATAGCTTACATCTTTTCTTTACCTTCATTCAGACATCATACTTCCTTTGAACTTATTTAAATGATGGATCTTTGCACTGTCTGTTACATCCTGAGACAAAGATGATGTAAAAAATAGCTGCAGATACTTGATCCCTTTTCCCCAGATAAAAAGAAATCGAATATATAAAGTGTTTACATATTTATCACACTTTACTGAAGATTACCAGTTGCTGATAAGTAGATTCCAACTCATGGAGACCCCAAAGGAGTCAGAGAAGAACTGGGCTCCATAGGGTTTTCAATGGCTGACTTTTCAGATAGATCACCAGGCTTTTCTTCCAAGGCACCTCCGGGTGGACAGTAACTGTCAATCTTTTTGGTTAACAGCTAAGCACGTTAACCATTTGCACTATCCAGGGACTCCTACTGACGATTAGGTACATGGAAAGCCAGGCTGCAGCTTGAATTCAGACTTCGCTATTTCTAAGAACACTTCTGAAATTTTTTCCAGCTGGGTCCTCAGCCTTCTCTCATGTATCTTGGTGCCTTCCTCCTTCTCCTCCATATTCTCTTCCTTCTCCTCCATATTCTCTTCCTTCTCCTTCCTCTTGTTCTCAAATACTCCTTGACCCCACACTCTTAAAAGGAAATGAAGGTAGCAAAGGAAGAAGAAAGGAGGCAGGATGGAGGGAGGAAAGAAGGAAAGGGGAAAGAGAGTAAAAGCTGGGAGGAGAAGGGGAAGAAGGGAAAGAGAGGGGAGGAAAGGAGAGGGGAAGGGAGAGGGAAAGAAGTGGAGAGGAGGGAAGGATGGAACGGGAGGGGAGGAAAGGGAAGTGGGGGGAGTTCATCTGAACTCTTTGTAGGCTCAGCCCTGTAGACTCCTCACCATACTCATTCACATTTTCCTTTAAACAATGATCATATATTCAGGATATCACCTATCTTTTTCTGTTTCACTTGTCACCATAAGTGGAAAAAATGCAATACAAGTATGAATTATGCACCAATATTTAAGGCAGAAGAAGCTATTAACACTTTTCATTTTCCATAGAAAAATTGCCCCCTT
The DNA here is from genome assembly GCF_000243295.1 of Trichechus manatus latirostris. Taxonomy (NCBI): domain Eukaryota; kingdom Metazoa; phylum Chordata; class Mammalia; order Sirenia; family Trichechidae; genus Trichechus; species Trichechus manatus. The sequence goes on from NW_004444132.1 coordinate 583,036, forward strand.
TGCATTTTTATTAACAGGATACAGTTAACGCCAAGATTAATTTCTAATGATACAGGACATTGTGAGCAAATTCATTATTTTAACATTATGATAAAATGAATAAAGAGTTTAAATACTATATGTTCAAAGGCTATTATTAAAATATTATATGGATAAAAATTATCATTTCAATTATACTGGAAAATATGTATGCATTCACATACTTCTAAGACTTTGTTTATAATTGCATATAAGCTTGCTCATAATTTCTCACCAAAAATAGTGGAAAACTAAAAACTATAATTACAGATCACTTTTAAATATTCTAATTGTTGTTGAAATGTATTTCTTATTCCTTTCTGTGCATAAAATTTTATTTTTAATAAAATGTATTACTCCTTCATATTTACTATTCAGAATCAGCAAATATTCCTAGATAAGAGAATTTATCTACTAGGATTTGCCACATATTTCTGAACTGTTTGGCACTTATTTTCAATATTTTGTTTTTGTGTAGGAAGAGGGTTTTTAACAGAATTTTAAAAATAGAAAATACACTTACACATTTCAAAAATTAACAAATACACAAAAGAGAACATATACACTTAATTTATCAAAATCTAATGATTAGCAGTACTTTGAACAAGTTATTCTTCAGTAACAGAAGATTTTTAGAACATTTTAAATACCGCTTACTATACTCTCAACTAATATAGTAATGGTGCAATTTATAATTCTATCTTTATTTATAACTTACCATATAATTATTATTGTTTTATACAATTAGCATTCACAAGGATTTACCAAATAATTTTGCTCTATTCCTTCTCATATCACAAACGTTCCTTCTAGGTTCACTTTCCTTATGCCTGAAGTGTACCCTCCTCCCAAAAAACAAACCTGCTGCGGTCAAGTGATTCTGACTCATAGCGACCCCATAGGGTTTCTAATGCTATAATTTTACAGAAGCTGACTGCCACATCTTTCTCCTGCAGAGCTGCTAGTGGTTTCGAACTGCCAACCTTTCAGTTAGCAGTCCATCGCTATAACCACTGTGCCACCAGGAAGGTGTATTCTTTCAAACTTCCTTTAGTAGTGGCAAGCTCAGTATAAAAACAAACAAAAAACAAACCTGTTGCTATTGAGTGGATTCCAACTCCTAGCTACCCTATATGACAGCCCCATAGGGTTTCCAAGGAGTGGCTGGTGGATTCAAACTGCCAACCTTTTGGTAAGCAGCCAAGCTCTTAACCACTGCACCACCAGGGTTAGGAGTATAGGTCTAAAACTCAGTATAGGTCTAAAAGTATCTAGCAGAGTATAAGTTTATAACTTGAGGCTTTTTTTTTTTTTAATTTCTCACTATGTTGGTAATATCAGTCCAACGTATCCTGGCTGTCTATAAGTCATTGCTGTCTATAAGTGAACTATCAGTCTTAATACCACCTCTATGAAGGACATATATATATATATATTTACTGAGTATATCCATTAACTAATGCCCGGATTTAAACACTGATTTGTTTTCTCTTGGGGATAATAGATTTTTCTATAACTTATCTTTATTTTCTTGCTTTCTTCTATCTCTTTGCTTTAGAATTTTCATGTTCCCCTTATCTGCACATACAGTTTGAAATTTTTTCCTCTTAATATTTACACTTAACTCTCCTATTTTTGGAAACCCTAGTGGCATAGTGGTTAAGTGCTACGGCTCCTAACAAAAATTGGCAGTTCAAATCCACCAGGTGCTCCTTGGAAACCCTTTGGGGCAGTTCTTCTCTGTCCGATACAGTCACTATGAGTTGGAATAGACTCAACGGCAACGGGTTTGTTTTTGGTCTCCTGTTTTTGCCACTGTTTTATAGGTAGGTTAAGTCCAACGTGGGCCTCAAAAAAAGGCTCCCAAGCAAACCACAGACACCTATTTAGCTTTTAGGGCAACTGAAACATTCCACTATTATAATAAACATTTATGAAAACAATGTGAAGTAGCATAAGTAAGTAAATTAGAAAAAAAAACATTAAAAATGAATAATTCTTTGATTTTTGTTTTGTTTATAGTTTACATTAATGCTGATGCTAGAAGGAGATGCAGAATTATTTGGAATTTTTATCAAAATGCTGAATGCATTTTCTGACCAGTTCAATAAATTTAAATGTTTATGGCAATATTTCTTAAAATGTTTCATTTCACTCTAAAACCTCATAAATATATCTTTAACACTGAATTCATTTATCTTTAAGGAAAGTCATATATGAAGTGAATGGCGTGAAAAAGAAGAGAAGGTTGAAAATATTTTCCTTCCTAACCTAAGTTGGTGGGATAGAAGGGAATGGAGAAGAAAGAGTATTAAAATTGCCTAAGTTCTCATTTTTTGTGTCATAAAAACAAAGACTCTACTGATAAAAGCTTCAAGGAAAATTCAAGTCAGTATTTAGATAAAGCTTCCATAACTAAGGCAGTAGTATGGCATAGCAGAGAGATTGCTGCTACTTGCCTACTTGGTGACCCAGGACATGTTAAGTTTTTCAACCATAGTTTCTTCATATGTAAAATGGGCATGGTAATACTGACCTTTTCAAACTATTAGTAATATCTGAAAAATAGTTATAAAACACTACATACGTACTAGGGATTCAAGAATTTGTACTTGCTGTTGTTGCTTTCATTGTTATTAATTTGATCTGCTTACCATCTCATGCCTATATCTTACATTTAAAAATCATGTAAAATTCAGTTCTGTTTCATTCAGTTGAACAATTACTTACAATTACTTATGTAGGTAAAGTATATTGTGTGCTGTGCTAAGCACTACGTGGTGAGCAAAGGGCTGCAGAAACAGTGGAAAAAAAGAAAAAAACTGTTGCCCGTTGAGTCAATTCCGACTCAGTGACCCTATAGCGACCCTATAAGACAGAGCAGAACTGCCCCATAGGGCTTCCAAGGAGCATCTGGTGGATTTGAACTGCCAAACTTTTGGTTAGCAGCCGAGCTCTTAACCACTATGTCACCAGGGCTCTGAGATAGTGCAAGGAATCTGTAATTCATACAAGCACCAAGCCTTGTGTGGAGACTGAATAAATAACTTCCACATCTAAGTACCACTATTTTCCAGTGTGAGTAGTTGTGATTAATAAAGTAGGTCTTCTTAAGGAGAAGAATTTTTTGTTTTGTTTTAGCCGTTGTTAATAAAACAATTACTAGAGATAAAATTGTGTTAGCTGAGGAAAAGTCATATGCATAGAGATATGTAAATGTGTGTATGTTTGGATGGGCAGAGAAGAGAACAAGCACAAGGAAGGAGGTTAACCAATTATTGCTCATCAAATATTACTTGAGAACTCATTCTGAGCTAGGAACAGAACTAAGTGGTTCACCAAGTGGGCTTACAGTATAGTTAGGATTAGACACTTGACAGGTAATGTGTGTGCATGATTCTCTGATAAGAAGAGATAAGATGTGGCTCACCTCCTGTCTTTAAACCCAAAAACCCATTACCGTCCAGTTGATTCTGACTCATAGCAACCCTATTGTGACCCTATCTTTAATTCCCCACAATGTTCTAGCAGGTAGTCCAGGAGACCACAACAATTTGTCCGTCCATCCAGGCCAAAGTCCAGGACATGTAGTAGCAGGTGTTTGCAGCCCAGGGGTGGTCTGCTTTGATAAAGAGGAAACATCCTCAGGGAATCCACCTAGGTTCACACACTGCCTATCAAAGGGAGGTAAAACTCAAAATCAGAGCCTGCTTTTTATACGGTCACCAGCGAAGTCATGCAATCGTTTTTGAAAACTTCTGCTAGTAAAACAGCTTTCTTCAGGCAATAGAATAAGAATTTTTACAGAATTTGCGAATCAGAATTTTACCTTACAAGAAACTTTGATTGCTAGAATATACTTGTGAACTATTCAAAAACCGTACCCAATGAGACTTAAAGAAACTATAAAGGCAAAGATTATGCCTTGAATTTATCACTTTCACAAATTACACCTTATCTTTTATCCTCAACTCTGTTCTGTTTCCAATGTCTTCTAGCAATTTTTAAAGTCCCTATTGAAAGAACTTAATTGTGAGAATAAGCCCCAATCTTGACCAATTTAGTCCCATTACACTCATTACATATTGAGTTGTGTATATGAAGATGTAAAAATTCAGGATAACTGTTTTTTAAGAAAGTAATATAACTTCTCTCAAATTTCTTGTTTTTCTTTTACTATTCAGAACATGACATTATCCAAACTGAGATATGTAATGCATCTAGCAGTTTTCTCCAGGTATTCAATGAATAAATATAACAGCATGGATGTTTTTCAGACTTTTTACAGCATTTACATCTCTGAAAAAACAGTATCTATAGTCTTCATTCCTAACCTCTCCTACTGTCTAAATCATCCTAAAATCTCTATGCTATAATTTTATAATCCCAGAGAACAGGCCATTTCTATAATTCTAATGGACTCCCATGGAAAGCATATTTTTAATAAAATTTCACTTAACCTCTAAAACATTATTATGAAAATACAGTATTTCACTGATAATTTCTATTTGTTACAAGTGGTGTTAAAAAAAAGTCAGAAAGTGATCTTTGACATCAGATAATTCTATAATTAATAAAAATGTTAAAATGTCAGCTGTTTATGTAATATTTTTGAATAGCAATGATTTACAAAATCTTAAACTACATGGACACATACACATTTACATTATGAATATTATACTGTCATGCTCAATGCATTCTAATGATAAAATATGATGAATATTTTTTTCACAATGTAGTTTTTTTTACTGGTGATTTTTAAATCATCTTATAATTCTTTATAAAGTATAGCATTGTTTTCCTTCAAACTGAATATATACTTTTCATAATCAACTTTAAAGAATTACTGTAGTTTTATGAGTTAAATATAAATAGTGTATGAAATATTTAGGCTATGAAAGGTTGCCTTAAAATCTTAAAAAAAAAAAAATACCTTTTCTCACAAAAACTAGGAAAACAGAAGCAGGGAATCTACCTGGTCATACAGGAAAAAAAGGTCCTTGAAATACAATTAAAGAATGAACTGATGTGAAAGAAGCTTTAACATAATCAATGGTATGAAAATATCTAAAAAATAATATATAACCATAACAAGGATAATCAACTGAGATACCTAGAAAACATGGAGATGAAAGAGCAACGATTTTGTCCTATTTATTCAACACTGTCCAGTTTTGAGGGATGCTGGTACTGTAAACACTCTATTCTCCTGTGAAGTGATCTCTGTTATGAGATGCAAATGGCCCATAACGTTAATGATAATCTTACCTCATTTTTTTGTTCACCAAAAAAACTTCTGATTTTTTTTACTCCATTTTTGTTTTCCAATTTTAGAAATAAGATTTCCTGGAGGGAGAGCAGAAGAATTTCCATAAATGTTAAGGAATATGATCAAATAAAAAATAAATAAATTGACCTTATGCTTTACCTTTTCTCAACAACATAAACAGCAATTATACACATGGACCTCACTGGATAGAATACACAGGAATAAAACTGACTACATCTGTGGAAAGAGATGATGGAAAAACTCAATATCATCACTCAGAACAAGGCCAGGGCCAACTGCCAAACAGACCTTCAATTGCTCTCATACTAGTTCAAGATGAAGCTGAAGAAAATTAAGACAAGTTCACGAGAGCTAATGAATGAATTTGAGTATATGCCACCTGAATTCAGAGACCATCTCAAGAACAGATTTGACACATTGAACACTAATGACCAAAGACCAGATGACTTGTGGGATGACATCAAGGACATCATACATGAAGAAAGCAAAAGGTCATTAAAAAGACAGGAAGGAAAGAAAAGACTAAAATCGATATCAGAAAAGACTCTAAAACTTGCTCTTGAACATAGAGTAGTTAAGAAGAAATGATGAAGTAAAAGAGCTAAACAGGAGATTGCAAAGGGTAGATCAAGAGGACAAAATAAAGTATTACTATGAAATGTGTAAAGACCTCGAGTTAGAAAACCAAAAGGGAAGAACATGCTCGGCATTTCTCAAACGGAAAGAACTGATGAAAAAATTCAAGCCTCGAGTTGCAATATTGAAGAACTCTATGGAGAAAATATTCAACAACGTAGGAAACATCAAAAGAAGATGGAAAGAATAAACAGAGTCACTGTACCAAAAAGAATGGGTCGACATTCAAGCATTTCAGGAAGTAGTATATGTTCAAGAACCAATGGTACTGAAAGAAAAGGTCCAAGATGCACTGAAGTCATTGGTGATAAACAAGGCTCCAAGAACTGACAGAATACTACCTGAGATGTTTCAACAAATAGACGCAGGGCTGGAGGTGCTCATTCATCTATGCCAAGAAATTTGGAAGACAGCTACCTGGCCAACTGACTGGAAGAGATCAATACTTTTGCCCATTCCAAAGAAAGGTGATTCAACAGAATGCAGGAATCATTGAACAATATCATTAATATCACATGCAGGTAAAATTTTGCTAAAGATAACTCAAAAATGGTTGCATCAGGACATTACAGGGAACTGCCAGAAATTCAAGCCAGATTCAGAAGAGTATGTAGAACAAGGGATATTGTTGCTGATGCCAGATAGATCTTAGCTGAAAGCAGAGAATACCAGAAAGATGTTTACCTGTGTTTTATTGACTGTGCAAGACATTCAACTGTGTGGATCATAATAAATTATGGATAACATTGCGAAGAATGGGAATTCCAGAAAACTTAATTGTGCCCACAGAAAACCTGTACATAGACCAAGAGGCAGTTATTTGAACAGAACAAAGAGAAACTGTGTGGTTTAAAATCAGGAAGAGTGTGCATCAGGGTTGTTTCTTTTCACCATACTTATTCAATCTGTATGTTAATTAAATGATATGAGAAGCTAGACAATATGAAGAAGAACATGGCATCAGGACTGAAGGAAGACTCATTAACAACCTGTGGTATGCAGATGACACAAGCTTGCTTGCTGAAAACAAAGACGACTTGACACACTTACTGATGAAGATCAAAGACTATAGCTTTCAGTATGGATTACACCTTGTCTTAGGCTGGGTTCTCTAGAGAAGCAAAACTAGTAAAGTGTATAAATATATATAGAGAGAAATTTATAGCAAGGAAACAGCTTACGTGACCGTACAGGGTAGAACATCCCAAGTCCGTGGATCAGGGTAGAGGCCTCTCCCAATTCACGGAGCCACAGAAGCTGGCAAGCCCAAGATCAGCAGGTCTCTCGCTCACAGGTTGTGAAGGTTGACAAATTCCAAGACTGGCAGGCAAAATCGCAAGATTTCTCCTGATTCACATAGCTGCAGGTGCTGGCGAACCCAAGATCAACAGGTCATAGAGCAGGGCTCCACTCACAGGCTGTGAAGTTTGATGAATCCCAAGTTTGGCAGATAAGCTGACAGCTCAGGTCCAAAAGAACCAGAGGTGAGACGACAGGAGGCAGCTGCAGGATCCAGAGTGAGCAAAAAGCCAGAACATCTGCTTATATTCAGATGCAGGCCACACTCTCAAGGAAACTCCCTTTCATCTGATTGGCTACTCACAGTATATTCAATCATGGGACTGATCATATATAAACACTGAGAATCATGGCCCAGCCAAGTTGACACACAATCTTAACCATCCACTCCTCAACATAAAAAAAAAAAAAAACCCTCACAATTGGCCCAATAAGCAACATCATGATAAATGAAGAAAAGATTGAAGTTGTCATGGATTTCATTTTACTTAGAACCACAATCCATGCCCATGGAAGCAGCAGTCAAGAAATCAAAGAACATATTGTGTTGGGCAAATTTACTGCAAAAGTCCACTTTAAAGTGTTGAAAAGCAAAGATATCACTTTGAGGACTGAGGTGCACCTGACCCAAGCCATGGTATTTTCAATTGTCTCATATATATGTGAAAGCTGGACAATGAATAAGGAAGACCAAAGAAGAATTGATGCCTTTGAATTACAGTGTTGGCAAAGAATATTGAATATACTAAGGACTTCAGGCATGAACAAATCTGTCTTGGAAGAAGTGCAGCTAGGATGCTCCATAGAAGCAAAGATGGTGAAACTTTGTCTCATGTACTTTGGACATGTTATCTGGAGAAATAAGTCCCTGGAGAAGGACATCATACTTTGTAAAATAGAGGGTCCGTGGAAGAGATGAAGACTCTCAATGAGATGGATTGACACAGTGGCTGCAACGATGGGCTCAAGCATAGCAACAATTGTGAGGATGGCGCAGGACTGGACAGTGTTATTTTGTGTTGTACAGCAGGTCCCTATGAATTGGAACCAACTCAACAGCACCAATTAGTAGTAATAAAATTCTTTATATATCATTCTTTCATGATTTTAAGAATTTAGTTGAATGTAACCATTTAGCATTCAAGCTGAGTTAAGAGGTTTCATTTATTTTTTAAACTGGCATGGTGAGAATGAGACTCTGGGGCACATGGCTAATTATTTCCACCTTAGTAGGCTTTGCCCAAATGGCCAGCACATTCTTCACTCTCTGTGTCTATAACAAATATACATTATGGGTTGTGGGTATTTTTTATTTACTGTAACCTTGTATACTAAAGATGAAATATTTGGGGATTCTGAAGGAGTAATTTAAGACTAGAATGGTATTAGGAGCTCACATGTGTCATCAACAAGTCTATTGAAACTTACCCTGTGCAACTCAGAAAGGCAGAAAATACAACCAAATCCCAAAGTGTTTATATTTTTTAGAGGGAAGACGGTGATCAGAAACTCTCCTATACAAGGGAAATAAAACAAATTAAAAACTCAAGATAATAATACAAGAGATGTCTCAAAGCAATAAACAATTAAATACTAGTGAATGTTATAGGAAGTAAATAGCGAATTCAGAGGAGAATGATATTGCATTTTACAATTGTAGTCAAAACTGACAGCAGTGTGTAGGATAAATTAGGTTTTAGAAAAGCAAAGTAGGAACATTGTTGAAACTGGACAAAATACAAGTTGATTTTCCTCCCAGAAATAACAGATTCTAAATCTAAATGGCAAATTGAGTTGTACTAAGTGGTTCACACTCAAATGGGATGCATAAGGTGCCACATAAACAGTTCACTTCTCCTTCTGTAGAAATTTCATGCCCTTAGAAATCTTGCACAGTCTTCTGTACAGTTTAGTTTTCCAAAATACTTCAAATCCCTCTCTATTAGGAAAGGATAAATTATAAATCTCCTATGATACAACACTTTTGTATCCCTGACCCCCTCAGCTGCCAATAAGAAAGTCTACTGTATTATCTACATATACCTATCTGCCTCAGTATTTTGTATGTTTTAAGTATCTTCAACTGATTTTTATTTTTGTCCTTTTTGTTTTAATTGGGAAACTGTATTTACTTCTATTTTTTGTATTTTAAACACTGAAGATAGATGAAATTTTTATATTCCTTTTAGAAAAAGAAAGGAAGAGTGCTACAATATTAGACATACTGTGCCTCTGACTGTGTTAGTCATAACTTCTTGGAGGGTGTCTTTCTCCAGAGTACAGAAATACACCTCAAGATGCAATAGGGAAGCATAAAATTTTAACCAACTATTTTGATCCTTTCTATTTCAACTTCTACTTTTTATTACTTCCAGAATCCAAACTGAATTTGTTAGGCTTCTTTTTTACATAGCTACAAACTTGTTGCATATGTTTTGACTACAACAGTAAGCAGATAGGCATGACCATGATGTTGCCATCTCTGTGCTTTTTGAGTAGACACAGGTGAAAGGACAAGTACTGTTCTTGTCCCCAAAAGTACTACTCAGTAACTTATTCTCATGTGTCTTTTCCTAATGTGCTAGGTAGATGTCTTAGTTACCTAGTGCTTCCATTAACAAAAATACCACAAAGTGGGTGGATTTAAAGAACATAAATTTATTTTCTCACAGTTCAGAAGACTAGAAGTCTGCATTGAGGAGATGGCTCCAGGGGGAGTGTATTAGTTATCTAGTGCTACTTTAATAGAAATACCACAAGTGGATGGCTTTAACAAAAATAAATTTTTTCTGTCACAGTCTAGTAGGCTACAAGTCCAAATTCAGGGTGTCAGCTCCAAGGGAAGCCTTCTTCTATCTGCTCTGGAGGAAGGTCTTTGTCATCAATCTTCTCCTGGACTAGGAGCTTCTCTGCACAGGAACCCGGGGTCCAAAGGATGTGCTCTGCTCTCGGCACTGCTTTTTTGGTGGTATGAGGTCCCCAACTCTCTGCTTGCTTCATTTTCCTTTTATCTTTTGTAAGATAAAAGGTGGTACAGGCCACACCCCAGGGAAACTCCTTTTACATTGGATCAGGGATGTGACCTTAGTAAAGGTGTTACAATCCCATCCTACTCCTCTTTGACATAAAATTACACTCATAAAATGGAGGACAACCACAAAATACTGGGAATTATGGCCCAGCAAAACTAATACACACATTTTTGGGGGGACATAATTCAGTCCTTGACAGGGAGGCACTTCCTTGTCTATTTCAACTTCCAGTAGATGCCTGTGATCCTTGACATTCCTGGACTCGTAGATGCATCTATCTCAGTTGTCACATGGTATCCATGCCTGTTTTACCCTTTTTAAAACAGATCACTCAGAACGGATTAGGTTTAGGAACCCCTTTCTCACTTTGGTATGACCTTATTAACATACAAAAGAAAAACCCTATTTCCAACCAGGGTCACATCACAGGTACAAGTGTTGGAACTTCAACATATCATTTTGGGGAACAGAATTCAATCCATAACAGTGGAGCTACTCCAGCAGGCTTCAATTCTCTCAAGTCTTTGTTGACACTTATTATTTGCAGCAGGAGGCGACGCTTCCAAAAAGATTTCTTAAAATAGTTTATTTCACAAACATCAAAAACATCGATAGTCATATGAAAACAAACTTCGAAGTCTGAGACACCGGATATTTCTATAAAAAAAATTATTTCATAGTATTTAAACTCAACTTCCCAAGGTGATTTATTTATGTATTTCCATATAGCCTATAGCTAATTATATTATTAAGTCAACAAATAAAAAACCCTCTACCGTTGAGTCGATTCTGACTCATAGCAACCTTATCAACAAATAGCCAACCTAAAACTAAGAAAAAGTAGCATGACTCTAAGATCTAGTTGGTAAAGTACATTTATATAAGGTCTGTGGCAGTGTCCACTGCTTAGATGTAGTGTTGTCCTTTTGCCAGTGACAATAGATAACCATGAAGTAGAATATTTCAGCATCCTGATAGTTTGTAGTAGTTTTCTTTATCAGCTTTGACAATACGTTAAGAGACTAAAACACTCTGAGAAAAAAGAAAAAGTTTAAAAGTTGGCAGCCCCTGAAAATACCCATTAAAGAGCATGGCACAGAAGTTGAAGAGCTCATTGTGGAACTATAGTCAGCATTAACACTACAGGGCTCCAGTATTTTCCCAGAAAATGTGACACCTCCAGGCATTCTTTGATTTCAGATTGCCAGCCAAAGCACAGCACCAAAGGCCAGAGACAGCAAGAAAAATTGATCTTTTGTCAGCAACCAAAACGACCCCGTGGTCTTCCCCTACTTGAAAATTGTTAGTAAATTGTGAAAAGGCTTAGGAGAAGGAAATTTGATAAAAACATCTTTCCTGAGCTCCTTCCAAATCACTCACTGTTTAAATATCTAAAAGAAATGTTATCCATGAATGTTTAGAGAAATTAAGAATATAGTATGTTTACAATGTAAGAGGTACTATGCTAAGCTCTTTAAATGGATTATTTTATCTAATTTCCACAACAACCCTATGAGGTATTATTATTACCCACATTTTACAATTGATGAAACTGAGGTAAGATGAAGTCAAGTAACTTGCCCAAGGTTACATAGCTAATAGATGGTAGAGGAGAAACTCAAACCAAGCAATCTCATACTAAGGCTTGTTTTTCTAACTACCCTAATACACTGCCTCAAAATAATGGCGAAATACAAAAATTCAAACACTTATCTCTCCTCTGCCAAGGAGAGGCTATTCATTAGTTCAAATATTGTATTCTCTAAAATGATTACTTATGCAAAACTTAACAAGTAGATTAAAAGAGGTCAATTGTTTGACAACAAAACAACTAACTAATTTATACTCAAACCCCTTTGCTCAAGAATATCATTAAATCTTTCTCTCTAAAATTACATAATTTGATTCCTACAAACCTATTTCTAATTATCCCTTTTCATTTTCCTTCACAAATTTAAGAGGAATTTCTTATTGTTGTTGTATTTCCCCTCAAACAGAGGATCATTGGAAACTACTATGTTCCTTCTGTGTTTTAGAATAAATGCAGATTCATTAAGCAAATCTTGTACATTTCTAAGCATAACACCATGAGACCATTCCACTGATGAGGTAAGAATGAAGTAAGGAATCCATTTGCTCTGACAGAAGGTTCATTAATTCTTGTAAAAGGTGGCAGGTGTTCAATAATACAGGGAGACATTGTTCTAAAGTTCCATCAAGAGACAAATATAAATACTGGATTGAATAGTTATGCTTAATTAAATAAGTTAGAACTCAAAAAATATTTTATGACACCATACCTTGGGCTAGGAATTTTAAAGAAACACATAGACATAAAATATCCCTATGGAATAATCATTTTCTCACTTGTTTTCATGTTTCATTTTAGATATTAATGATAACCTGTAGAAAAATTAACTTATTGTTTGGATTGAATTTTACATGTGAATTTTACCAAAGAGTCATTGTTAACATGTAAGTTATTTTCTTTAAAAATATGCATTAGTAATTTAATCTGACTCTCTTTACAAATATATTTCAAATTTACCAAGGATTTATAACTCAAAAGAGTAAGTATTTAGGTCATTGTTAGGCACATTAACAACAGCATTATCTTGCCACCAAGTGGTAGTTTCTGAATTGCATTGCAGGATTCTGCTGTATTTTCATGAGTATGTCCTTTATATCACCTTTAATATTTGCTAAAAATAAATTCATTTTGAAAGGAAATAATAAAGTCACTAATAACAATGTTTTTTCCCAGAATATTAATATTTGAAAGTTGTTTATGATAAAATGACTGTATTTTTCTACCTCCCAGTTTGTTGGATTGATTCAAATTCCAACAGATTTTAAAGTATGCAAGGTAAACTGAAGAGTTTCATTAAGGACTTTGAATTTGAAGGCACAGTATAGCTTTCTATCCTTTAATATCCTTTTAAAAATTACAATGTTTGTGCTAGGTACAAGTTAGAGACTGACACTTGAAGGGCAAAGATTTATGGAATATTTAGACCTAACCGAGTTTCCCCAAAGAGTAACATCTTTACTGAATTATTAGTTCATGCACTATTATAAAGGATAAAAATCAACATAGGTTTAGCGACATGGATGTTAGAGTTGAGCTGAGACTGAAAAAACAACAACAAAACCAGCAGAAAACTATTACAGGAGATGACCCAAGATGGTGGCTTAGTCACACATGACGTGTCATCCACCTACAACAAAGAACCGAGAAGCCAGGTGAAATAAATATAGATGACGATCTGGGAGGCCAGAACAGCAAATGGAAAGCTGAAGAATTAGATTGAACTGTGAAGGGAGGGAGAAACCAAATGAAAACAGAGAATGAGGAGACTTACAAAGTGTAAGTACCCTGCCTGCTGTCCTGGCTCAACGTGACCATCTTGGGACAAAGTGAGCAGCGTTCCCAGTTGGGGAGCACAGGAAGGCAACTTCATGAAATCCCCAATAGGAGACAGAGATACTGTGTAGACAAATGAAGAGCGAAGCAAGGTGAGCAGAAAATGAACTGGATCTAAGGAGGGAAAGTGCAGGAAGGTGGGTAAGATCCCTTGGGACCAAGGTGACCATAGATGAGAAGGAGCCAGAAAATAAGGACAGAACTACTCATAAGCAGTGTTACCTGATCATTTGAGCAGGTGGCACTGGTAGAGTGGAGGATCCTTGGAGTGGCAGCTAGAAAAGTATTCCTCTGGATTTCAGACAACCCCTCTCCTTGCATTTGGTTGAGGCCGAGTCCTAATCGCTGGTGGCATTCTATGGGGAATGTCTCAAAGCCCATACTAGAGACTAAGGGAATATGTTCCTCTCTCCTCCACCTTACCCTCCTGGTGACCAGTTGTAGGCCCCTGTCCTACCCGCTCAGCAATCCTCTGTGTGCACTCCCATGCTGTTGGACCTACCGACAGAGGCTCCTACCCACTCTGCCCCCTCCCTGCACCATCCCACCTACCTGGCAATCCACAGAGAACATTCTTGTGCCATCAGACCTGCAACCAGAGGCTTCTGCTCACTCTACTGAACCCCAAGCTGCTCTGCCCACTTGGTGATTGCTGGTGTGTGCTCCTGCCACCAGACCGGTGACTGAAGGCACAGGAGCCCCTGCTCCTGCTGCCCCACTTGCCCGGTGACTGGCGGTGCAACTTCCCATGCCACCCATCAGGTGACTGGTGACTCATGGACCCTCAACCTGACCATCTGAAAACTGGCAGTGTGTACACACAATATGCAATCCAGCAACTGGTAAGAATGCTTTCTGCACACACACCCCAGTGACCAGACAGACAGACACATCACTTCATTAGCAACACCAGTCACATCCTGATAGGCGCCAACTGCACTTCTGCCAAACAATGAGCAGGAGATCCTAGTGTCCACGTCCAATGTCCATGTGGCTGGAACGTCACACATCCCACACCCAAAATGTTCCTGCAGGCCATCTGCACTTGCGCTGAAAACCCTTGATACCCCACCATCTACAGACATGCCAATTCATGCATACACAGTGGGCCTACCTCATCAATTTGGCTAGTGCTCCCTTACAGCAGATATGGAGACATCCTGCCCTGACCTCCAGAGAATGCACTAATTGCTAGCACTAACATGGAAGCACCCCACAGTCCGACAATGGCTGTGAAGGGACTCTGACCAGCCAACACTTGTCACCCAATATTGGAGAAAGAATCTGCTCTCCCACTTCCACTCAATCTGGTAAAGGAAGACATACAAGCCTAACCACAGAGGACTCGCATGTGGATGAGACCCACCATAGCCACAAGTGAGAGAAGATCACACCCAGCCAAGAGACAAGACCAAAGTCACACACAGACCAGAACCACAAAACAATTAAAATAATACAAAGGAAGACATTCTAAATAGAAAGAGAAGAAATAAAGCTCCAGATACATCAAAATAAATATTTTAAAAAATCAACACAAAACAAGCATCCATACAATCAATGGAAAATATAAATAAATTAATTAACACCTTAATGCCCAGATAAAGCAGACAATAACAAATCATATGAAGAAACAGGATATGATGGATCAAATAGTGAGCAAAATAAAGGGGCAGAAAACCTCCCTCAGGGAGAAATTGTAATAGAACTACCAGATAAGGAATTCAAAAGGCATATATATACCATCCTCAAAGTGATCAAGGAAAACACAGACAAAACCCTAGAAGAATTCAGAAAAACAATACAAGAACAAAATGACAAAATAAGTAGACAATTAGAAACTACACAAAACAAGAACTAGAAATACAGATTAACAATAAAATATCAGAAATAGATAACTCAATGGAAGGACACAGAAGTAGAATTGAATCAATGGAAGAAAGAATCAGCAAAATAAAGGACAAACTTCTCGATACTAATTTGAGGAACAATCAGAAAAAAGAATGACGAAAAATGAAGAAAGCCTAAGAGCTACATGGGACATTATCATGAGGAATAATTTATAAATCATAGGAATTCCAGAAGAGGGGGGCAGGGAAGCACAGAGAGAATTTTTGAAGATTTATTGACAGAAAACTTCCCTAATATCGTGAAAGATGAGAAGATCCAAGAAGCTCAACAAAACTTGTACAAGATATACCTCAAAAGAAAGTCACCTGGATATATCATAATCAAACTTTCCAAATCCCATACAAATAATTCTGTGAGCAGCTCATGAAAAATGAAATATCACCTAAAAAGGGACACCAATAATACTAAGCACTGATTTCTTAGCAGAAACCACGTAGGCAAGAAGGTAATGGGATGACATATATAAAAACCTAAAAGGAAAGAATTGCAACCAAGAATCATATATCCAGCAAAATTGTCTTTCAAATATGATGGCAAAACTAGGACATTCCCAGAAAAACAGAAATAAAGGGAATTTGTAAAAACCAGACCAAAATCACAAGAAATATTGAAAGGAGTCTTTTGATGAGAGAACTAATGCTATCAGACAACAACCTGAGATTAAGACACGTGACAACATCAACCAGATACAAACCTGATAAAGAATTCACAAATGTAAAATAAAGCTGTAAAACTAAAAACAAGTAACCAGAGATGTCAATCTGTAAACAACAAGAACTTTAAAAAAAAAAAAAAAAACAAACTCATTGCTATCAAGTCGATTCTGACTCATAGTGACCCTATAGGACATAGTAGAACTGCCCCATAGGGTTTCCAAGGAGCACCTGGTGGAGTCAAACTGCTGTCCTTTCAGTTGGCAGCCAAACTCTTAATCACTATACCACCAGAGTTTCCCAAAAACCACTGTTATTGAGTTGATTCTGACTCATAGTGACCCTATAGACAGAGTAGAACTGCCTCATAGGGTTTCCAAGGAGTGGCTGTTAGATTTGAACTGCCAACCTTTTGGTTAGCAGCCTGAGCACTTAACCACTGTGGCACCAGGGCTCCTTTTTCAAAACAAAAAGAGAAATTAAATGATATAGTTACAGAACTTCCATATGGAGAGAAAGTCAAGGGGATATCAAGATATGACAGGCTGTTTTAAACTTAGGAAGATAAAGGTAAATTTCAGAGTAACACAAAGAAAATTAATAAATCTACTCTCCAAAATAAAAAAGGAGAAAATCAAAAAGACTCAATAAATACAAAATCAACAAGAACAAAGGATACAAAAATAAAATCCATAAACAAAAAGCACTCAGCACAGAAAATTAAGTGGGACAAAGAACCTGTTAACACCATAAAAAAAGCGTAACAAAATGGCAGAGTAAATTCATATCTATCAATAATCACACTAAATGTAAATGGTTTAAACGTACCAAACAAGAAACAGAGAGTGGCAGAATGGATAAAAAAGTATGACCCATCAATATGTTGCCTACAAGAGACACACCTTAGACCCAAAGACATAAATCAAAGGATGGCAGAAATATTATCAAAAAATATATCGAAAACATATCAAGTAGACAGTAACCAAAAGACAGCAGGAGTGGCAATAATAATCTCTGATAAAACAGACTTTAAGTCAGTATCCATTATAAGGGACAAAGAATGGCATTGTATAATAATTAAAGGGTCAATCTACCAAGAGGATATAACTATAGTGAATATTTATACATCCAATAATAGATCTTCTAAATACATAAAAGAAACAACAACAAAATTGAAAAGAGAAATAGACAGTTCTACAATAACTTTAACACACCACTTTTATGATAAACAGAACAACTAGAAAGAAACTCAACAAAGATACAGAAGATCTAAATAGCACAATCAACCAACTAAACCTTGTAGACATATACAGAACACACCGCCCACCAGCAGCACAGTACACATTCTTCTCCAAAGCACATGGATAATTTTCCAGAATAGACCATACTTTAGGCCGCAAAGCAAGTCTCAATAAAATTCAAAAACATCTAAATAATACAAAATATCTTATCTGATCATAATGCTAGGAATCTATTACAAAAAGAACAAGGGAAAAAAATTAAGTACGTGGGAACTGAATGACACCTTACTTAAAAATTATTGGATATGAGACTTCCAGGCAACATGACACTATAGTCAGAAGCACCATGCTGTCCCTCCACAGCAAGGATCAGAAAAACTAAGTCAAACAGAATCATACATCAATCCTGAAACACTATCAAATGAAGAGATAAAGAACTCAGCCAAACACCAAATGGAATAAGAAACTGACCGAGAACAGAGCACAAGGAGAGATACATGCAGAGGTCCCCTATCAGCTACCACAGCATGGATCTGCCATCTTGGACTCCTATCAGTGAACAGGAGGTACGAGAAAGCAGCTTCATGGAGCTTCCAGCAGGAGAGAGAACAACCAGTAACCCACAATATAGGCTTTCCCACCTCCCACCCTTCTTCACCCCCATTTAGCTTCCTCTGATTCCTGAATCCACAGTCTATTGGCTGGGAAGCATGAGCTTCCCCCAAGTGCTGCTTGGATTCCACCTGCCTGCACTGGCCGGCTCCCTGAGTGCCTTTTATTGGCTGCTGGTTTTGTTTTTTTCCGCTTCTTTAGATTTCTTCCTTACTTCTCACCACCTCCCCCCCACCCTTTCTCTCAAATACATGGCTCTGTGCACTTTCTTTGCTTCTTCCTGAAAGGCTGCGAAACACTGCTCGACTTTTAAACTGTTTCCCAGCCAGTGCCGCCACACTGGTGGGACCCCTGGGACTTTTTTTTTGTTTCTTTATTTGCTCTGATTTGTTCTGTTTTGATTTTTTTGTTTGTTTTCTTCTTTTCATGGTTTGGCAGCCCCTTCTAGCCAGGCAGTACCACGTGGCTTGGAAGCTAGTCCCTTACTCTGCACAGATGCACGGGGACATCCCTGGGGCTTTTATTTTTTCTTGTTTGTTTTTTGGGGTTTTTTTTTTTCATTTCTTTGTTTAGTTTTCTTCTCTCTCTTATTCCCTTTTTGTTTTTCTTAATTTCCAGTTTCTTGATTTATTCATTTTTTTCTTTTACCCTTTCCTTCTTTTTTTCATTTTTGTTTTTCCCCATTTCTGTCTCTCATCTCTCTACTCCAATAGCAAGCTCCCTTAGCACTCTTTTTTGTTTGTGTGTATTTGGCTCCTGTTCCTATCTCCTGTCTCTCATCTTTCCTATACCCATCTTAGCTCCACACATCACAATCTACCCCCTCCTTCCTGCCTACCTGCACTGTGAGCTGAACATCACACTCCCAAGCAACACAGGCACAGCCTAGTGGAACCTGCCCTGCACTGATTCCTGGTCTACACTGTCAGCCCTGGTACGTGCCACAAAAAAACCTATCCCAGCAACTCCCCTTCAGCTGGACTTGCCCTGCTGTACCATACCTGAGTGACTGACCCTGCCCGTTGGAGAAGGAGGTGAAAAGTATCGTGCCCACAGATGAGCAAACAACAAAGAATGCATAGCCCGCCTGCTCAGACATAACCAAATAAAACAAAAAAGCAGGATGAAACAAACAAATCTATAATCAATAAATGAGGAAAATAAACACTGAATGCCCCGAAGACAGCAGACAACATCAAAACATTAACAAAAACAAGACAGGATGGTTCCAGTAAGCACCCAAAATAAAATACCAGATGACCTTCCAGTAGAAGATAAGGCATTAGACCTAACTGATAGGGAATTCAAATTTCTAATATTCAGAATTACCTGCGTTGAAGCAAAAAACAGACAAAACTGAGGAAAAAATAGAAAAATTCATGGAAAACGTAGACAAAACAATAGAAGAATTCAAGAAAATAATACAGGAACAAAATGCTAAAATAAATTCACAACTAGAAATCATACAAAAACAACAATTAGAAACCCAAATGATAAACAACAAGATTTCAGAAATGGACAGTGTCATAGAAGGGCTGAGGAGCAGGTTTGAAACAATGGCAGATAGGATCAGCGAAACTGAAGACGAAAACTTGGATACAACTCTGAGGAAAAATCAGAAACAAGAATGAAGAAACATGAAGAAACCCTGAGAATTATGAGGGATACAATCAAAAGCAAAAATCTTCGAGTGATCAGAGTTCCAGAACAGGGGGAGAAAACAGAAAACACAGAGAGGATCATCGAAGAACTGTTGACAGAAAACTTCCCCAATATCATGAAAGATGAAAAGCTGACCATCCAAGAAGCTCAACGAATCCCATATAGGATAGACCCCAAAAGAAAATCACCAAGGCATATCATAATCACACTCACTAAAACCAAAGACAAACAAAGAATCCTGAGAGCAGCTCGAGAAAAACAAAAAGTCACATACAGAGGAGAAACAATAAGACTAAGCTCGGATTATTCCGCAGAAACCATGCAGGCAAGAAGGCAACGGGATGACAAATATAAAACCTTAAAAGAAAAATATTGCCAGCCAAGAATATTATATCCTGGGTGATGGTTAAGATTGTGTGTCAACTTGGCTGGGCCATGATTCTCAGTGTTTATATGTGATCACTCCCATGATTGAATATACAGTGAGTAGCCAATCAGATGAAAGGGAGTCTCCTTGGGGGTGTGGCCCGAATCTGTATATAAGCAGACGTTCTAGCTTTTTGCTCTCTCTGGATCCTGTGGCTGCTTCCTGTCATCTCATCTCCCGTTCTTGGGACTTGAGCTGTCAGCTTAACTGCTGAACCTGGGATTTGTCAATCTGCACAACCTGTGAGTAGAAGCCCTGCTCTCCGACATTCCCATCTTGAGCTTGCCAGCTTCTGCAGCTGTGTGACTTGGGAGAGGCCTCTACCCTGATCCATGGACTTGGGACGTTCTAACCTCTACAATCACATGGGCTGTTTCCTTGATATAATCTCTCTCTCTCTACATATATATATTTATACACTTTACTGGTTTTGCGTCTCTAGAGAACCCAGCCTAAGACATCCTGCAAAACTCTTGTTCAAATATGATGGTGAAATTAGGTCATTTCCAGGTAAACAGAAATTGAGGGACTATATAAAAACCATACCAAACTTACAAGAATTATTAAAAGGAGTCCTTCAATCTGAGAACAAACAATATCAGACCACAGGCTGAATCTAGGACACAGGATTGTACTAGCAAAATACCAACCTAGGAAATGAAGTCTCAAGGACTCTCCAAAACCAAAAGAATTACAAGGAACCAGAGAGGTTAATCCATAAATGACAACAGCATCAGAACAATAAAAGAGGGAATAAACGGTGTAGGTATACAATCTTCTAATGGAGAGGAAGTCAAGTGATACCAAGTAATAATAGACTGGTATAAATCTAGGAAGATAAGGGTAAATTTCAAGGTAACCACAAAGGAAGTTAATAAACCTACTCATCAAAATAAAGAAGAAAAACATAAAATCTCAGTAAAAACAAAACCTACAAAAACGAAAGAAATGAAAAAAAAAACCACCAACAAAAGGAACTCAGCACAGGAGAGTAAGAAGAACAAAGAAAACGTCAGCACCACAAAAAAAAAAAAAAAAAGCACTGCAAAATGCAATCCCCCTCCTAGGAATATAGCCTAGAGAAATAAGAGCTGTCACACTAATAGACATATGCACACCCATAGTCATTGAAGCACTGTTCACAACAGTGAAAAGATGGAAACAACCTAGATGTCCACCAACAGATGAACGGATAAACAAACTATGGTACATACACACAATGGAGTACTATGCAACGAGAAAGAACAACAATGAATCTGTGAAGCATCTCATAACATGGATGAAACTGG
>NW_004444132.1:604626-610497 GCF_000243295.1 Trichechus manatus latirostris
AACTATGGTACATACACACAATGGAGTACTATGCAACGAGAAAGAACAACAATGAATCTGTGAAGCATCTCATAACATGGATGAAACTGGAGGACACTATGCTGAGTGAAATAAGTCAATCACGAAAGGACAAATATTGTATGAGACCTCTACTCTATAACTCATGTAAAAGTTTACACACAAAAAGAAACAATCTTTGCTGGTTACGAGGAATGGAGGTATGGGGGGGGAACTAAATAGATAAGTGGTAACTTTGGTGAAGGGTAAGACAGTACACATTAGTGGGGAAACCAGCACAACTTGTACAAGGAAAGGTCATGGAAGCTCCATAGACACATCCAAACTCCCTGATGGACTGAACTGCTGGGTGGAGGGCTGTGAGGACCATGCTCTCCGGAAACATCTAGCTCAGTTGGCATAACACAGTTTATAAAGACAATGTTCTACATTCTACCTTGATGAGTAGTGTCTGGGGTCTTAAAAGCCTGTGAGCAGCCATCTAAGATACTCCACTTTTCTTACCCCTTTGGGAGCAAGGGGGAATGAAGAGAACAAGATACAAGGAAGAGAGTAGTCCTAAGGACTAATGGGCCACAGCTACCACGGCCTCCAATGGATTGAGTCCAGTACAACTAGATGGTGCCCAGCTACCACCACTGACTGCTCTGACCAGCATCACAATAGAGGGTCCTGGACAGAGCTATAAAAGGATGTAGAGCAGAAGTCTTACTCACTAAAAAAAGACCAGATTTACTGTCCTGACAGACTGGAGAAACCCCAAGAGTATGGCCCCGGACACCCTTTGAGCTCAGTGATGAAGCCCCTCCAGAAGTTCATCATTCAGCCAGGGATTGGATAGCCTCATAAAACAGAAAAGGACTAATGAGGCACAGCAGTCCAGTGGCAAGGACTAGAAGGCAGGAGGGGACAGGAAAGCTGGTGATAGGGAACCCAAGGTTGAGAAGAGACAGTGTTGACATGTCATGGGGTTGTTAACCATTGTCATAGGGCGATATGTGTGCTAACTGTTTCAGGAGAAACTATTTGTTGGGCAAACCTTCATCTAAGGTACAAAAAAAAAAAAAAAGAGAATTATCTATGTGAGATCAAAGTGACAATGGCAACTCAAAAGGTTTCATGGGAAGCCTACAGCAGAGTGAGTTTAAGATAATGGTGATGGAATAATTTGGAAAAGGATAGTGAGAATAACAGCACAGCTGGAAGAATGTAATCGATGTCACTGAATTGTACATGTAGAAACTTTCAAAATGGTGTAACTTTGGCTATGTATATTTTCACCAAAAAAAAGATACTCAAGGTCGAGAAGGGAGAGTGTTGATACATCAAAAAGAATAACATACCTGGGACTAAAACTAACCAAGGGTGTAAAAGACTTACATGCAAGGTAAACTATAAAACACTACTGCACGAAACTAAAAGAGATGTACATAAATGGAAAAACATCCCATGTTCATGGATTAGAAGAGTTAACATTGTGAAAATGTCAATACTACCAAAAGTGATCTATAGATATAATTCAATCCTGCTCTAAATCCCAACAACATTCTTTAATGAAACAGAAAAAATGAATCTGCAACTTTATATTGAAAGGAAAGAAGCCCCAAATAGCTAAAGCAATATTGAAGAAGAACAAAGTAGGAGGCCTCACACTGTCTGATCTCAAAACTACTATACAGCCATGGTAATCAAAGCAGCCTGGTACTGGTTCAATGACAGACATATAGACCAATAGAGTAGAATTGAGAACCCAGAAGTATATCATCCATCTACAGGCAGCTGATCTTTGCCAAAGGGTCAAAGTCCATTCAATGGGGGGAAGAAACCGTCTCTTTAACAAATGGTGCTGGTAAAACTGGATATCCATATGCAGAAAAATGAATCAGGATTCATACCTCATACCATGCCCAAAAACTAACTCAAAATGAATCAAAGACCTGAATGTTAAAGCTAAAATTCTAAAATTCCTGGAAGATAACAGAGGGTCAAAACTAGAGGATCTCATTTTTGGCATAAATAGTCTATCAAACAAAACTAAGAATGCACAGATGACAGAAGATATGTTAGATAACTGTGACCTCCTAAAAATTAAATACTTATGCTCATTAAAGATTTCCCAAGAGTGTAAAACGAGAACCTACAGACTGGGAAAAATCTAATCTCTAAAATATAATGGAAAAGTTCAACAGCTCAACAACCAAAAGACAAACAATCCAATAAAAAAAATGGGCAAAGAACATGAGCAGACACTTCACCAAAGATGCTATTGAGGAGGCCAACAAATACATGAGAAGATGCTTGCAAACATTAGCCATTAGAGAGATGTAAATGAAAACTACAATGAGATATCATCCCTCACCTGCAGAAAACAACAAATGCTGGCGAGGTTATGGGGGGATTGGAACTCTTATATATTGCTGGTTGGATTTTAAAATGGTACAACCATTATGGAAAACAGTACGGCACTTTCCAAAAATCTAGAAATAGAAATATCTTATGGTCCAGCAATCACACTCTTAAGTATATATCCTAGAGATATAAGAGCAGTGACACGAATAGACATATGAACACCTATGTTCATTTCAGCATCATTCACAACAGCAAAAATATGGAAACAACCTAAGTGCCCATCAATGAATGAATGGATAAACAAATTGTGGTACATACATACAATGGAATACTACACAACTATAAAGAATAATGAGGAGTTCATGAAACATCTTCTAATATGGATGAATTTAGATGACATCGTGTTGAGTGAAATAAGCCAATCACAAAAAGACAAATATTGTATGGTCCCACTATTATAAAAAAAGTCAAGAATAGATATACACACGCAAAGCAAAGTTCGTTGATGGTTACCAGGGATGAGAAGGAGAGGGAGGGGAATCACTTTTTAGATAGTAGACACTTGTTACTTTTGGTATAGGAAAGGCAATCCCAAATACGGGTGAAGTCAGCACAACTTGACCAAGGTAAATAAAGACACTAAGAAGTACATGAGAAAAAGGGACAATTTCAGTAAATGCTATAATATATCCAATTTTTCAACAATAGTTAAAATAATAAAAAATATGAGTGTGGTTACATAAGTAGATATGGATGCATACATGTGTACAGGAAGGCATATGCGAGTAAATGCATGTGCATGTATAGGTGTATCTGTAAGCAAAGTATACACACGTTTGTGTGTGCTGCATATATATTCACATATATAACAAACCACATACGGGCCGCAGTTATGGAAGCTTCCTAGACATATCCAAACAACTCACAGAATTGGTTTACTGGGTCAAAGGGTTTGGGACCATAGTCTCAGGGGACAACTTAGTCAATTGGCATAACAGTTCACAAAGATAATGTTCTACATCCTATTTTGGTGCATATTGTCTGGGGTGTTAAAAGCTTGTGAGCAACCATCTAAGCACAACTATTTGTCTCTTCTCATATGGAGCAAAGGAGAATGAAGGAAATCAAAAGCTCAAAGAAGTAATTAGTCTACGGGACTAATAGTCCACACAAACCACAACATTTTCTATTCTGAGACCAGAGGAGCTGGATGGTGCCCAGATACCACTACCCACCATTCCAACCAAGGACACAATAGAAGGTCCCAGATAGAATGGGAGAAAACTGTAGAACAAAACTAAAATTCCTAAAAAAGGCCAGATCTGCTGAATGGATAGAGACTAGAGGAACCCCGAGACTGTCACCCTGAGATTCTCTTTGAACTTAGAATTGAAGCTATTTCTGCAGGTCACCTTTCAGTCAAATAATAGACTAGCTTATAAAATAAACAATATCACCTGTGAGTAATGTTTTCCCTTAAACAATGAACTATGAAACCAAATGTTCAGCCCGTTAAACCCATTGCATTGAGTCAATTCCAACTCATAGCAACATAGGACAGAGTAAAACTGCCCTATAGATTTTCCAAGGAGCGAATGGTTGACTCAAATTGCTGAACTTTTGGTTAGCAGCCGAGCTTTAACCACTGCGCCACCAGGGCTCCAAATGGTCAACAGTTACCCAAAAGCAAAGATGAGAAGGCAAGGAGGGAAAGGGAAGCTGGATCAATGGAAACAAAACAAACAGAATGGAAATAATGAGAATGCTCACACATTTGTAAAAATTGTGACCAATGTCATGGAACAATTTGTTTAAAAATTGTTAAAGGGTATCCTAATTTTCTGTGTAGACTTTCACCTAAAACACAATAAAATATTATTTAAAAAATTGTGGATGAAAGGATGGTTTAATTTCTAGAACTTGCTTGCTTTTCCTCTTTTCCCAAGTGAGTAGGAAAAACAAAGCATATTTCTTTTTCTTTTCATTTGTTTGTTTACTTTCTGAGGTGCCTAGTCTTCACTTAGGCTATAACTTTAAAAATAAATCCAATAATACAGAATATATTTTTTACATTAAACTAATATCAGATCCGCCCCCCACCCCAAATATTTCAAAATCATCAATTTCTTTCAACATTTTCAAATAGACCATATATACTCATTATCATTCTTATTTCTCTGTGCAGCCCTCTGGAAATATTGCAGGCCTACAGGAGTACATGATAACTACACTCTACCAGACTACCATCAATAATGCTTTTCCATATTTGGTTGTGTTTCTTTAAATAGGCTTTCAGTTTAGAGGAGCACATATAGTTCAAATTGGAAAACTCTTACCAAGAAAGCATTCAACAGAATTTGTATAATAGTCAATGGAATTAGTTCTTTACTTTTCAAACTTCACATAGACTAAACATCTAAACATTTGGTAAAAGTCAATTCATTTTCTTTTATATGAATCCTATCCATTATTCAAAATCCACCTTAATCCCACCTCCTAGTGGAAGAAGACAGTCCCTGGATAGTACAAATGGTTAAGCGTACTTGACTACTAGCTGAAAGATCGGCAGTTCGAGCCCACTCAGAGGCACCTCTAAAGTCAGGCCTGGTTATCTAATTCTGAAAGATCACAGCCTTGAAAACCCTATGGAACAGTTCTACTCTGTGCACATGGGGTCACCATGAGTTGGAATTGACTCCATGGCAACTACCAACAATAAAGTGGAAGAAGGGATCCTAATATGCCACCGTTTGGCACTTAGCGTATACAACCCATTTTCTAACATGATAGAAAGCTATAGACACTGTTTTCAAGGTCTTCTCTCCCTCAGGTTCAATCTCAAAGCCTGTGATTTTATCTCCAAAATATTTACCCAATGTCTTTTTCACAGATTGAAAAGTTTCTTTTAAACTTGTTAGTATTGATTTAGTATAGCATTTCTCTAGAAATTAAAAAAAAAAATCATGATGGCACCACAAGTACTTGACCTTAAGAAGATTATGTGGTGAGGGCAAAATAGTACTGAAAGCTAGTTCTACAGTCATGTTACCAAAAGGAAAAATTAAGAATTATCCCTATGGACCTCCTAGAAGCTCAATTTCCCTAATCCAATTAAAATCAAATGATTTCAAATTTGCAATATATAAGCACCATATATGTTTGCAATGTTATGATTGTATCAAAACTCTCAATATATTTTTAAATTATTGTCAATAGAAATTGTTTAAAGCAATTGTTTAATTTTAACAACCAGGAAAATAGCAATTATTCTAGTCTTCACATAATGATATTCTTTAACAGCATCTCCAGGTGCAGTTAAATATTAGAGCAAATTTGAATCAAATATTTAAGTGTTCACTGGGATATTAGAACATCCAGAAATATTTTTTAAATTTGTTTTTTACTTTCTCATGCCAATTTTAATGTCCTTAATATTGTCCGCTTGAATGTAATTTCAGGTTAATAATGTTTAAAAAGCAATTTCCACAAAATATATATAGTTCC
>NW_004444132.1:610609-613074 GCF_000243295.1 Trichechus manatus latirostris
CATAAGTGTGCCTACATTTATCTTTAGGTTTGTATTTTTGTCACTTCAAATCTATTTAGGAAATTAATGAGGTGTATGTCAAATAATCAAGTAAATTATGGGAAAAGATAGTGACTCTAATTTTCTATGTAAATTTCAGTAAGTCTCTTAACGTCCAGTATCATTTCTTCTGTTCTACTAGTGGAAAAAGAACTGTCTTATATTAAAATACATTCAAAAATATATGTATTAAAAAAATATATATTCAAATATATTCAAATGTTTGGTTGATTGCAGTCCCAGAAAAAAACATTTTTCTTAACTAATTTTGGTGTCTGTATTCATTTTAAGCTACTTGTTACTTTCAAACATGTACTTAAACTAAACTCATTAACTGATTAGCTGGTCATTAACCCATTGTCATTGAGTTAATTCCCACTCATGGCGACCCCATGTGTTACAGGGTAGAACTGAACTCCATAGGATTTTTAGGTCATATTCTTTAAGAACACAAATTGCCAGGGTTTTCTTCTATGGCACTGCTGGATGAGTTTGAACCACCAACCTTTTGGTTAGTAGCTGAGCACAAACCATTTGCGCCATATATGTATATTCAAAACATTTTCACTGGAAATGGAGAATTAAGTCACATTAAGTATTTCGGGGAGTCCCTGGGCAGTGCAAACGGCTAAGCACTAGGCTACTAACCAAAAGAGTGGTAGTTTGAATACACCCAGAGGTGTCTTTGAAGAAAGGCCTAGTGATTTACTTTTGAAAGGTCACAGTCGTTGAAAACCTTGTGGAGCCCAATTCTACTCTTATACACATGGGCTTGCCATAAGTCGGAACTGACTTGTTGGTAACTTTTTTTTTTTTAAATTAGCATTTGGGGAGAGGGCAGAGGGCATCTGATCTGGCAACACACAGGCATGGTTTTGATTCCTAACTTTGCAAATCAATTAGCAACATTAGCTTTGTTGTCCTGGAAAGTTGTTGAAACTTGTTCAATCTCAGTATAACATTTGTAAAAAAGGAAAAGGTACCCACTTCATAAAACTGTATTGAAGATTGTATTAAATAACATCTAAAGTACTGAGCACAGTGTCTGCTATATAGAATGCACTTAAGAGATGGTAGATATTACTAAATATTTCAAAATTTCTGCAACTTTAGGATGTTACATGGTATATTATCTTAATGGCTTACAGGGTAGAACTGTTCAGCAGCTATGGCAAAATCTTCAGAGGCAGCTCTTTGCAAAAGCATTAATAGGTGTGTAAATTTATCTTTCAATCCTGCTAAGCACTGAAAAGTTAAGTGTCTTCACATCCTTGAATTAGACAATTTCTTCCTTATCTAAGGTTTCTGTGGCCAAAAATTTCTCAAAATGAGCAAACATGCTTTTGCCTACTGTATATACACTTTGATGGAACTCTGAGCAGAGAACTCAGCCAATCCATAGCTGGACCCTTAACCCACGGAAACTGTGAGATAATGAATTTGTGTTATTTTAAGCAGCAAAGTCTGATTTGTTACACATCAGTAGAAGAGAAAGACAGTTGGAATCAGTGATTCACACAAAAGGGCCTCAAAAATATTGTTATTTTGTCATTTCCTAATCTCTAACTTGGGTTGTAAATTAATGGGTTCTTATTTTATTTTTATCACACATACATCGTGTCTATGTGTGTGTATTTATATACATATATTTGTGTATATGTATATATGTATATGTGAATATTTTGTTATAGTAAAATATCCATGTCTTAGGCTGGGTTCTCTAGAGAAGCAAAATCAGTAAACTGTATAAATATATATATAGAGAGAGATTATATCAAGGAAACAGCTCAAGTGATTGTAGAGGCTAGAACGTCCCAAGTCCGTGGAACAGGGTAGAGGCCTCTCCCGAGTCACACAGTTGCAGAAGCTGGCAAGCCCAAGATTAGAAGTTCGGAGAGCAGGGCTCCTACTCACAGGCTGTGCAGATCGACGAATCCCAGGTTCAGCAGTTAAGCTGACAGCTCAAGTCCCAAGAACGGGAGATGAGATGACAGGAAGCAGCTGCAGGATCCAGAGAGAGCAAAAAGCCAGAACGTCTGCGTATATACAGATGTGGGCCACACCCCCAAGGAGACTCCCTTTCATCTGATTGGCTACTCACATATTCAATCATGGGAGTGATTACATTAAAACATGGAGAATCACGGCCCAGCCAAGTTGGCACACAATCTTAACCATCACAGTCCACCCTTTGTCAACTTGGCAAATGTACGCATCTCCTTAAACCATACGTAATCTCTGAATAAAGACAATGAGAAAGTCATATTTGCACCTAACATGATACAACTAACACGCGTACAATCAAAAATGCACTAGCCCAATTTACAGCTTATATCTTATAAGTGAAGGAAACAAAAATATTTGACGCACACGTACAAAGTACAAATACTCATAAAAATTACAGTCCCCGTTTCTGCAACTGGTCA
>NW_004444132.1:613626-615538 GCF_000243295.1 Trichechus manatus latirostris
GAGTGGTGCCACTCCCATTTCCACCCCTTGATTCCTGGACCCATGAATCCTGGCTATGGGAGAAACAGCACCATATATTGGATGCTGGTTTAAAGCATATACAGTCTCCTGGAGAACATTGCCCCAACCCTGCAAGGTATTGCCACCTAGCTGGCTCCGTAATTGTGTCTTTAGAAGGCTATTCCATCGTTCTATCAAGCCAGCTGCTTCAGGATGATGGGAAACATGGTAAGACCAGTGAATTCCATGAGCATGGGCCCACTGCCGCACTTAATTTGCTGTGAAGTGAGTCCCTTGGTCTGAGGCAATGCTGTGTGGGATACCATGATGGTGTATAAGGCATTCTGTAAGTCCATGGATGGTAGTTTTGGCAGAAGCATTGCGTGCAGGGAAGGCAAATCCATATCCAGAGTAGGTGTCTATTCCAGTAAGGACAAAACACTGCCCTTTCCATTATGGAAGTAGTCCAATGTAATCAACTTGCCACCAGGTTGCTGGCTGATCTCCTCAAGGTATGGTGCCGTACCGGGGACTCAGTGTTGGTCTCTGCTGCTGGAAGATTAGGCACTCAGCAGAGGCTGTGGCCATGTCAGCCTTGGTGAGTGGAAGTCCATGCTGCTGGGCCCATGCATAACCTCCATCCCTGCCACCATGACCACTTTGTTCATGAGCCCATTGAGCAATGGTGGGAGTAGTTGGGGAAAGAGCATGAGTGATTTCCACAGAACGCGTCATCCTATCCACTTGATTGTTAAAATCATCCTCTGCTGAGGTCACCCTTTGGTGAGCATTCACATAAGACACAAATATCTTCACTTCTTTGGCCCATTCAGAGAGGTCTATCCACATACCTCTTCCCCATAAATCCTTGTCTCCAATTTTCCAATCATGTTCCTTTCAAGTCCCTGACCATCCATCCAAACCATTGGCCACAGCCCATAAATCAGTATATAATCGCACATCTGGCCATTTCTCCTTCCAAGCAAAGTGAACAACCAGGTGCACTGCTCGAAGTTCTGCCCATTGAGAGAATTTCCCTTCACCACTGTCCTTCAGGGAGGTCCCAGAAAGGGGCTGTAGTGCTGCTGCAGTCCACTTTTGAGTGGCGCCTGCATATTGCACAGAACCATCTGTAAACCAGGCACGAGTTTTCTCTTGATCAGTCAACTGATCATAAGGAACTCCCCATGAGGCCATAAGTGCAGACTGGGAGATCAAAGGTAATGTGACAGGAGTGGAGACCATGGGCATTTGGGCCACTTCCTCATGCAACTTACTTGTGCCTTCAGATCCTGCTCGGGCCCGATCTAGAATATATCACTTCCATTTAATGATGAAGTGCTGCTGTGCATGTCCAACTTAATGGTTCTGTGGGTCAGACAACACCCAGTTCATGATGGGCAGCTCAGGCCTCATGGTGACTTGGTGTCCCATGGTTAAGCATTCAGTCTCTACTAAGGCTCAGTAACAAGCCAAAAGTTATTTCTCAAGAGGAGAGTAGTTATCTGCAGAGGATGGCAGAGCTTTGCTCCAAAATCCTAAGGGTCTGTGCTGTGATTCACCAATAGGGGCCTGCCAAAGACTCCACACAGCATCTTTATCTGCCACTAACACTTCAAGCACCATTGGATCAGATGGATTATATGGTCCAAGTGGCAGAGCAGCTTGCACGGCAGCCTGAACCTGTTGCAGAGCCTTCTCTTGTTCTGGTCTCCACTCAAAACTAGCAGCTTTTCGAGTCACTTGATAAATAGGCCAGGGTAGCACACCCTAATGAGGAATATGTTGCCTCCAAAATCCAAAGAGGCCGACTAGGCATTGTCCCTCCTTTTTAGTTGTGGGAGCAGCAAGATGCAATAACTTATCTTTCACTTTAGAAGGAATGTCTTGACATGCCCCACACCACTGGACC
>NW_004444132.1:616640-617827 GCF_000243295.1 Trichechus manatus latirostris
TGGCAGTGTATTGGAGTCCTTCCTCAAGGGGATCCAGCCTCCCCTTCATTCAAGGGGTTGTGGGTCTTTAAACTCACTCAAATCTGGGAATTGATTGAGGGACCATGACTCTTTGTTCCGGTGATTTGAGTTAGACTGCTGTTCACCTGACCTAGCATTCATCCGTTTGTATAGATCAAGTAAATATTTAGTAGATTTCCTATCTATTTCACTCCTAGGGACACCATGACTAAGTAGCCAACACCATAAGTCCACACGAATCACACTATTCTGATTACTGCTTTGACTCCTCTGTCCATTACTGTAACCACGCCTCCCTTGTCTTTGTGGATTGAGTGCAGCCACTTGACCCCTACTACCACGGGGTCCAATCAGCCCCATTGTAGTTAGGTGTCTTAATTCAGTTAAGGCAGATCCCACTGTCAAATCTGGTTTACGTAAAACAGCAATCACAGCAGTCTTCAAGGATGCTGGAGTTCCCTTCACAAATTTGTTCCTCACAGTTGTGGTAAAAGGTGTGTCCTCTGGACACTCAACGTGTGGGTCTGTGGGTCTAACTTGATGAATCCACTCTTGCATGCCAATTTCCCTAAGCATTTGGATACCTTCTACAGTATACCAAGGCAGGGCTGGTACTTCAACTTGATTTAGTGTCAGCCACCTCATAATCCATGCTTCAGCAACCCAACCAAATAAACTGTTAAATCCTTTCCTAACTTCTGTAGCTGAAACATTGAAGAAGCAGTCTGTGCTCAGTGGGCCCATATCAATAAACTCAGACTGATCCATATTTATGTTCCTTGCACCATTATCCCACACCCTTAATAGCCGTTCCCACACATATTCCCCAGGTTTCTGTTTGTACATATTAGAAAACTCAAGTAGTTCTTTTGGAGTGTAGCGTACTTCACCTTTTGGGGCTCGCTGGGACTTAAGCCTAGTTATAGGTCTAGAAGCCAGAATCACTAGTGTGGAATTGTTTTAAGAACAGTCAGCATTATCTTGTAAAGCATCTGCTTCAGGCAATGCTCCAGGCAATGACTCAGGCAAGTGCTCTTTAGAGGCAGCTGGGCTAGGGATAATCTCCTCAGATGGGAGTGGAGGGGCTAATGGTTTTTCTGGGCAGGGTGGTTTAGCAGACAAACATGAAGTAATCTCTTCAGATGGGACTGGTTCTGCTGGCAGGA
>NW_004444132.1:618709-629710 GCF_000243295.1 Trichechus manatus latirostris
TGTGCAGATCGACAAATCCATGTTCGGCAGGTAAGCTGACAGCTCAAGTCCCAAGAACGGGAGATGAGATGACAGGAAGCAGCTGCAGGATCCAGAGAGAGTAAAAAGACAGAACGTCTGCGTATATACAGATGCGGGCCACACCTCCAAGGAGATGCCCTTTCATCTGATTGGCTACTCACAGTATATTCACTCATGGGAGTGATTACATTGAAACACGGAGAATCATGGCCCAGACAAGTTGACACACAATCTTAACCATCACAATCCATTTGTATATGATAATAAAATTATTCAAAATTTGAAAATAAGGTACAAAATGATTATGTAATCTTTAAAGACCATGCTAGAAATTTTCTAACAAAGCCACATGAGGTCATCTCATTCTTTTGATGAATGCAATTTTGCTCAATTGCTTGGGGCTTGAATGTTTTATAATTCTGTAAAATTGATAAAGTGTGATGTTCTTCTCTCCAGAAGATTTCTTCACTGACTATATAAAATGTCAGTTTTCAAATCTTCTTTTAAACTAGGTTTGTATCTTGCTGGTTCTCTTATTAAGTAATGAAATGAAATTTTGACACATGCTTTCTATTCGTTGGAGCATTATGTTTTTTAACGTTTTGACAATTATAATTGACAGTTCTGAAAGTCCCACTTGAGATGTTACCTTCATACATGCATTTCCACTGTGTTGTAAAGCAGCCCTCAGATCAAGAAAATCACAGGTGCACTTTTGAAATCACTGAACTTCCTGATTGGTAAATTTTTGCTGAATTGTCAATGAATGGTGTTATTTTCAAGGCTCTCATGTTAAAGTCTGATGACCCAAGACATTTTTATCTTTCACAATTTAGAAACTGAAAAAGCTCTGAATAGTGACTGAAAGCTGGTTGAACCATGGTTAAGGCCTGATTATTCATTCATAACTATAAACTTGGATGCATTCTTTCCTTGGAGTCCCCTATGCCCAAAATCTGCTAATTTTCCTAACCTACCAGCAGGGACTTTGGAAGTCAAAGAACAGGTACCAGACCATTTCCTGGGAGGGCCTTGTGGGCATGGATTCCACACTTGAAGTACAAACTTTAATGATGGAAACATCATTGCAGATTAAATAAAATCTACTCTCAAATATTGCATTCCAGGTACGTTTTTAGTTGCAAAATTAATGTGTCCAATTATATTTTTGTAAAAAGGAGGGGAATTTCTTATTGAACATATGTAAATAGCTATAACCCATCGACCCATTGCTGTTGAATAGATTACAACTCATAACGACCCTACAGGACAGAGCAGAACTGCCCCCATGGGGTTTCCAAAGAGCTGCTGGTGGATTCAAACAGCCGACCTTTTGGTTAACAGCTGTATCTCTTAACCACTGCACTACCAGGGCTCCAAGCAAATTGGAAAAAGTAATTGTGTCTTAATTCTGAGCATTTAGCAAGAATAAGAAGCTCTTTTTTTTTTTTAATTATGCTTTGGTGAAAGTTTAGAGCTCAAGTTAGTTTCTTATATAAGAATTTATACACACAATGTTGTGACCCTAGTTACTATCCCTATAATGTGACAGCAGACTGCCTCTTTCCACCCCGGATTTCCTGTGTCCATTCAACCAGCTTCTATCCCTTTCTGCCTTCTCATCTTGCCTCCAGACAGGAGCTGCCCATTTAGTCTCCTTTACTTGAACTAAGAAGCACACTCTTCACGAGTATCATTTTATGTTGTATAGTCCAGTCTAATCTTTGTGTGACGAGTTGGCTTCGGGAATGGTTTTAGTTCTGGGTTAACAGAGAGTCCAGGGGCCATGTCTTCTGGGGTTTCTCTAGTCTCAGTCAGACCATTAGGTCTGGTCTTTTTATGTGAATTTGAATTCTGCACCCCACTTTCCTCCTACTCTGTCAGGGACGCTCTATTGTGTTCCCTGTCAGGGCGGCCATTGGTGGTAGCCGGCCACCATCTAGTTCCTCTGGTCTCAGGCTGATGGAGTTTCTGATTTATGTGGTCTTTTTTGTTTCTTGGGCTAATATTTTCCTTGTGTCTTTGGTGTTCTTCATTTTCCTTTGCTCCAGCTGAGTTGGGACCAATTGATGCATCTTAGATGGCCACTCTCTAGCTTTTAAGAGATGCCACTCACCAAGGTGGGATGCAGAACATTTTCTTAATAAACTTTGTTATGCAAATTGACCTAGATGTCCCCTGAAAGCAAGGTCCCCAGAACCCTGCTCCTACTACTCTGTCCCTCGAAGTGTTTGGTTGTATTCAGGAAACTTCTTAGCTTTGGTTTAGTCCGGTTGTGCTGACTTCCCCTGTATTGTGTGCTGTCCTTCCCTTCACCTAAGATAATTCCCGTCTACTATCTAGTTAGTGAATATCCCTCTCCCTCCTTCTCCACCCTCATAACCATCAAAGAATGTTTTCTTCTGTTTTTAAACCTTTTCTTGGGTTCTTATAATCGTTGTCTCATATAACATTTGTCCTTTTGCGACTGACTAATTTCACTCAGCATAAAGCCCTCCAGCTTCATCTATGTTATGAGATGTTTTCTGGATTCGTCGTTGTTCTTTATCATTGCATAGTATTCCATTGTGTGACTATATCATAATTTGTTTATCCATTCTTCTTTTGATGGGCACCTAGGTTGTTTCCATCTTTTTGCTGTTGTGAACAGGGCTGCAATGAACATGGATGTGAGTATATCTATTCATGTGATGGCTCTTTTTTCTCTAGGATATATTCCAAGGAGCGGGATTGCTGGATCATATGGTACTTCTATTTCTAGCTTTTTAAGAAAGCGCCAAATCAATTTCCAAAGTGGTTGTACCATTTTACATTCCCACCAGCAGTGTATAAGTGTTCTAGTCTCTCCATAACCTCTCCAACATTGATTATTTTGTAGTTTTTGGATTAATGCTAGCCTTGTTGGGGTGATTAGCATCTCACTGTAGTTTTGATTTGCATTTCTCTAATGGCTAATGATCTTGAGCATTTCCTCATGTACCTGTTAGCTGCCTGAATGTCTTCTTTGGTGAAGTGCTTGTTCATATCCTTTGCCCATTTTTTAATTGGGTTATTTGTCTTTTTGTTGTTGAGGTTTTGCAGTATCTTGTAGATTTTAGAGATTAGACACTGATTGGACATGTTGTAGCCAAAAATTTTTTCACAGTCTGTAGGTTGTTTTTTTACTCTTTTGATGATGACTTTCGATGAGCATAAGTGTTTGATTTTTAGGAGCTCCCAGTTATCTAGTTTCTCTTCTGGTGTATGTGTATTGTTAGTCATTATTTGTATTCTGTTTATGCAATGTATGAAGGCTTCTAGCATTTTTCTTATTTTTTCTTCCATGCTAAGATTATTTTTTAAATGTTAATCACTGATTCCTGCTCCTTTCTCTTTCCAACCAGGGAAAAACCATTTGTCAGAATTTTGTGTTTATAATTTTGTGATTATAGATTTATTACAATTCTGCGTAGTCTATCAACATACTATTGTTTAGTTTTGTATATTTTGCTTTTTATATTTCATAGTATCAAATTTTTTATTTTCTTCTCTGATTGAATATCAGATTTTTCCATTTTGATGCATGTGACTGTATTTCATTAATATTTACTATATAAATATGTTATGATTTATTTATCATTTACTTACTGATAGGAACAAATTGCTTCCAATATTTTCCTATTATAAACACAGTTGCTATGGAGATACTTGTAGCTATTACCTAGTGTACATCTCTGGAGTACATATCAAGGATTACACATTATAGATTGTTTACAGCCTCAACTTTACAAGATAATACCAAAATGATTGTCAAGATGTTTGTGCTTTTTTTCTTTTTATTTCCAGTGAGAATGTTTAAGAGTTATTTTTATTCATTCCATATTTTCTTCACAATAGTCTTGGCTTATAGCATACATAACTGAAAGCATATGAAAATGTTAATTTCCTTCAGCCAAAACCCACCAGGAAAACACTTGCAGTTAAACAAGTTGAGTTTATTCCTCATTTCAATGCGAGGGAACACATGGCATAGGGAAACATGGGACATTTCAGTGAGAGGGTGTTAGGAAGAACCTATTATAGAATTTAGGCTTGGTTGAGTAGTTTTGGGGAGGCTCTAAGAAAGCAGGTACTCTGGTTTGGGTACTGTCCAAAAATAAGTGAAACTGTATGAATGGGCACCTCAAACTTATCTATAGGAGAGCAGACAGAAGTGAGGAAAAAGCTGTAAATGGAAAGAAGTAGCAGTCATTCATTCAGCAAGAATGACTGGTATTTTGTGGGTTATCTAGTTTCTCTGTTTTTGTCTCATTTTATCATGGTCTCAGAAAGACCTTATTAGATAAAGATATTATGTGACATTTTAGTCCAACAGAGGGACAAAATGATTGAGCTTTATTCATTAGATCAGTTTGTAATAACATTGAGGCTTAGCTGTGAACATCGGATTAGGTTCTTGGCCATCAAGGCCTATTTTTTTATTTCTTTTTTCTTTTTCAACAGAAGTATCACAAAATTCTTGAAATGAGAAATTGAAATATACAATTTTGAGGTTCTTGTAGTAATAGTAAAGTACTATAATATTACTTGAAAATAGAGTATATGTCATGGATTGAATTGTGTCCCCAAAAAATATCTGTCAACTTTGCTGGGTCATGATTCCCAGTATTGTATGATTGTGTACCATTTTGTAATCTGATGTGATTTCCTTATGTGTTGTAACCTCTATCACTATGATTAGGTTATACTGATGATGTCTGCAAGATTGAATAGTGTCTTAAACCAATCTCTTTTGAGATAAAAAAGAGAGAAGCAATCAGAGACACATGGGAACCTCATACCACCAAGAAAGCAGTGCCGGGAGCAGAGCACATCCTTTGGACCAGTGGTTCCTGCACTGAGATGTTCCCAGACCAAGGGAAGACTGATGCATCACAAGGACCTTCCTCCAGAGCTGACAGAGAAAGCCTTCTCCTGGAGCTGATGCCCTGAATTTGGACTTGTAGCCTACTAGACTGTGAGAGAATAAACTTCGCTTTGCTAAAGCCATTCACTTGTGGTATTTCTGTTAAAGGAGCACTAGATGACTAAGACAGTCTAATAAGTTAAAAATGTATTTATATTCAAAAGCAACCACTAAAATAACAAACTAATTAACCAACAAAGAAGATAAAACGGGATTGTAAATAAAGAAAAAAAACCCTCAATTTTTCTAAAGATCAATAAACCTGACAAACTTCTAGCCATACTGATCAGGAAGAGAGAGAGAAATGGAGAGAGAGGGGAAAAAAATAACAAATTATAAGTATCAGGAATGAGACAGATGCCACTTACAGTGCCAACATAAATATGAAGCACTTAGGGATCAGCTAGACAAAAATTTCCAAGACCTATACACTGAAGACTACAAAACGTTGCTGAAATAAATTATGCTGTTGCTGTGTGCCATCGAGTTGATTTCAACTCATAGCAACCCTATAGGACAAAGTAGAATTGTCCCATAGGGTTTCCAAGGCTGTAATCTTTACAGAAGAAGACTGCAACATCTTCCTCCCTTGGAACAGCTAGTGGGTTCTAGTTACTAAACATTCAGTTAGCAGCCAAGAGCTTAATCACTGCACCATTAGGGTTTCTTATAGAAAGAAATTATAGGAGCCCTAATTAAGTATTCAAAGATCAAGTGATCCAATATATTTATTATTTCAATTTTTCCTAAAGTGATCTATAGATTCAATACTATCTCAATCAAAATCTCAGCAGACTGTTTTGCAGGGATAAATCAACTGAAATTCATATTGAAATGAAAAGGACCTAGAGTATCCAAAACAGCTTTGATAAAAGAATAAAGTTGGAAGATTTATTATAAAGCCACAGTAATCAATACAATGTGATACTGACATAAACATAGACAAATAGATCAATGAAAGAGAATATATAGTTCATATAGCTTAACTGTACTTACATATATGTGTGTATGTGTATATATATGGTCAATTGCTATTTGACTAAAGTATAAATGCAATTCAACAGATAATGAGTCATCTTTTCAACAAATGGTGGTGGTGCTAGGACCGTTGGCTATCAATATCTAAAAAAGAAGAAAAGAAAAGAAATTCAAATCAAATAAAAACTTGCACCAATTACTGAAATTAGCTCAAAAAGATACACAGCAGAAAATTTTGAAGATTCTGTATTGTGTAAAGATTTCTATCATATTACACAAAAACCACAATCCCTAAAAGATAAGATGGAAAAATTCAATATCATCAGTCAGAACAAGGCAAAGGGCTGACTGTGGAACAGGCCATCAATTGTTCAGATAAAAGTTTAAGTTGAAGCTGAAGAAAATTAATACAAGTCCTTGAGAACCAAATACGACCTCAAGTATATCCCACCTGAATTTGGAGACCACCTCAAGAATAGATTTGGCAAAAGAACACTAATGAAGACAAGCTGAGTGTGGGATGACATCAAGGATATCATACATGAAGAAAGAAAAAGGTCATTAAAAAGACAGGAAAGAGACTTTTGGGCAACATGGAGCTATGCACAGAAGCACCACACCATCCCTCCACAGCAAGGACCCAAAAAACTAAGTCAAACAGAGACAAACATCAATCCTGAAACCCTAAGCATCAAAAGAAGAGATAAAGAACCAACCAAGCACTGAATGGAATAAGAAACCGACAGAACAGAGAGCGAGGAGAGATACGTGCAGAGGTCCCCTATCAGCTAATGCAGCATGGATTTGCCATCTTGGACTCCTGTCAGAGATCAGTGTACAGGGAGTACAGGAAAGCAGCTTCACAGAGCTCCCAGGAGGAGACAGAACAACCAGTAACCAGCAACATATGCTTTCCCAATCCCCACCCTTCTTCATCGGCACTCGGCCTCCTCTGCTTCCTGGGACCACAGTCTCGTGGCCTTGAGACACCGGCTTCAATCTTGTGCTGCTTGGATTCCACCCGCCCACACTGGTCAGCTTCCTGAGTGCCATTTGCTTGTGGCTTTTTTCTGCTTCTTTGGTTTCTTCCATACCTCTTGCCAGCTCCCCCTGATTTTCTCGGATACCTATGTGCCATCTTTGCTTCTTCCTGAAAGGCTATGAAATGCTGCTCAATGATGGAACTGCTTCCCAGCCTGCGCTGCCACACTGTTGGGATTCTTGGGTCTTTTTGTTTGTTTGTTTGCTTTGACTGATTCTGTTTTGATTTGTTTGTTTGTTTGTTTTCTTTTTCTTTTCTCAGTTTGGGATCCCCTTCTAGCCAGGCTGTACAGTACAGCTTGGCAGCTACTTCCTCAGTCTGCCCAGGTGCATGGTGGGATCTCTGGGGGCATTTCTTTTTTTCTTTTTGTTGTTGTTTGTTTTCACCTTTTTTTTTTTTTCCTTTTTTGTCTTTCTTCACTTTTCGTTTCTCATTTGTCTATACTTACCTTCTCTTCCTATCTCCTGAATACCTGGTGCTGTGTGACACCTCTACCCCTTCTAGCCAGGTTGTACTTCATGGTCTGGGAACCACTTCCCAGTCTTTGCAACCAAGTGGTAGGATCACTAGGGGCTTTGCTTTTCTTTTGTTTTTCTAATTTTTATTATTTTTTTCCTTTTACCCTTTTATTTTTCTTCTTGTTTTTCTCAATTTCTCAGTCTCTCATCTCTCCACTCTAATGGCAAGCTCCATTAGCACTCTTTTTTGTTTGTTTTTGGCTCCTGGTTTTCTCTCCTCTCTCTCCCATTTTCCATGCCCATCTTAGCTCCACACATTACAATCTCCCCTCTCCTTCCTGCCTACCTGCGCCATGTGCTGAACATCACACCCCCGAGCAGCACAGGTGCGGCTTACCAGAACTTTCCCTGCACTGATTTCCAGCCCGTCCTGTCAGTCCTAGTATGTGCCACAACAACCCATCACAGCAACTCCCCTTCAGCTGGACCTGCCTTGCTACGCCATAGCTGAATGACTGACCTACCCATTGGAGAGGCAGGTGAAAAGTATCATGTCCGTAGATGAGCAAACAACAAAGAACACAAGGCCTGCCTGCACAGACATAACCAAATAAAACAAAAAAGCAGGACGAAACAAATCTACAATCAATATATGAGGAAAATAACTACTGAATGCCCCAAAGACAGTAGACTATATAAAAACATATATAAAAAAGGACAGGATAGTTCCAGTAGGCATCCAAAATAAAACACAAGATGAGTTTCCAGTAGAAGAAAAGGCACTAGAACTATCTGAGAGGGAATTCACATCTCTAATATTCAGAGCTATCCAAGAATTGAAGCAAAAAGTAGACATAAATGGGGAAAAAATAGACAAATTCATGGAAAAGGCAGACAAATTCATGGAAAATACAGACAAAAAATGTAAGAATTCAGGAAAATAATACAGGAACAAAATTCTAAAATAAATTCACAACTAGAAATCAAACAAAAATAACAATTAGAAATGCAAACGATAAACAACAGTATTTCAGAAATGGACGGTGTCATACAAGGGCTGAGGAGCAGTTTTGAAATGATGGAAGACAGAATCAGTGAAATTGAGGACAAACACTTGGACATAACTCTGAGGAAAAATCAGAAAAAAGAATGAAGAAAAATGGAGAAACCCTGAGAATTATGTGGGATACAATCAAAAGCAAAAATCTTTGAGTTATTGGAGTTCCAGAACAGGGGGAGAAAACAGAAAACACAGAGAGGATCATTGAAGAACTGCTGACAGAAAACTTCCCCAATATCATGAAAGATGAAAAGGCGACCATCCAAGAAGCTCAACGAATCCCATATAGGATAGACGCCAAAAGAAAATCACCAAGGCATATCATAGTCACACTCACTAAAACAAAGACAAACAATCCTGAAAGCAGCTCGAGAAAAACAAAAAGTCACATACAGAGGCGAAACAATAAGACTAAGCTTGGATTATTCAGCAGAAACCATGCAGGCAAGAAGGCAATGGGATGACATATATAAAACATTGAAAGAAAGAAAAAAAAAAGTCAGCCAAGAGTAATATATCCTGCAAAACTCTCATTCAAATATGATGGTGAAATTAGGACATTTCCAGATTAACAGAAATTAAGGAATTATATAAAAAACAAACCAAAATTAAAAGAATTATTAAAGAGAGTCCTTCGGTCTGAGAACAAACAACATTATACCACAGGCTGAATCTAGGATCCAAGATCCTACTATCCAGATACCAACCTGGGAAATGAACTCTCAAGGACTCTCCAAAACCAAAAGAATTACAACAAGGAACCAGAGACATTAATCTGTAAATGACAACAACATCAGAACAATAAAAGTGGGAATAAACGGGGTAGGTATACAATCTTCTAATGGAGAGGAAGGCAAGGCAATACCAAGTAATAATAGACTGGTTCAAACCAAGGAAGATAAGGGTGAATTTCAAGGTATCCACAAAGAAAGTTAACAAACCTACTCAACAAAACAAAGAAGAAAAACATAAGTCTCAGTAAAAACAAAACTTACAAAAACAAAAGAAATGAAAAAAAAAATCCACAAACAAAACGAATTCAGCACAGGAGAGTAAGAGGAACCAAGAAAAGATCAGCACCACAAAAAAAAAAGCACTACAAAATGACAGCAATAACTTACAACTATCAATAATTACACTGAAAGTAAATGGCCTAAATGCGCCCATAAAGAAGCAGAGAGTGACAGAATGGATTAAAAAACAGGATCCATCAATATGCTGTCCAAGAGACACACCTTAGAAACAAAGACGAAAATTTATTAAAAACCGAAGGATGCAAAAAAATACATCACGTAAACAGCTACCAAAAAAGAGCAGAAATGGCAATACTAGTATCAGATAAAATAGACTTTAAAACAAAATCCACCGTAAAAGACAAAGAAAGACACTATATAATGATTAAGGGGATGATCCATCATGAAGACATAACCATAATAAACATCTACACACCCAATCACAGGACTCCAAAATACATAAACCAAACTCTAATAGCACTGAAAAGAGAAATCGACAGTTCCACAATAATAGTAGGAGACTTCAACATACCACTCTCGGTAAAGGACAGAACATCTAGGAAGAAACTCAACAAATACAGAAGACTTAAGAGTACAATCAGCCAACTTGACCTCATAGACATATATAGAACACTATACCCAACAGCTGCAAAGCACACATTCTTTTCCAATGCACATGAAACATTCTCCAGAATAGACCACATCTTAGGCCACAGGGAAATCCTCAACAAAATCCAAAACATTGAGATAATACAAAGTATCTTCTCTGACCACAACACCATCAAGGTAGAAATTAACAACAGGAAGAGCAAGGAAAATAAAATCAATTACATGGAAATTGAATAACCCCCTGTGTACAAACCACTGAGTAACAGAAGAAATCAGAGATGGAATCAAAAAATTCCTAGAATCAATCGAGAATAAAAACACATCATACAAAAACCTTTGTGACACAACAAAGGCAGTCCTCAGAGGACAATTTATAGCAATAGATGCACACATTAAAAAAGAAGAAAGGAGTAAAATCAAAACATTACCACACAACTCAAACAAATGGAAAGAGAACAGAAAAAAAGGCTCACAGCCACCAGAAGAGAGGAAATAATAAAAATCAGAGCAGAAATAAATGAAATAGAGAATAGAAAAACAATAGAAAGAAT
The DNA here is from genome assembly GCF_000243295.1 of Trichechus manatus latirostris. NCBI lineage: Eukaryota > Metazoa > Chordata > Mammalia > Sirenia > Trichechidae > Trichechus > Trichechus manatus. Next base: position 629,387 of record NW_004444132.1, read on the forward strand.
CAACAAAACCAAAAGTTGGTTCTTTGAAAAGATCAACAAACCACTGGCCAAACTGCCAAAAGAAAAACAGAAGAGGACACAAATAACCCAAATAAGAAATGAAATGGGGGACATTACAACAGACCCAAGTGAAATAGAAAGGATCATAACATACTATTATGGAAACCTATATACCAACAAATTTGAAAACCTAGAGGAAATGGATAGATTTCTAGAAACACACTACCACGTACTAACACAAAGTGATGTTGAAAATCTGAACAAACCCATAACAAGCGAAGAGATTGAAAAGGTAAAAAACTCCCAGCAAAAAAAAAAAAAAAA
>NW_004444132.1:629810-631670 GCF_000243295.1 Trichechus manatus latirostris
AGAAGAGCTTACACCAGTAGTACTCAAACTATTTCAGAACATAGAAAAGGAAGTGACACTTCTGAATTCATTCTATGAAGCCAGAATAACCCTAATACCAAAACCAGGCAAAGACACCACAAAAAAAGAAAATTACAGACCAATTTCTCTCATGAATATAGATGCAAAAATTCTTAACAAAATTCTAGCCAGTAGAATTCAGCATCATATCAAAAAAATAATACTCCATGACCAAGTAAGATTTATACCAGGTATGCAAGGATGGTTCAACATTATAAAATTTACCAACGCAATCCACCACATAAATAAAAGGAAAGAAAAGAATCACACAATCATCTCAATTGACGCAGAAAAGGCATTCGACAAAGTCCAACACTCATTCCTGAAAATAAGAAATAGGTATAGAAGGGAAATTTCTCAACATAATAAAGGGCATCTATGCAAAACCAATGGCCAACATGATTCTTAATGGAGAGAGGCTGAAAACATTCTCCTTGAGAACAGGAACAAGACAAGGATGCCCTTTATCACCACTCCTATTTAACATTGTGCTGGAAGTCCTAGATAGAGCAATAAGGTAAGAAAAACAAATAAAGTGCATCCAAATTGGTAATGAAGAAGTTAAACAGTCCCTATTTGCTGATGATATGATACTATACACAGAAAACCCGAAAGACTTCAGAAGGAAACTACTAGAACTAATAGAAAGATTCAGCAGAGTAGCAGGATACACAATAAACATACAAAAATCAGTTAGATTTCTATACACCAACAAAGAGAATGATGAAAAGGAAATCAGGAAAACAATACCACTTACAATAGGCCCTAAAAAAAAAAAAAAAATATACTTAGGAATAAATCTAACCAGGGATGTGAAAGACCTATACAAAGAAAACTACAAAACACTACTGCAGAAAACCAAAAGAGATCTACATAAATGGAAAAACATATCATGTTTATGGATAGGTAGAACCAACATGGTGAAAATGATAATTCTACCCAAATCAGTCTACAAAAATACAATGCAATCCCCATCCAAATACCAACAACATTCTTTAAAGAGATGTAAAAACTAATCATTAACTTTATATGGAAAGTGGAGAAGCCCCGGATAAGAAAAGCACTACTGAAGAAGAATAAAGTAGGAGGACTCGCACTACCTGACCTGAGAAACTACTATACAGCTACGGTAGTCAGAACAGCCTGGTACTGGTACAATGACAGATACATTGACTAGTGGAACAGAATTGAGAACCCAGATGTAAATTCATCCACCTACGGTCACCTGATCTTCAACAAGGGCCCAAAGTCCATCAAATGGGGAACAGATAATCTGTGTAAAAAATGTGCTGGCAAAACTGGATGTCCTTCTGCAAAAAAATGAAATGGGACCCATACCTCACAACATATACGAAAACTAATACAAAATGGATCAAAGACCTAAATATAAAGCCAAAAAGTATACAGTTCATAGAAGAAAAAATGGGTTCAACACCACAGACCTTAATACACAGCATTAACAGGATACAAACCATAACCAACAACACACAAATTCCAGAAGATAAGCTAGATAACTGGGATTGTCTAAAAATTAAACAATTAGGCTCATGAAAAGACTTCACCAAAAGAGTAAAAAGAGAACCTACAGACTGGAAAAATTTTTGGACATTACAAGTCACACAATGGTCTAATCTCTAAAATCTACAAGAAAATCGAACACCTCTACAACAAAAAGACAAATAATCCAATCAAAAAATGGGCAAAGGAAATGAACAGACACTTCACCAAAGAAGACATTCAAGCGGCCAACAGACACATGAGGAAATGCTCGCAATCACTAGCCATTAGAGAAATGCAAAT
>NW_004444132.1:632546-672268 GCF_000243295.1 Trichechus manatus latirostris
CAAGGGAGAATGAAGAAAACAAGTTACAAGGGAAAGATTAGTCCAGAGGACTAATGGACCACAACTACTACGGCCTCCACCAGACTGAGTCCAGTACAACTTGATGGTGCCCTGCTACTACCACTGACTGCTCTGACAAGGATCACAACAGAGGGTCCTGGACAGAGCTGGAAAAAAATGTAGAACAAAATTCTAACTCACAAAAACAGACCAGACTTACTGGCCTGACAGAGACTGGAAAAACCCAGAAAGTATGGCCCCTGGACACCTTTTTAGCTCAGTAACGAAGTCACTCCCAAGGTTCACCCTTCAGCCAAAGGTTAGACAGCCTCATAATCAAAATGAGACTAATGGGGCACAACAGTTCAGGGACAAGAACTAGAAGGCAGGAGTGGACAGGAAAGCTGTTAATCAGGTATCCGAGGTTGAGAAGGGAGAATGTTGACATGTTGTGGGGTTGTTAACCAATGTCATAAAACAATATGTGTACTAACTGTTTAATGAGAAACTATTTGTTCTACAAACTTTCATCTAAAGTACACTAAAAAAAGATACAGAAATGAAAGAAAATACTAAAATGGATTTCAGGAGATACTCTGGAACTTGCTCTTGAATATAGACTACCTAAAGCGAATGGAAGAAATTATAAAAGAGCTGAACAGAAGATGTCAAACAGCAGCTAGAGAAGACAAAGTAAAGTATCATAATGAAATGTGCAAAGACCTGGAGTTATAAAACCAAAAGGGAAGAACATGCTTAGCATTTCTCAAGCTGAAAGAACTGAAGAAAAAATTCAAGCTTCGAGTTGCAATATTGAAGGAGTCTATGGGCAAAATATTGAACAACGCAGAAAGTATCAAAAGAAGATGGAAGAAATACAAAGAATCACTGTGCCAAAAAGAATTTGGTGACATTCAGCCATTTCAGGAGGTAACTTATGATCAAGAACCAGTGGTACTAAAGGAAGAAGTCCAAGCTGCACTGAAGGCACTGGTGAAAAGCAAGGCTCCAGGAATTGACAGAATACCAACTGACATGTTTCAGCAAACAAATGTAGTGCTGGAGATGCTCACTCTTCTATGCCAAGGATGTTGGAAGATAGGTACATGGCAAATCATCTGGAAGAGATCCATATTTGTGCCCATTTCAAAGAAAGGTAATCCAACAGAACATGGAAATTATTGAACAATATAATCAATACCACATGCAGGTAAAATTTTGCTGAAGATCATTCAAACACGGTTGCAGCAGTACATTGATAGGGAACTACCAGAAATTCAAGCTGGATTCAGAAGAGGATGTAGAATGAGGGATATCATTGCTGATGTCAGATGGATCTTGGCTGAAAGCAGAGAATACCAGAAAGATGTTTACCTGTGTTTTATTGACTATGCAAAGGCAATCAATTCTGTCTGTTATAACAAATTATGTATAACATTTTGAAGAATGGGAATTCCGGAACAATTAACTGTGCTCATATAGAACCTTTACATAGACCAAGAGGCAGTCATATGAACAGAACAAGAGAATACTGCGTGGTTTAAAATCAGGAAAGGTGCGTCAAGATTGTATCCTTTCACCACACTTATTCAATCTGTATGCTGACCACATTATCCAAGAAACTTATATGAAGAAGAATGTGGCATCAGGATTGGTGGAGGACTCATTAACAACCTGAGATATGCAGATGACACCACCTTGCTTGTTTAAAGTGAAGAGGACTTGAAGCACTTACTGATGAAGATCAAAGACTACATCCTTCAGTAGAGATTACACCACAACATAAAGAAAACAAAAGTCCTCACGACTGAACCAATAAGCAACATCATGATAAATGGAGAAAAGATTGAAGTTGTCAAGGACTTCATTTGACTTGGATCCACAATCAACCCCATGGAAGCAGCAGTCAAAAAGTCAACTGATGTATTGCATTGGACAAATCTACTGCAAAATACTTCTTTAAGTGTTGAAAAGCAAAGACGTCACTTTGAGGACTAAGGTGTGCCTGACCCAAGCCGTGACATTTTCAGTAACCTCATATGCATGTGTAAGTTGGACAGTGAATAAGAAAGATCAAAGAAGAATTGATGCCTTTGAATTATGGTGTTGGCAAAGGATACTGAATATACCATGGACTGCCAGAAAAATGAACAAGTCTGTCTTGGAAGAAGTATATCCAGAGTGCTCCTTGGAAGCGAAAATGGGAAGACTTTGTCTCACATACTTTGGACACAGTATTAGGAGAGACCAGTCCCAAGAGAAGCACATCTTGTTTGGTAAATAGAAGGTCAGTGAAAAAAAGGAAGATTCTTGATGAAATGGATCGACACAGTGGCTGCAACAATGGGCTTAAACATAGCAATGATTGTGAGGATGTCACAGGACTGGGCAATATTTGTCTGTTGTATATAGGGTTGCTATGAGTTGGAATCGACTTGACAACACCTAACAACAACAACAATAAAGGAGAAAACTAATGAATTGCTCTCCATAAAATTTAGGAACTTCTGTTCTTTAAAAGACACTGTTCAGAGATTTAAAAAGCAAACTACAGTGAAGGGAAAATATTTTCAAGTAACATTTTGGATAAAACAGTTATATTTAAAATATATAAAGAATTCTAAAAATTCAACAGCCAGAAACAAACAATACAGTTTTTAAAATGGGCAAAAGATTTAATCAATTGGTTACCAAAAAAGTTACACCAATGGCCTATTAGAACAGAAATATATGCTCAAAATGATTAATCATTAAGGAAATATAAATTAAGACACAATGATATATGTACCACTATAAATCTATTAGAATGGCTTAAATTAAAAAAAAAAAAAAAAGATAACCATGCTTAGTGGACGGTGAGGATGTGGAGCAAGTTGAACTGTCATACACTTGTATGGCAATGTAAAACAGTGCAATTAATTTGGGACACACTTGGGAGTGTCTAACAAAGATAAGCATACTATTAAGGTATGAGTCAGATGTTCTATTCCTACGTATTTACTCAAGATAAATGAAAATCTATGTCCACACAAAGATTTCTATCCAAAATTTCATAAGGGTTTTATTCATAATAGTCAAAAACTATAAACAACGTAGTTTCCATGAAGTGTTGACCTGATATAAACAATTGTTGTGTACCCATACAATAGAATATTACCCATCAGTAATAAGTTATGAACTACTGATAGACGCAAAAACATGGCTCAGTCTCAAGATAGTTATGCTGAGTGGAAGAAGCTAGACAAAAATAGCAAATATTGTACACCTGGAGTAGTCAAGCTGCAAAGTTCATGGGCACAATCCTCCAGACTGCCAAGTCTGTCAAAACTTCTGACATCAACTTCAAAAGTTAGGGTCCAACTACATAGTTGATGGCACCACTGAAAGCTATTTTACTCACAATTAAGATTTATTAAAGGGATAGGATACAGATTAAAGTCTGTCTAAAGAAGACAGATAGGGAAGAGTCTGGGAAGGTTACAAATGCAAAGTTTCCTTTGTCTTCTCTCATGGAGTCAGGACATGTTACACTTCTGGAATTGATGTGTAACAATGCACACAGCATATTCCCACCTGAGAAGCTTACTCAGTCTTCACTGTCCAGAATTTTTAATGGGGCTTCCTTTCATAGGCATAATTGATTAAGTAATTGATTGCTTGCCCACGTGGTCGGTCTCAGTGTCCAGGTCAATTGATACTATGTGACCAAAAACCCCAACCTAATCACATTGTTGGTCTGTCTGGTGTGGTCAACTCCCATCATAAATCACATGATTGGGTCTTACTGGTATGGTGAGCCACTACCCTCATCCAGCACCATCCTAAGATCCAGTGTAGCCAGCCCCACCATAAACAAACAAGTATGACAAAGATTACCGCCACGAAGCTCAAGGCAAAGGCCAGACCTCTCTTTGGGCAAGGTCAAAAATTTTATTACAAGCCGTATAATTCATGTATATAAAATTTTAGGAAGTGCAAACTAATCTATAATGACATGGCAGATAAATGGTTGCTGGAGGATTGGAGTAGAGAGTTTGGAGGTGCAGAAAGGGGAAAGAAGCAGCTGGCCAAATGGAGAGATTTCAAAGGGCATAAAGAACTTATTGATGGAAAAAGTTCATTATCTTGATTGTGGTGATGGTTTCACAGATGTATTCATACTTCAGACTTATCAAATGCTACACTTTAAATACACCCAGTTTGTTGCATGTCAGATTACTCAAAAAGTCATTTGAATGATTTGCATTTTCTATATAACAAATGAAAACCTTAGATGACTACTGGGGTGGAACACTGTTTATATGTTTATTAGCCCTGAATTTTTCAATTTCTGTGAAATATTAACTTTCTTTTATCCCTGCACAATATAAAGCCCCAAATTCTAGTTTCCCAGGTTGGGCGTTTTCCCTGGGGACACCTCCATCTTCTGCATTCACCTATCATTCTGACTTAGCTTCTGTTACTGTTGTTGTGTGCCGTCGATTCGATTTCAACTCATAGTAACCCTATAGGACAGAGCAGAACTGCCCCTGTAAAAATGGTATGGCAACAGCATCTGACCTTCTCTAACTCTTCTAACTTTACAAAGCTCTTTAGCACGGGGACACCTCCACTCCATCAGGAAGTCTCCTGTCCAAAGCTACTTGGCTCTCTCGCTCCGTGGGTCACACCCACTATAACTGTTTTATTCTGTGTGCTGGGAAGCCCACCACGCCACCTCATGCTGGTCACTGGTTCTGCTGTTGTTGCTTTTCTGCCACTGCTTCTTGTTGTCTTGCACCATCTCTGGTATTACAGCTTTCTCTCTGTCTCATGGGTCTAGGAAGTTCTCAGTGCAGGGACCCAAGGTCCAAAGGACACTCTCTTCTCCTGTCTCTTCTAGGTGGTACTGAGGTCCCCACTGTCCACCTCTGGGATGGCTCGTTTTAGGTATAGCAGGATGTCAAAACTGATCAATATTCTCGTTAGGGTTCCATACACCTTATTTGCATAGTCCTACTCCCACTAAGGTGCCATGCATATAATTTGCATTATTAGCAAGCTATCCAATCCCCTTGGTGGGCTACAAGCACTTCATTTGCATAGTCCCATCTGGTCATTTGATGGGAGTTACAAGACCATGATGAGAAAGGTCTTATAAAAGCAAGCAATCACACCACAGCTCCATAGGGTTTCCCAGGCTGTAATCTTTATGTATGCAGATTAACACATCTTTCTCCCATGGAGCAGCTGATGGGTTCAAACCGCTGACCTTTCAATTAGCAGCCGAGCACTTAACTACTTGGCCACCAGGCCTCCTTGACTTAGCCTCTAGTTTCTAGAAACTTGTAACTTGTTTTGTTTTTTTATTTCTCTTAGGTGTTTCTCTTTTAAGTTCTTAGAGGCTTGGCAATACATTTATAATATATTTGTTGTACTTTAACACCTATTTCTTGCTTTTCATAACATCTAGCATCTGTACTGTATTAAGCAGATGTCTTAGGTGGATTTATGTGTGTGCACATTAGTGTGTGTGTATAAAACACAGATGAGTTATCTGTGCTGATATGATTCTGTTGGAAACTTGGAGGAAGAGGAGAGCATTGACATATTCCAGAAATTCACAAAATTTTCAAAGGGATAATTGCAAACGTTTTCACACATAAAGGAATTTCCAAATTGATTGTAGAGAAGATTATGCTTGTCTTGGAAATATTTTATAGTTTATTTTTTGTGAAAGATGGGGACTTCTTGAACTAGGTATAGAAGAAACGCTCAGGATTATAGAGAGAAGTTAAAAACCAGAAATTTGTGAAGCAGCCAATATGTAGAAAGAGAGAAGAATCTACATTATGGAGCACTAATGTGCTCAGAATTGCTGGTTCAAATCTTGACTCTGTCACCTACTAAATGTATAAACTTGGCAAACTTACTTATCAGATCTGAAACTCAGTTTTTCTTGTGCAAATTGCAGTGGTAATTGTACTTAATACATAGTTGATTTGATAATCAGTGACTTTCAAATGTTTTTTGCCCATGCCCTACGGTATGAGGTATATTACATCAAGACCACATGTATGCACACACATTAACACACATAAACAGAGACACAAAATTGAAACAAAAGTTTCACAGAATAATTTTTAACCTTATTAGAAGTAGTAAACTCAGAAATATCCGTTCTATTCCATTCTATTTTGTTACGAAAATAGTGTTTATGATCTATTATGTTAATTCTATGGTACACTAAGGAATTATAACCCATAGTTTAATAAACACAGAGCTAACGTACTTACAATACTTATAGTACTTTGTACATTCTAAGCAATTTTTTGAAATGCTTTAATGTCTTTGTTGTATTATATATTATTTTTCTTTCTGTCTCTCTCTGTCTTCTTTTTTTTTGGCTTTTCTGATTTTTCTCTTTGAAAGATTTATTGGTCTCGAAGGCCACATTCAATGTTCATAATATAAACACTTATTTCCTCTGTGTTTTCTTTTAAGAGATAAAGTCCCAAAGTTTTAAATAATAACCAAAACAAAAAATAATACTTCCGGAAATTATTCTTGATAAAATCAAAACAATCTGTTTTCAAAAATTGTTCACAAAATTACAAAGTGAACCATTTCAATGCTCAAGCATACAAACTCTTTTATTCATTTTGCTAAATTTTAACTCAACTCTTGTTCCTGAGGTAAAATGTTGCTTTTTTTTTTTGAAAAATAAAAGAACTTTTTCAATTTACTTATTCAGTGGATAAATATGTATTAAGTGTAATAAGTCAGGTTCTGTTTTAAATGCTTAAGAGAAAAACAAAATTGTCTGATTCATAAAGGAGGTTAGTCTAATTGCTTTACTCATAAAATGGCATGAAATTTATTTATTTTTTATCTTTATAAAGGACAAGATATATTTATGTTTTCCTCCATTTTCAAGCTTGCCATCATTAATGAATTCTAAAAAACAAACCTTTGATAGGATTATAGAAGTTCAGCCAGACAGAAAGGCTCAAATTACATGTCTTAACATAAAAAAAAAAATATTCATACAAAATTCTTTGGAGGCTTACATGCTTAATATAATTATGTCTCTAAAAGTGTGGTGTGGAGGTATGAGATAAGCAGGGAAGGCTTTCAATGTGCTTCAGTGGGTTCATTGCTACTTTAAATTATAATTTACAATAACATGCATTATTTTTTCTGAGAAAAAAACTGAATATATAGCCACAACTAGAATCTGTCAAAATCAACTAAACAACAATGGGTTTGATTTGGTTATGGAGAATGTGTGAAACATACAAAATTGCTATAAAAAAAGGTCCATTATAAGAACAACTAGTAAGATAAGCCCTGCTAGCACATCCTTATGGATGTACCATAATTTATTTGTGCGATTACTTAGCATTATTTATGGTTTTTCTCTATAGCTGTGTGGATCCAATATTCATGTATGTATTTTTGTGTGTGTATAAAATGCAATTTCGTTAAGAATTGCATATACCATTTAAATGTAGACAAAAATATCCATGATTTCTCTATCTGTGCAAATTGCTCTATATGATTATTGCTTACTTTTTCTAATTTTTAACAACATGAGTTTTGTGCAGTAGGAATAAAATATGAATACTATAGCACTTTGATGAATATTCTTGTCTCTGTATCTTTGAAAATATTTATTTTTAAGGAAAGTCCATAAAAATAGAATCATTGTTCTTCAGATTTATCAAATGTCTTAGGCTGGGTTCTTTAAAGAAGCAAAACCAGTAAAGTGTATAAATATATATATATAGAGAGAGATTTATATCAAGGAAACACCTCATGCGATTGTAGAGGCTAGAACGTCCCAAGTCCATGGATCAGGGTAGAGGCCTCTCCCAAGTCATGCAGCCGCAGAAGCTGGCAAGCCCAAGATCGGCAGGTCGGAGAGCAGGGCTCCTGCTCACAGGTTGTGCAGATCGATGAATCCCACGTTCGGCAGTTAAGCTGACAGCTCAAGTCCCAAGAACTGGAGATGAGGTGACAGGAGGCAGCCGCAGGATCCAGAGAGAGCAAAAAGCCAGAATGTCTGCTTATATTCAGATGCGGGCCACACCTCAAGGAGATTCCCTTTCATCTAATTGGTTACTCAAGGTATATTCAATCATTGAGAGTGATTACATTAAAACACTGAGAATCATGGCCCAGCCAAGCTGACACACAATCTTAACCATCACATCAAACTTGAAGTATTTTTACCCATCTTGATAAATTGTCCCCCAGAACTGTTGTATCCGTTAATTACCCCAAAAACTTGCACAAAAGGACCGATTTTACTACATATTCACAAATAGTGCTATCATTCCTACTTTGGTAGGCTCACTTTTCTATTTTCATTCACTGTTTTTTTATTGATATTATATTTGCATAATCTTCAAAGTATACTTGTAATTTTATTTTTGTTAAGTTGTCTCTGTCTTTATCCATTTTAACTGTTTTTTTTTTTTTTTTTTTTGGCTATGTGCTAGTTTCCTTGTTTTGATTTCATTGCTTTGGTGTATAACAAAAACCCAAACCAAACCCATTGCCTTCAAGTCAATTCTGACCCAGAGTGACCTTAAAGGGCAGAGTAGAACTGCCTCATAGGGTTTTCAAGGAGTGCCTGGTAGATTCATACTGCTGAAATTTGGTTAGCAGCCATAGCTCTTAACCACTATTTTACTATGCTTTTTGTTCATTAATCTTAAATTTGTTTACATTGAGTGTTAAAAAGATGAAGTGTCTCATATTCTAAAATTCTGTTAAGTATCTGAATAAATTTAAATGAAGATAACATTATATTGCAACATATGAACCTAATATTTAGAAAAACTTATTACTGGGGGATGTAGATCAGATTTTTTGCATGTCATTGTTACTCTCTATAGTGAATTATTTATATTGACTTTCTTGCCTTAATTGCTATTTGTGGAATCAGATTTTAATTAATGGTTATTTTTTGCAAGCTCCTATCTTTTGAATATATCTTATCTATCTCTGTCTCCGAAGTACCTAAAACAGAATACAAGACATGATGAAGGGGCACAATAACCTTGAATGAATATATAACTGGGAATTTAAAAAAAAAAGTCATCAACATCAAATTTCTAATTTTAATGTTACAAAATATTTATAAAGAAATAATGTACTTAGTGTTTATAGAGGAATAGTATAATTCAATTTTAGGAGAGGAGCAATAGTAATCAATACAAAGTGCTAATAAACTCAAATTCCTAAAGTCTGGTTTAATGTATTTTTCTTTAAATATAATTGATCCCATTGGATGATGAACTCTTCTGAAATGAGGACAGTATCTTTTTCATCTTTATATCTCTAACACACAGCACAATTCCCAGAACACAAACGATATACAATAAAAGTTTTAAACGACTGAATCAGCAGGTGCCAAAAACATATCAAATAAAAGGACAGATAATGATTTTGAAACACTCTATATTAGATATCTATGATCATCAATTACTACTTACTGTTTTATTTCTGGAGTTCATTTCTAAATATGAGTCATAAAGGTTGTAGCAGATATTTTATTTGGTGAATTTAAATGAATTTTTTTATTTGGAAAAAAAAAAAAAAACCTGCCAACAGTTTTATTTTGTTCTGTTTTTTGCTGCTTGCTTAATCTGCTCCTTTATATCTCAAAAGAGATTGATTTAAGACACACCCCGCACTAATGTGGTTGTTGTTAGGTGCCTTTGAGTCAGTTCTGAAGTACAGGAACCCTATGTACTACAGAATGAAACACGGCCTGGTCCTGCGCCATCCTCAAAATCATTGCTATGTTTGAGCCCATTGTTGCAGCCACTGTGTCAATCCATCTCATTGAAGGTCTTCCTCTTTTTTGCAGACGCTCTACTTTACCAAGCTTGATGTCCTTCTCCAGGGACTAGTCCCTCCAAATAACATGTCCAAAGTACATAAGATGAAGTTTCGCCACGCTCGCTTCTAAGGATCTTTCTGCCTGTACTTCTTCCAAGACAGATTTGTTCCTTCTTCTGGCAGTCCATGGTATACTCAGTAATCTCTGCCACCACCATAATTCAAAGGCATCAGTTATTCTTTGGTCTTCCTTATTCATTGTCCAGTTTTCACATGCATATGAGGAGACTGAAAATACCATGACTTGGGTCAGGTGCACCTTAGTCCTCAAGGTGACATCTTTGCTTTTCAACACTTAAAAGAGGTCTTTTGAAGCAAGTTTGTCCAATGCAAGATGCCATTTGATTTCTTGACTGCTGCTTCCATGGGCATTGAAGTGGGTCTAAGCAAAATGAAATCCTTGACAATTTCAATCTTTTCTCCATTTATCAAGATGTTGCTTATTTGCCCAGTTGTGAAGATTTTTGTTTTCTTTATGTGTAATCCATATTGAAGGCTGTAGTCTTTGATCTTCATCGGTAAATACTTCAAGTCCTCTTCGCTTTCCACAAGTAAGGTTGTGTCATCTGCTTATCTCAGGTTGTTAATGAGTCTTCCTTCAATCCTGATGCCATGTTCTTCTTCATATAGTCCAACTTCTCAAATCATTTTTTCAGCATTACAGATTGAATACGTTTGGTGAAAAGATACAACCCTGATGCATACATTTCCTGATTTTAAAACACACACTTATCCCTTGTTCTGTTTGAACAACTGCCTCTTGGTCCACGTACAGGTTTCACATGAACACAATTAAGTGTTCTGGAATTCCCATTCTTTGAAATGTTATCCTTAATTTGATATGATCTACACAGTCGAATGCCTTTTCATAGTCAATAAAACACAGGTAAATATCTTTCTGGTATCCTCTACATTCAGCCAAGATCCATCTGACATCAGCAATGATATCCCTCATTCCACATCCTCTTCTGAATCCAGCTTGAATTTTTGGTTGCTCTGCAATGTTCCACTACAACTGTTTTTGAATTATCTTCAGCAAAATTTTACTTGTGTGTGATATTAATGATATTGTTTGATAATTTCCACATTCTGTTCTGCATCCTACACTAAAACTACCTCATTAATATAACAAAGAAAACCCTATTTTCAAATGAGAGTATAACCACAGTTATTGTAGAATTTACAGCACATATTTTTGGGGGACACAATTCAATCAACAACAGTCAGGAATTAGGAGTCCCTGACCTGATGTAATGGCTTCTCCTTCTTAAAATTATTTTTGTTGGGTTACAAGGAAAAAATTAGTCCGAAGGACTAATTGTCCACAGCTACCAAGGCCTCCACAGGACTGAGTCCAGTACAGCTAGATGGTGCCCAGCTACCATCACTGACTGCTCTGACCAGGATCACAACAGCGGGTTCTGGACAGAGCTGGAGAAGGATGTAGAGCATAATTCTAACTCACAATAAAAAGACCAGATTTACTGGCCTAAAGGAGACTGGAGAAAACCCGGGAGTATGGCCCCCAGACACCCTTTTAACTCAGTGGTGAAGTTACCTTCGAGGTTCACTGTTCAGCCTGGGAGTGGACAGCCCCATAAAACCAAATGAGACTAACGAGGTACAGGAGTCCAGTGACAAGGGCCAGAAAGCAGAAGGGGACAAGGAAGCTGGTGATAGGGAACCCAAGGTTGAGTAAGGATATTGTTGATGTGTTGTGAGATTGTTAACCATTGTCATAGGGCAACATTTGTAGTAACTGTTAAATGAGAAACTATTTTGTTCTGTAAGCCTTCATCTTAAGTGAGAATAACAGCACAATTGGAAGAGCGTAGTCAACGTCACTGAACTGTGCATGTATAAATTTTTGAAATGGTGTATCTTTGGCTATGTGTATTTTCACCAAAAAAAAAAAAGAGGTTGAGAAGTTAGAGGGTTGATATGTTGTGGGGTTGTTAACCAATGTCATAAAACAACATGTGTACTCCTGTTTCATGAGAAACTATTTGTTCTGTAAGCCTTCACCTGAAGTACAATAAAAAAATAAAAATAAAATAAAAAAATTATTTTTGTTGTTATATATATTTTAGGTAACAAACATACCAACCTGTCCATTGTCTTGTGTGGTCTCTGGTTTTGTCATCTAGGAGGTTCTTACCTACTCATTATCCTCTAAGTTTGCATCAAAGGGCATTGGAGTGTATACCCTCATCTACAGTTATACAGCTTTTACAGCCTGCTTCCTTGTGTGGAAGTTGGAGATTCAGAGATTACAAGCTTCCCTAGGAGTTGAAGAGTCTCAGGATTTGGAGGTAATAGTTTTCATTTCTTTGGCAATATACTTACCTCACAAACTTAGTAAATATCTGCACTATTCCCTGTCAGTCAGTTCCAAGTGCAAGTCACTAAAGTGAAAATTCTTGTGTAGAGTTCTTAAGCATAAAGTCTTTCATTTATTTGCTAGGGTCATGCTCCTCTTTCTCTATTTAATGGAAACTAATGTGGGGCCATCTAAGCACTAAGTTTGAGTGAGAAGAATGTTTGCTGCTGATCTGGTTCCCATTGTCTGACAGCTCTTACAGGGAGATTTTTGAGAAAGGCTCTGTGTTTATCTCATTATCTCTGGCTATTTGGGGGGTAGAAAATCAGTTGTTGCCCACCCCCCACATTGCAAGACCTCAAATTCTGAATTCTGCAAAGCAGCTGACAGAATCTCCTTAGCAGAGCTGTGCTCACTTCTGTCTCTGTTTGCACAGTCTAAAAGTTTGCCTGAGGCTGTCATGACCTTGCTGCTTTTTGATGGATTGCCACTTAATCGTAGGTTCATTTTATTTGGTGTTACCTGATGTTTCCTCTTGATTAGATGCTTGTTAGGCACCTTTGATATAAATATCATCGAAGTGATGCTGTGCTCATTTTTCATCATATTAGGTAACACAGGATTCAAATTGAACCATTACTGAAGATGTTCATTTTGATCAGTTATTAAGATTGGGTCCGACAAACATTTACATTTTAAAGGTACTCATTTTGCCATTGTAATTAATAATTGGGAAGGGTGCTTTCATACTATGTATATATCCTGTGGTCTTCAAAATGCTTCATTTTGTTTATTTGTTACTCATTATTATTTCTATATGGACTCGTGTGTTTTTTCTATTGTATTCAGTATGTAGCAACCCGTTTCTATCAATATTTACCTTGTTCCTCAAATCGTTCCCAATTTGGCCAGTGGAACGTCCTTCAAGTAGACTTCTATGTCCTTAGATAAGTCCTCCTCGTTTTTTAAGTATTTCTTTTCTTTGTGGAACAAAGTGTTCCAGGTCTGTCTTGTATTTTCCCTACTCCAACCATGGAATTAACCATTTCTCCCAGGAGCATTGCTTCCTTTTAGTAGAGGATACTATTTAAAAGCTAAGATCTGGGCACTAGGTATGCTCATTGTTGTTGATATGTCATGGTTACCAGAATCTATCCTGTACAGAGTTATAGAATACAACTAATAAATATGAGTATACACACAAATATACCCATTTACATCTATAAACCAAAAAAAAGCCAAACCCGTTGCCGTCCAGTCAATCCTGACTCATAGTGACACTATATGACAGAGTAGAACTGCCTCACATGGCTTCCAAGAAGCACCTGGTGGATTCAAACTACCGATCTTTTGGTTAGCAGGTGTAGCTCTTAACCACTATGCCACGAGGGTTTTCGTATTTACATCTATAGTTATGTCTATATCTATCCATACATACATTGAAAGCCATGAGTACCCACCAATACTTACAAATGCTATCTATCACCACTGGGATAGATTTCCTATCAAGGTTTCCCTCTTTCCAAATATATAACTTTTTTCACAATGAGATACCTAATTCCCACTATGCTTAATATTTGCTCTTTCCCCTAGGTATAACCAATATCCATATCCAAGGTGGGTGAGGAGGATGCCCCATGGAGGGATGGCCAAGGATTGGCGAAAACAATGCCCATGAAAGGCAAAAGTCTGAAGAGGGGAGTCTTAGTCTGAGCAGAGTGAAGAGGGCTTCCATGAGTAGGGGCAGCATTGTGGGGATTGTCAGAGACAAAATGAGTGAGAAGAGTATCAACACATGAGAAAGGCCCGGGACAGGGATTTAGATCCCAAGTGGTATCTACATCCACATGGAGAAGGACCTTGGCATGGGGTGATGGAAATCAAGCAGGGTAAGGAAGATGTCCACGTTGCTATGCTGGGGAAGTCCTGTTGCAGGATACCTTAGTTACCTAGTGCCGCCATCAAAAAAATACCACAATTGGGTGGCTTTGAAGAACGGAAATGTATTTTCTCATACTTCTGGAGGCTAAAAGTTAAAATCAGAATTCCAACTGTGTCAATTTCTTCTGTGGGTTTCTTTTCTACTTTCTGGTGACAGCCGGCAATCCTTGGTGTTCCTTTGCTTGTAGACAACTCACCACAGGATCTCTCCCCCTTGTGTGTGTGTGACTCTCCATGTCTGTTTTTGCTTTTTAAAAGACACCACTCAGAAAGGATTATTAGGTTTAAGACTCACCCTACTCTGGTATGACTTCGTTAACATAACAAAATAAAAGTAGTTAATTCCAAAAAAGGTCACGGTCACAGGTTAAGGACTTCGAATTTCAACATATATCTTGGGGAGATAAAATTCAATCTGTAACACAGGGTGTAAAATCCGAAATTGAATGAGGAGAATATTTATGCTTGGGATGGACCTAATGAGGTATTGGAGTCATAGCAGCACAAGGAGGGACTGGGTGTGGGTCTATGGGGTGGAGGGACTGGGTGGAGAGGGGCAACAAGTAAGGCTCAGCCTGAGATCTCAGAACCCGAGAATGTGAGGAAAGTAGTGTTTTGTTTTTTTTTTTAAATAAAAATAGATGACATTTATTTAGGGCGCTTACTGTGTGCCAGTCACTGTTTTAAGTACTTTACACTTACTAAATCCTTTAGTCTACACAACAAACGTATGAGATACTCTAGCAATCATTTCTAATTTATTTGTTCAATTTCACTCAGTTAGTAAGTAACAGAGCTGGGATTTCAACTGAGGCATTTGGACCCCAGAGTCTATTTCTTAACCACCACACCCAAAACTGACTGGAACCTTAGAACTGCATGCTTCACCATCACATTGGGAATTTCTATCCCTTCTGTCTTATGCTGGATCCTTTGTTTCTCAGGTTCTATGTCTTCCTTTTTCTTGATTTACTTTCTTGTTTTCATGGAGGATACCCTACAGTAGACTCCTCCTCATTCAGCTAACCAACTTTTGCTACCTTCCAAGGGCCATGTACTATTCTAGGCACTGAGGGTAGAGTGAGGAATGAGGGCAATAGTATTGACAGAGACCATATGATCTGCAAATCTTAAAATATTTACTATCTGGCTCTTTACAGAAAAAATGTGCCGACCTCTGACCCAGACAATAAAATCTAAACTCTAACATCTTGACTCCATTCTATAATCTCCTTCATTAAAGTATACTCTTAGATGTTTTGCCAGTCCTTAAGTAGAAAACTCAGAGTTTCCCAAAACCTATTTCTTATGATTGTAATATGCTTTCTTATTTTGTCCACGTTAAACACGTTTTTTTGAGACCCAACTTGATTATTACTTACTCTGAGAAGCATCATTTATTACCTCTGGCCCCTAGCAGAGAAATGTCCTGCTTCCCTGTGTTATTATTTATTTACTTAGTTCTCTATAATACAACATACAAGGCATTGTCAACACACACATAAATACACACACATATAAGTACAAGCATACACTCATACAGATCCATATATATTTGCTGTACCTCACTGCACACTGTGAGATATGTGAGTGGGCTAAACGTCTTAAACAACATTTTTCTCCACTATATGCAACAAATGACTGCTCAGTACATGGGATAATATAAACCAAAAGCCATTGCTGTCAAGTTGATTCTGACTTGTAGTGACCCTATGTATTACAGAATAGAACTGCTCCATAAGGTTTTCTTGGCCGTAATCTTTACAGATGCATATCACCAGGCCTTTCTTTTGTGGCATAGCTGGGTGTGTCCAAATTGCCAAACTTTAGGTCTGTAGTTGAGCGCAAACTGTTTGTGCCACCCAGGGACTGAGGTAATATAAAACCATTTTATTTTACTGGTTTCATTGAGAGATAAAAGTGATCTGCATAACTTCATGTTTGAGCCACCTGAGTCCTACCCATGTAAATACAAATGTCTTCATTAATTTAATACATTTGTGGTCATTTTTTTCCTAAAATTCCTTATATACTTCTCTGGCTTCATAAGCTGAGCTGATCATAATTTACACTTTACTTGATGACTCAGCAGTCTCATTAACCATCTTTATTCTTTTCCTGTATGGTAATATCATTCCCAAACAGCTTATTTTTTTCTTCTTTCAGTCTCAGAACTGTCCACTAGCTCATCCTCTACCAGTGGGTAATAGCGTGTGCTCTAGTGATCTATACCAATATGCTATAAGTTGATGCCAATAACTAAGTCTAAAAATTATATATTAAATGAATTAATAAAATGCTGAATAAGAAAAAAACACTGGATGTATTATTCGAAGGAAATTCATGATGAAATTTTATATATTCCGAGGCATTTTTTTGTTTACTATTAGTTTTGTGATGTTGTCACTAAATATCAGAATTTTATTACTAATTGCCTAAACTTGAGACATTACTGTGTGGATACATTTTGAGCTGCAGTAGAGAGTTAAGGGTTTTCAATGCTTTTGCTTATTTCTCTGTACTTTAAAATTCATTTCAAAAAGATATTCCAAATAGTCTATGTGATTTTTGCAGATGTTGAATTTGAATTCAGAAGGTTAACCCTGAAATATATATATATTTATTTAGGTATTTACTACAAACCCTAGTATTGTGTTTATACTATGCATTAGTGACTCAGAAAGCAATATTGCTGTTGTAAAATGTTCAGCTCATGTCAAACACTTTTGCTCTTCAATTCTTGCTTCAAAATGTCTTGTCTTTCAGCTGTTCAACTTTCAGCTGCCAAAAATCAATAGGTTTGCATCTGCTGGTTCCATTTTGTTTTTCTAAATCAAAATCCATTGCCAACTGGAAACATAATCAACATTAAATCATCTATATGATATTACTGTTGATAACAACAATAAAAATACGTTTATTCTGCCAGGTGCATAAAACATCTAAAATTATATTTCTCTGTTTTTACTTTTTAAATAGGTTAAACAGAAGATGTAAGGAGTTTTTGTTTTTTTTTTAATCTAGTAAAGAAGTCTTTCTCTCCGTCATATATCTGCATATCTATATAACTAGTATTGCATTTATGGCCTTTGATCTCACTTGCATCTGTGGTCCCAGTCACCTATTTAGTTGGTTTTATGTAAGTAAAGCAAAATCCTTAGTTCATCAATGGTCAAGAAAAAAGTAGATGAAGGAATGGTATTGTTTGTCACTACAAACTCACATTCATATATCATTGATACAAACTCTTAATTTTATAATCTTTTTCTGAGATTTCCATACAACCTAATTAACATTTCATTATTCAAAGAAGTGGAAATTGTATATAATACCGTGACTGAGAGTTCTTATGCTTGTACCAGTACTTCAAATTTCTGTAGTTTTTTTACTGAAGTTCTTTCACTAGCTTTTTCCTTCACAGAATCCAAATACTGATTCCCATTTGTAAAGATAGCTAAAAATTTTTTTGTGACTGCCAAAATTCCTACAATAAAATTAAAATTGATGATAAAGTATCTGAGTAATGAAAATGGATATGAGAAAAAAGAAATACATATATATGTGTATTTTTTACCATTTTTGTTAACCAAGAGAAAACACTGAGTTCTCAAACCAAATTTTAGACACATACAAAAGTGGATCTCGTCCATGTTTATAAATAAATGCTCTTATGATCTAGTTTTTATTAGTCTACTTCATCTGTTACTTCTTCCAACTCTAAAGGCTATCTTTCCTGCTTGACATCTGAAAAGGATTGAAATTAAGAGTAAGAAACATTCGGAACTAGAAATAGCAATTCTTACATAGAGAACATGAGCTCTAAGACGTTGCCCTCTCCTTTGCTCATACTTTTTGCACTAGTTATGTAATAGGAATCAACTAGTATCAGTTGAAACTCTCCCCTAGGTAAGACGTGAAAGCATATTTTAAGAAAATAATCCAGGCATAAAGTTTTCTAACTTGATTAACAGAAAGAAACATAGACAGAAGGAAGTTTGCACTTGCATTGGAAAGATTTTGCATATACTGATTTACCCTACAATAAAGCTGCAAATGACCTATATAGGAGGTCAGAATACTCAGGCACACAAGCCCAGTGGCCCTGAACTCACCTCACTATGCTGAACGATATCTAATCTTGTTCAATTATTTATTATTTATTCCTATTAATGGATTTTAAACTCAACATATTGGACAGGCCTCAAATACAGCATATTCAAGAAAATTAATTTATGAACAAAAACCACAGCTAAATGTTTATGCACTTATAAATGTTAAAGCACTTATAAAATCAGGGAAATTTTGAACGCCAAGGTTTTAAAAAATAAACTTATTGCCCCTCTTTTTGTTTAACAGCTGATCATATGGCACTGTCTGATGACCATATTCATCATATGTGTTTTCTTTCAAGTTCATAATGGCTGGATAAATACCAATTTTATTCAAAATGTAGTAACACAAATCTAAACAAGTAAAATCTGACATACTAAGTATTTATAAAACATATTTTCATTTTCAAAAGGAAGCTTTTTCCTACACACAATTCAGTTTTTCATCTGAACAGCCTTTTCCTTCCACATTATTGCTGCCAATAGCAATACCAAGTGACAGTGCCCCGAATATAGCATCTGCCTAGTTACGTATTTCCAGAAACTGGGCACATAATAACCCATCATCAGCTCACTCCAACATGTCAAAACTGTGATTATCTGCTTAATAGTGTCTCCCAACCCTAGTCTCCTTTTATTTTGAGCATACAACCATGTAGCTATTTCTTGTTCTCTAAGGATCTATTTTGGGGCATGCCATCAATTCTACTGCTGCTGGCAGCAAATAATTGGCCAGATTCCCTTACAGAATTTTATAATTTGTTTTCTTCACATTTTGCAGCAGTGCAGTACTTTTTCAGAGACATAGATTCTTGATCAGATGGATAATTCTGCAGTCATTATATTTGGTTTTGATATGTTGATATGTTCTTTAATCATCAAAACACCTAAGACACCTGCCAGGTTGATCATGCATTTCTGGAGAGGGAATCTAGTCAATTAAAGACAAGAAGCCCATGAAAAGTTGGATGTTTTCCTTGAAAAGGGGATGAAAAAATTTAAGTTATAACAGAGCTATCATTGATTAAATTGGGATTCTGTGAAGTAAAGTAAGTTTTAGAAAAGTTTAACGGATTATCACTGGAGAAAAGTTACCGATGCAGTCCTAGGTTCAAGTCTTCAAAGCTATATAACGTCAGTATTCATGAGCACCTTCATGTGTTGCTGTTGTTGTTAGTTGCCATGGAGACAATTCTGACTCTTGACAACCCAATGCATGCAGAGTAGAACTGCTCCATAGGGTTTTCAAGGCTTTGAGGTTCCGAAAGCAGGTCACCAGGCCTGTCCTCCAGGCCTGTCTTCCAAGGCTCCTCTGCATGGGTTCGAACTATCAAACTTTAGGTTAGTAGCTGAGCAGTTAACCATCTGTGCCACCCAGAGACCCTTCCTCACTGTAAAATGGAGGAAATATTAGCTACCTCAAATAGGCATTATGGGACTAAATGAGCAAATTGTAGTTTACTAATAATTGTAGTTGTTCTTTCCATTTTTTTTTCAGATTTCAAATCCTCATTCTTTAAAAATATATTTGCACAGACTTTACAACATACTATATATTTATAATCATCTAATATGTTTGTCTTATTCCTCAATTAAATTATAGACTTTTGGGGACAGAAACAACATCTTATGTATCTTGATTTTCCCCCATAGTCTCTCTTCTAATGAGTGTAAACTAATAGTTAAGAACTAAGCTATTAATTCCTTACAGTCTGGAGGGAAGAATACTCCCTCTCATGGAAATTCATTGTAATGTTATTCAGAAAATTCTACATAGTCATAAAACAACAAATTGCAGTATAAGTTTTTCTCCATTGACAACATTTCTCTAATTAATGCCTGTTCTTTCAATTATTTATTGAATCAGGCACCAACAAAAAAGAGAAATAAAACAATTTTATTCCATGCAAGAAGTTCAAAGTTTAATACACATGGAAAAAATAGAATAAAATGCAATAAGTGACACAATACATGCACCGGTTGTAGGAGTGGAGGAAAAATGTCTATGGAAGGATTCCCAAAGGAGAAAAAAATTGACTCAATCCTTGCAGGATTGTAGGAGTTCAGAGGTGGGCAAAAATGAAACAGATTTCCAGGTTTAAAGAAGAGCATACATTAAATGATGGAGGAATAAAGGAGCATCAAATATGTACAAGCTACAAATTGTCCAGTAATGCTGAGGTATAGAGTGAGAAGAAGGACGGTTTGAAGGGTAGGAGCTTATAGAGCCTCATATGTGTTCTTACAGAGTTTGGACTTGTTCTAGAAATGGAATAATGCTTCTGAAAGATTTTAAAATAGCTAGGGGCTTGATTTGATTCAAAATTTTAAAAGATTATTTTAAAACATATGAGGGATGGATTCAATGAGGGAAAAATGAAAGCAGAGCCGTTGAAAGTCAGGTGAGGGAAGATAAGGGTCTGGTATAACTTTGTAGTGGTAAGGATGGGAAAGAAGTAGCAGATTTCAGAACTACATAGGAGATAAATTGACAGATGTAATAATTGGTTGGATGTGAGTAAGGAGAATGTCTTGGTTTCAGGGAAGCAGATCCCACAGCAGAGATGGGTGGGTAGGAAGTTCATTTGAGAGCACTCTAGGAATTAGCCCTATGTGGCAATAAAAGAAACAGGATTGGACAGAAGAAGTTGGGTTATGGATGTAGTCTCAACAGAGGCTTCAGTCTAAAAGATTGGGAGCTCAGATGTTGGGATGAAGCTTCCGATTGTCTAGAATTGGACCATGAACCAGTCATTGTGCTTGGCCTTGGGGCACCCTTGAGCAAGACAGTTCTCTTTGCAACAGGGCAATGGGGTTGGGGGCCAATTGTGAGCTGTCAGCCCCTGAAGAATGAGTGTCTCAGTCCTGAAGCAATTGGAGGATCTGGACAATGCACCACTGCATCCATAGCAGAAAGAAAAAGGAGAGACCACACACAAATTACTCCAAATAGGTGATTAAGTTTATCTAAATGTGTTTTGCAGCCCTGGTGGTGCTGAAATGTGATTTGTGGCAATTTTCTAAACATACATAAATATATTTTAATAATAACATTTTGTATCACTTAGTACTATTTAGTTCCTTTTTGAGAACAACCAAGAGAAACATAAATCTTTTTGTTACTGTACTCAAAGAAACTGAAAGCTCAGTAAGTGCTTCATATACCAGTATTTGAGGGTGTGTCCTTATAGGCATAATCAGAAACAACCAACCTTAGATAGCTGGAAAAAATTAAAAGACTTCATCTCTTTGACTAATAAGGCTCAATCAAGCATTTACACAAATCATTTAATATTCTAATACTAAAATTATTATCATCTTTCCCCTAAAAGGGATGGGGCAAAGTTAAGCAAATGAGTAAGAATGAATAAAGTTTATTATGTCTGGCATTACTAACCTTGATGTTGGTATACTCAATGACAGTGTTCTTCAAATGTTTGTGCTAGCATATCT
This sequence comes from Trichechus manatus latirostris, assembly GCF_000243295.1. Classification (NCBI taxonomy): domain Eukaryota; kingdom Metazoa; phylum Chordata; class Mammalia; order Sirenia; family Trichechidae; genus Trichechus; species Trichechus manatus. The sequence continues at coordinate 654,261 of NW_004444132.1, forward strand.
TTAATTTATTAAAACATGTGTATCTCTCTGTACATTTCAAAGTTGCAATCTAAATTTTTAAATAGGTTCAATGAATGCATTTTCTAGTATATTTTATGTTACATTTGTGCTTTAAAAATATCTTTATCAAAACCTGGAGCTATATAGATTTAGGCCATTCCATTTATGAAAAAATGTCCACCATATAACCTGATTGGCAGAGCTGGTCCTCACTGTCTAACAAATTAAATTGTCTTTCTGACGAAAAGGTAAAACCTTTTTCTCATTCTAACATATGACCATTCTCACTTCTGAATTCTAATTCTTAGATGAAAGGAAGGGTAGAAGGAGGGAGTCAAGGACAGAGGGAGAGAGAAAGGCATTTTTACACAGGAAAAGTATTTATGGCAGTTCAGAATATAAAAACAGTTTATCTTAAAGAAATCCACACCTGAGGACTTCCTGGAAAGTCTTCGTGTTTCTTCAGTAGTACATTTACTTCAGTATGAAGACCAGTACTCAGTGGAAAGAAGTCTGGGATTACTTGTTGATAATTTGTACAATCCTTACTTTCTTGAGGTCACTGCCCACTCATTTTTTCATAATGTACCAAAATTAGAGGAAAGCAGCTCCTCTGTTTTTCACCCATAACATTTTCACTGTGTTTTGTTATATTGTATACTCATTTGATTATTCATTTGTTGCTTGTTTCCCTCCACTAGAATGTAAGCTACATGAGGGTAGCTTGTTCACAGCTGTAATTCCAGCACCCAGAAAAGTTAGTCAATCAAATAATTTCTTAAATATCTAGATACATTTAAACAGTTTTTGTATGTTTGTGGGCTTTAGAGTTAACTGTGGGTAGCTTGGCAGAAGCCATGAAGGAGAAGCTAGGAACTGTCAGAAAGAAAAAAAATTTGAATAAATGTTTGTTTCTCCTTAGACACACAGCCTAAACTGTAAAGTCATTAGAAATTGAGGCCATAGCTGAACCAACCAAAGATGCCTGAAAGCCATTTATTTTATTATGTTCTCTCTCTTAATTTTTCAATTTAAAGGTTTTTTTCATATAAATGAATTTTTAAAACATTTTCTTTTGCATGTAAAGATGGCAGTTTCTTAATTACAACCACAAATGTCAGAACAACAACAAAAAAAGTTCATAATTGTAAATGTAAATACAGTGCTTTCAAAAACAAAATCCAGTTTAAATATCTGATAAAGCTTTTACAAACAAAATTATGTATATGGTATGTATATAAACACATTTTATTATAATTAATAAAAGAACTAAAGGATATACAACTTGTGTATCTTGACTTTTCCTGAAAGGCTTTGCAGTCAAATTTAATAAATATTATAATGTGGGTGTGTCTACTCAAATTTCTATTACTGTTTCCAATCCTACTGTTAATTTAAACTTTGCTTATCTTTGCTTATGCCATCCCTTCTATACAGAACACATTTTTTTCTCCATCTCCAGCCACTGAAAGCCTATTTTCTGAGATCCAGCTCAAATGTCACCATTTTTAATCTATCCAGCCAGTCATAACCTCTTTTCCTCTGACTTCTATAGGATTTCTTTTAATATTTTAACATATATTATGTTAGTCTGCATTATAAGGATTCAATATATATTCTACCTTACCTTACAGAATGGAATTTTATTGAAGGAAGCAATTGTGTCTTTTTTTCAATTTGGTAACATGTCATAAGCTAACCCTAACGGCTCAGTAAGTAATTTCTTTAATGAATAAATAAATCATCTATTCTTTTTAACTTACTGTGCTATATAAAAATATATGCACACTTATTTCAACAATAAGATCTCAAACTCTCTCCTCCATCTGCTTATATTCTTAATTACTCTTTGGCCCCAAATAGTCACAATATTCAAATTACTCCTTGTAAAATATTGAAATGTCCATTTTTAAATTGTTTTTTAGAAGAATGATCATCCTTTGGTGACACAATTAAATATTTCAATGGGTTTTTGTTTGTCTGCTTTTTAAATTTTTTTTGTTTTTTTGTTTTGGTCAGGGAGAAGAATGTGATCAGAGAATGGTAGACTGAGATCTGAAGTTACTCTCTTCACTCACCATTGTGTTTAGCTCATAAAATTTAAGGTTTAAGAAGAAAGGTCCATCCTTCCTTCCTTTTTTTTTTTAATTGTGTTTTAGGTGAAAGTTTACAGCTCAAGTTACTTTCTCATACAAAAATTTATACACACATGGTTATGTGACCCTAGTTGCTATCCTTATAATGTGACTGCAAATGCCTCCTTTCCTCACTGGATTTCCCTTGTCCATTCAATCAGCTCCTGTCCTTTTCTGCATTCTCATCTCACTTCCAGACAGAAGCTGCCCATTTAGTCTCATGTATCTACTTGAACTAAGAAGCACACTCTTCATGAGTATCATTTCATGTCTTATAGTCCAGTCTATTCTTTGTCTGAAGAGTTGACTTTGGGAATGGTTTTAGTTCTGGGCTAACAGAGATTCTGGGGCTTTTTTTTTTTCCTTCCTTTTAACCTGGAGGTATTCTTTGCAATCATCAAGAAGTACTTAATCAATTTAGAAACTCACATGGAAAGGATAGTATTTTGTCTAATCTCCATTCTTGTAATGTTTTTATACTCAATCTGTTGCAGCTTAAAAACTCTCCTTCTGCTGTGGTACCTGTTCAGTTTCTTAGCAGCTTTGTAGGTATTGTTCATTGGATACATGCTATTTGGTATCTCCCGTTATGTGGAGTGACAGCGTTGGACTATTGGATCTTCCCCAGCTGGGCCTTCAAATTTTAGTTACTTCAGTTCTATTGAATATAAGATCTGGAATTTGTCTCACTGAAGCTATTCCTTCAATGTGCAAAACAAACTCTGTTTCAGACAGAAAATGTATGTGATGTCAGATAATTAAAAAAAAAAAAAAACTAGCTTTTTCCATTCTCATTGTCATAGAAAAGAATTAGGCCATCAGGCCATCATATAGGTCTTAAATGAAATATATAAACTATTTCCATTCTAAAATGCTTACTTTTATAGACTTGGGCATTGTTATATAATTTCCACAGATTTAAGCATTTTGAAATTTCTTTTAAGAAATGAACCACTTAGCTGATGTTCTGACCTATCATGGAACCATCTGTGCTGAATACTAACTTGTGAACATTTGCTTTACACTTGTAATGTCCTAAGTCCTATTTACATATACTCATTCTCACAAAAGAGTGTGTTTGTGGTAATATATACATATACATATATTTTTTATTAATATTAACATATGGTGGTACAGTGGTTAAGAGCTTGGCTGCTAACCAAAAAGTTGGCAGTTCAAATCCATCAGCTGCTCCTTGGAAACCCTATAGGGCAGTTCTACTCTGTCCTATAGGGTTGCTATGAGTTGGAATTGACTTGACGGTGGTGGGTTATTTTTGGGTTTTTTTTTAGATTAATGTCAATGATATTGTCATATTTTATGTATTCTCTAAATATCCTTTTTAGGAAAGATGACACTTGAATATAGATATAATATATATTATTATTCAATTCCATTTTCTCCTCTATATTTAGATTTGATCCATGTCTTACTCAGAAAATTTAGAACTAATATCAGGAGAGAATATTTTAAAGTGAGTATATTAATTCTTTTGACACCTACTCCTTCTGATAGAAATGCTAAAATTGTCTTTCCTTTGATGCATCTTTTGTTATTTACTCTCTTCATTTTCATCCTTATTATTCTCACCTTATCTTTTTCTTCTAAATGTTCACCATTTCCCAGTCTACCTGTTCCATGCCATTGTTTCTGTATTGAGTGCAGTATCCTCTTTCAAAAATTAAATCTATATCATATATGTGTCTATGTACGTATATGTCTATATGGGAGTTCTGGCGGTGCAGCGGTTAAGAGCTTGGCTGATAACCAAAAGGTTGGCAGTTTGAATCCACCAGCTACTCCTTGTCGACTTTATGAGGCAGCTCTACTCTGTCCTATAGGGTTGCTATGAGTCGGAATCAACTGGACGGCAATGGGTTTTTTTAAAATGTATATTTGTGTCTTCAAATACCTTTATATCATATTTCATTGTGATTTTAAAAGAGATTATTTCCCCAAGTTATAAAGTTAATCTAAAGGAAAATAAAACTCTGGACAGTTGTAGTTAAAGAATTGTTTTTTCGTAATTAAGGAAGGAGATTTCCAAATAAGATGTTCTTGTGAAATGTAACTTGTTGCAGTGAGGGTTTTACTTTGCATTGGTCTGTTACTTTTTATGTGGACAATGCACATATTGAAGTGGGAGATACTTATTTTTAAGAAATCTTGCACATTTTAATAATCTGATTTAAATTCTCATTTGCATTGATTCAATAACTGTCGAGTACCTTTTACATAATATGTACTCACTCAGATAGAAAAACTAAAGGGAAAAGTGACATATGGATAGAGTACACAGGCTAAATTTGAAGATAGATAAATGGAATCTGAAGGAATAATAATGGTTAATATTTTTTGAGTGGCTCCTTTTGCTAGGCATTTACTAAATGCATTACCTTTGTTGTATCATTTCATTTATACCAACTTTATGAGATGAGAACTATTATTATCTCCAATTCACAGAAGGAAAACTTGGGGCCCAGAATATTTCAGTGGGTAATTCTACCAAACACTTAAACAATTAAAATTATTTTTACACAATCTCTTCCAGAAAATTGAATAAGAAGAAACACTTCTCAGCTCATATTATATGGCCAGTATTACCCTGAAACCAAAAAGACAAAGACTGTACAAAAAAAGAAAAAGAAAAGAAAATTGCAGACTAATATCTCTCATGAACTTAGATACAAAAGTGTTAATGCTATGTCAGCATATTGAATCCAACAATGTATAAGAAGAATTGTAGGATTCAGTCCAGGTATGCAATGCTAGTGTTGTTGTTGTTGTTAAGTGCTGTCGAGTCTGTTCTGACTCATAGTGACCCTGTGCAATCATTGCTATGTTTGAGCCCATTGTTGCAGCCACTGGGTCAATCCATTTCATTGAGGGTCTTCCTCTTTTTTGTTGATCCTCTAATTTACCAAGCATGGTCCCCTTCTCCAGGGACTAGTCCCTCCTGATAACATGTCCAAAGTATGTGAAATGAAGTCTTGCCATCCTTGCTTTTAAGGAGCATTCTGGCTATATTTCTTTGAAGACAGATTTGTTTGTTCTTCTGGCAGTCCATAGTGTATTCAACATTCTTCACCAACATCATAATTCAAATGCATCAATCATCCTCAGTTTTCCTTATTCTTCTCCAGCTTTCACATGCATATGAGGCAATTGAAAATATCATGACTTGGGTCAGGCACACCTTAGTCCTCAAGGTGACATCTTTACTGGTATAGTGTTTGAAAACTAATCAGTGCAATCCACCATCAGTATGCTGAAGAGGAAAAATATATGATCATCTCAATTGACAAAGAAAAAGCACTTGACAAAATCTGACAAACATTCTTGACACAATTGCTCAAAAAGTTAGGAATAAAGGGGAACTACTTAAACTTTGGAAGAAATACAGCCAGAATGCTCCTTAGAAGCCAGGATGGCAAGACTTTGTCTCATGTACTTTGGACATGTTATCAAGAGTCCAGTCCCTGGAGAAGGACTTCATACTTGGTAAAGTGGAGGATCAGCAGAAAGGGGAAGATCCCCAAAGAGATGGATTGACACAATTACTGCAACAATGAACTCAAACGTAGCAATAATTGTGAGAATGGCGCAGGATTAGTCAGTGTTTCTTTCTGCTGTACATAGGTCACTATGAATCCTTGACAGCACCTAACCACAACAACCTAAACTTGATAAAGAGCATCTAAAAACACCCATAGCATCTAACATCATGCTTAATAGTGAAAGACTAAATGTTTTCACTCTAAGTTCATGAATAAGGCAAAAACGTCTGATCTCACAACCCTTATTTAACACAGCACTGAGACTTCTAGCCATTGCAATTAGGTAAGAAAGAAACAAGAATCATATAAATGAGAAAGGAAGAAATAGAACTATCCCTATTTGCAGATGATATGATTTTCTACTCAGAAAATCCCAAGGAATCTACTAAAAATCTGCTAGAGCTAATAAGTGAGTTCAGCAAGGTCATAGAATAAAAGATAAACTAACAAAAATTAATTATATCTATGCACTAACAATGAACATGTGGAAACCAAAATTTAAAACAGAATACTATTATAATTGCTTCAAAGAAAACGAAATATTGAAGTATACATTAACAATACGTCTACAAGAGCTACATAATAAAAATTACAAAATTAAATATCAAAGAAGATTTAAATTAATGGAAAGACATACTATGTTCACGGATTGGAAGCTTGAACATAGTAAGGATGTCAATTCTCCCCCAAATTTTCCATAGGTTTAAAGCAATTTGTGTCAGAATCCCAGCAAGGGTTTTTGTAGACCTAGACAAGCTTATTCTAAAATTTATATGGAAAGGTACAGACCCTAGAATAGCTAAAACAATTTTGAAAAAGAGCAATATAGTGGGAGAAATCACTCTACCCAACATTAAGGACAATGATGAAACTACAGTAATAAAGATGGTGGTATTGGAGAATGGATAGACATATAGACCAATGTAATGGAATAGAGAAAGCAATAGAGGAAGGATAGTTTTTCATCAAATTATGCTGGAGAATTTGGGTCCCATAGGCAAATTAATTAATTAATAAACAAACATTGACCTAAACCTCACACATTACACAAAAAGTAATTTAAAATGGATTAGAAACAAATATAAAATATAAAACTATAAAACTTTTAGAAAAAAATAGGAGAAAAATTTAGGGGTCTAGAACTCAGAAGAGAGTTCTTAGAATTGACACCAAAAGTATGATACATATAAAGAAAAAACTGATAAATTGCATCTTATCAAAATTTTTTTTTAAAAAATTGTTCTGCAAAAGGTCCTGTTAAGACAACAGGAAGCTAAGTTACAGGCTAGGAGAAAATATTTGCAAATCACTCATTCAACAAAGGACTAGTATCTAGAATATATTAAAATCTCTCAAAACTCAACAGTAAAAAACAAACAATTCAATTCGAAAATGATAAAAATACATGAGTAGACATTCCCCCAAAGAGCATACGCAGATGGAAAATAAGCACATGAAAAGATGTTCAATATCATTAGTCTTTAATGAAATGCAAATTAAAACATAATGAAATATTATTACACACCTAAAGTATAGCTAAAAAAAAAAAAAGTTGCAACCCTGAAGACTAGCAAGGATGTAGAGAAAGTGGCTCACTCATATACTGCTGTTTAGAATGTAAATGCTACAGCCACTATGGAAAACAGTTTGAAAGATTCTCATAAAGCTAAATTTGTACACATATAAAATCCAACAACTGCATTTAGTCCCCAGAGGAAACGGACACATATGTATTCACACAAAAATTCATATGTGAATGTTTATAGTACTTTATTCCTAACAGACCAAAACAGGAAACAGCCAAGATGTCCTTCAATGGGTGAATGGTTAAACAAACTGTTGTACATACATACCATGGACGGCTACTCTGCACTAAAGAAGAACAAACTACTGATATACTCAAGAACGTGGACAGATCGCCAAAGAATAAGCTAAAAAAAAAAAGAAGGCCAAACACAAACATGGTCTATGGTTCTGTTCATATACTATTGTTGAAATGACAAAATTATAGAAATGGAGATCTGATTCATTACTGCCAAGGGATAGGCACCGGAGTGGGAGGGTGAGAAGGAGGCATGTGAGTGTAGCTATAAAAGAGCAACATGAGGGATCCTTACTTTGGTGGAATTGTTCTGTATTTGAACTGTCAATATACTAGTTGTTGTATTGCACTATAGATTTGCAGGATGTTACCACTGGAGAAACTGGGTGCACTAGTTAGGCAGCAGTCTGGGAACTTGGGCTGGATATCTATGTCACAGTCTCGAAGCAGAATCTTTCTTCCCTCAAAAAAAACCTCAGTTTTTTTTTTTTTTTTTTCCCTTAAGGCCTTCAACTGATTGGATGAGGTCCACCCATATTATGGAGGGTAATCCACTTTACTTAAAGCCAACTGGTTGCAAATGTTAATTATATCTAAGTACCTTCATAGCAACATATAAAATAGTGTTTGACCAAACAACTGGGCACCATAGGCTAACCAAGTTGACACATAAATTTAACCATCACACTTCACTTTCCACCCATGCTGCAATTACTAAACTCAACAATGGCCTTAATGTTATCGAAAGTATGCACAAAAGTTTTTGCCAATTAAAATTTTCATTATCAGTCATTGTTTCCTCATTCCTAAGCCAGCATAAAGCACATTATATTTTGCATTTAATCAAAAGAAGAAACAAAGCAAAACGAATAAAGCTTAAGTGTCAGGATCCTTCACTTGCACCAGAAGTGCTAGCAATGCATTTATTGCTCATTCCCCTTCTTTTGGTCCTATTAGTGTGGCTCTTGGCATTTTTGAGATTTAGGTAATGAGAGGGTGAGTTGAGAATGCCTACATTTGGGCTTTAGTAGGATATGCTTATGTGTCTATTAACTATTTTGTGGTATATAACTATAAGCTATATTGGTACAGGAGTGACTTCCAAGAGTATTTCTACCTCTCTCCGGGCTAACACACCAGACAGCATGACAAGAAGCACAAGACCAAAGATCCAATTGACGTATAACAGTATTCTACTATACCCAGTTCCAAAATATATGGGTTAAAATACAAAGCTTTAAATGTGCAAAACCAGAAACTAGTCTTTGGAACATTCTTCCAGTAATCACATGTGTAATGCTGTAAGCAGAGGATTTGTTTCTCTTTAAGGCATAGTCAAACCAGAAGTTTCCTCCTAACAAGATTATAGGAACAGGTGATTGAAGATTATGCATCCAAAGCTTTAGTGGGGGAAAAAGGTGCTGTGCATTATGTTAGGCAGTTAATTATTATAAATATTACGTTATTTATCTGGATTTTTTTTTAAATTGGTAGTTGACAGCTTTTTAAAAAAAATTAATTTGTTTGCCTTTTTTTTATTTTAAATGAGTATTCATTTTCATATATGGTTTTGTACTTATAATTTTGTCTTCTTTTTTTAAAAGAGGGCAACCAAAATTGTAAATATTCACGTTTCTCAAAACCTCCAACTACCCTTACGTATTCCAGTGTTCATTTATACTTCACAGAATGGACAGGGTTTTAGAGTATGGACACCTCAACAAGCTGTTACACCCTATGTAAGAACTCATGGCTCCATCTCTGTGTTGATGATTTCAAACAGACATCCCTGGTCTGAAGCTCTTGCAGATGCTCCATTCTATGTTTCTGAAAAATAGGGCTATAGCCATGCATGATAAAAGATGAAGTATAGAACAGTAGCTATTGAGATTAAAGAAAATACCTGGGTAGTTTGTCACATTGGAACAGGGATCTACAGTAAGATGAGCAGCTCTACTTGCAGGATGCATAAAAGGTGAAAGTCAGAGCAAGGAAATAAGTTTTGACATAAGACCAGCATTTAGAAATTACTCATATACGGCTATCAAATGACAAGGTAAATAAGATAAAAGGTCAGAAGGTGATAAATCAAGAATCATAATATTCTCAAGAATGGCAAACCTGCCCTCTTTCATGAATAGTAAAAAAAAAATTAAATATAGAAAATATAATCAAAATAGCATGTCTTTATTAGTATTCAGAATATAAGTGAGCCCACCATGGTCAGGCATAGGGTATACATAGACTTAGTTTGACTAAGTAGCACCGCAGTGTTCCCCAAAATGGCTGCATCAGTCTGCACTCCTATCAGCAAGCAAGTATTCCCTAATACTTGGCATCCTCCTTCTTTCAGATCTTCCCAGACTAATAACAATAAAATCATATCATCGTAAAATCATATTAATTTACATTCTCAATGTGTGCTTATGCATCTATTCATTTGCTCATTAAGGTTTGGGGTTTGCTTTTCTGTATATCACAGTTCGTATTTTTTGCCCATTTTTACATTAAGGTTGCTGTCTTTTCATTTCTGTTTTGCAGGTATTACTGATACAGATATTTAATCTTATATTTTCCTAAGAAATTGCACATAATCTCTTCTTCTGTTACCAGTATATTCACGTTGTCTATGATGGCTTTTTTATACAAAATCTCCTGATGAATGCATTTTTTAAATAAAAGGATAGGCCACAAATGGAGCCCATTCATAGGACCTTATAATAGGTAGCATCACAGGAATTAGGGCTGCCAAGTCATTGGCCATGTATCTTGTTCTAAATTGGAAATACTCCTACTAGGATAATCTCTACTCAGGAGCATCTTTCCCAGTTTTTGGCCATCAACTGAGATTCAAGATGTTGTTGTTGGTTGTTGCTGAGTCACCTCCAACTCATATCAACCTTATGTATAACAGAAGAAAATATCACCTGGTCCTGTGCCAACTTCATGATCACTAGTATGTTTGAGTTTATTGTTGAGGCTATTGTATCAATCCATCTAACTGAAGGTTTCCCTAGTTTTCGTTGACTCTGTACCAAACATGATGTACTTTTCAAGTAATTGGTCTTTCCTGATGATGTATGCAAAGTGAACCAAAGTCTTGCCATTCTCACTTCTAAGAAAATTGTGGTTGTATTTAGAGGGAGCTCTTGGGTGGCGTGAATAGCTAAGTGCTGGACTGTTTGAGCCCACCAAAAGTGCTGTGGAAGAAAGTCTTGGCGATCTGCTTCCAAAAGGTCACAGCCTTGAAAATCCAATGGAGCAGGTCTACTCTGCACAAATAAGGTCACCATGAGTCTGAATCAACTCGATGAAACTAAGAGCAACAATTCAACTAGACCTTGACTGAGTGAGCCCACAAAGGGACTATCAACTGTGAAAAGTTCACTTACTCTTTCTTAAGACACCACTATCATTTATCCAGTACTAAAGAGACCTGAAGTTCCCCACAGAATTCTGGGCCATGCCAGATTAGTTCAAATGAGCATATTCTGAGAGGACTTGATAAATCTGATATTTTTGATTTTCTAAAATCCAGATAGTTTGGAAACACTTTTCTGTTCACATTGTACAATGTAAAAAGTCATGAATCTGAGAAGCATTTTTATGTGCTCAAGTACTCAGTACCTAGTAGATAGACAGCATGAGGCTGGCTGTTCTTTTTAACTTGATACATGTGTTATATTTTCCATGGTTTTTTACTGCCCAGCAACTTAGTACACAAATTTCTGTATATTATCACCAACCTACTAGGTACAAAATTATAATAACCAATGATAAATTTTAACATAGAGACCCCACAGCTCCATCCTTCCTCACTGCAAATGCGTCAAGATATTTCAACAAAGTCCGGTATAAAATAACAAGAGACATTTCTTCATCTACTTAACCAAATATTTGATGCACTTAAACATTAATAACTTCATAAAATGTGTAGTTTTAAAAAATAAAATAATTTTCTTCATTTTATGAGTTAAGTAATTTAAATATTAAGATGTCTCTTTAGGGGTAAGGAAGAAAGGAAAATGAGGAAGGGAAGGTGGATACTTAGGCAGAATCATGATGAAGAGGAAGACTTCCTATAGTTATTTATATTAAAGTGTATTTTTCTTTAGTGTAATGAACACACAAATATGAAACCACCTTGGATTATAGTTTACTGTTAGCAAAGTAATATACATTGCATGTTAATGAATGAGTAAATGAATTCAGCAAGAATGGGAAGATAGTATTTACTACATATTAATCAATCTAATGAATAATTAGTGCTGGTTGTTTCGATGACACTTCTCAATCACTCTGTAATATATAATTAAGATCATTTTGTAGATAAGGCAATTAGAGTTTAGAAAGTTTAAATAATTTGTCTAAAGTTACACAAGTGGTTACTGACAGAGTCTGGTTATTACACTTTTCATTATGCCACACTGCCTCTAGGTATCATGATGTTAATGCAATCCTGGGGGTAAAGGGAATTACAATACTTAAACATCCATGTGTATGCATCCATTTTCCTCTTACCTGATTGGGGGCATTAGAGAATAGTGATTATTCAGAAGAGTAATTCCAAGTATAGAAAACTAAGACTAAGCAAATATTTTCTATTTTTCAAAATAAGTATCTCTATCAGCATATTTATAAGGAATTTATATTATTTTATCAAGCTGAGCTTCCATCAAAATTCCTTGATCAGATTTTGGGAAGAAAATATGAAACAAACACAATGAATATAAAGAATAAAATATTACAGACATTACATAGCATTCCATTGGATCATCTTTCTTTGGAATGGGTACAAATATGGATCTCTTCCAGTCAATTGGCTAGGTAGCTGTCTTCCAAATTTCTTCGCATAGACAAGTTAGAACCTCCAGCACTGAATTCGAATGTTGAAACATTCCAATTGGTAGTCCATCAACTCCTGGAGCCTTGTTTTTCGCCATTCCCTTCAGCACAGTTTGGACTTCTTCTTTCAGTACCATTGGTTCTTGATCATATGCTACCTTCTGAAATGGTTCAACATCAACCAATTTGTTTTGGTACAGTGACTCTGTGTATTCTTTCCATCTTCTTTTGATGCTTCCTGGGCCATTTAATATTTTCCCCATAGAATCCTTCAATATTGCAATTCAAGGCTTGAGTTTTTTGTTCAGATCTTTCAGATTGAGAAATGCTGAGCATGTTCTTCCCTTTTGGTTTTCTAACTCTAGGTGTTTTCACATTTCATTATAATACTTTGTCTTCTCTAGCTGCCCTTTGAAATCTTCCGTTCAGCTCTTTTACTTCTTCATTTCTTCCTTTCTCTTTAACTACTCTACATCAAAGAGCAACTTCTGGAGTTTCTTTTGACATCTATTTTGGTCTTTCTTTCCTGTCTTTTGAATGACCTCTTGCTTTCTTCATGTATTATATCCTTGATGTCATTCCATAACTCATCTGGTCTTCAGTCATTAGAGTTCAACACATCAAATCTATTCTTGAGATAGTCTCTAAATTCAGGTGGGATATACTCAAAGTTATACTTTGGCTGTAATGGACTTGTTCTAGTTTTCTTCAACTTCACCTTCACCTTGCATATGTGCAACTGATGGTCTGTTCCACAGTCAGCCCCTTGCCTTGTTCTGTCTGATGATATTGGGCTTTTCCATTGTCTCTTTCCACAGATGTAGTTGATTTGATTTCTGTGTATTCTATCTGGTGAGGTCCATGTGTGTTGTCACTGTTGATGTTGTTGAAAAAGGTATTTGCCATGAAGATGTCAATCTTGCAAAATTCTATCGTGCAATCTCCTGCATCATTTCTATCACCAAGACCATATTTTCCTGCTCTTTTGTTTCCAACTTTCAAATTCCAATTGCAAGTAATTGTCAACATATCTTGATTGCCAACGTGGAAATTATCGAACAATATCATTAATATCACACACAAATAAAATTTTGCTGAAGATCGTTCAAAAGAGGTTGCAACAGTACGTTGACAGACAACTGCCAGAAATTCAAGCTGGGTTCAGAAGAGGAAGTGGAACAAGGCATATTGTTGCAGATGTTAGACGGATTATGGCTGAAAGCAGAGGATACCAGAAAGATATTTACCTGTGTTTTGTTGACTATGCAAAGGCATTTGACTATGTGGATCAAAACAAATTATGGATAACATTGTGATGAATGGAAATTCCAGAAAACTTAACTGTGCTCATGAGGAACCTGTACATAGACCAAGAGCCAGTCATTTGAACAGAACAAGGGGTACTGTATGGTTTAAAGTTAAAAAAAAGTTATGCGCCAGGTTGTATCCTTTCACCATACTTACTCAATCTGCATGCTGAGCATGTAATCTGAGAAACTGGGCTATATGAAGAAGAACAGTGTATCGAGATTGGAGGAAGACTCAGTGACAACCTTCAATATGCAGATGATACAACATTGCTTGCTGAAAATGAGGAGGACTTGAAGAACATAGTAAAGAAGATCAAAGACTACAGGTTTCAGTATGGATTACACCTCAACATAAAGAAAACAAAAATCCTCACAACTGGACCAATTAGCAACATTATGATAAACAGAGAAAAGATTGAAGTTGTCAAGGATTTCATTTTACTTGGATCTACAATCAACATCCATGGAAGCAGCAGTCAAGAAACCAAATGACCCATTGCAATGGGCAAATCTGCTGCAAAAAACGTCTTTAGAGTGTTAAAAATCAAAGATGTCACTTTAAGGACTAAGGTACACCTGACCCAAACCCTGGTGTTTTCAATCACTTCATATGCATGAGAAAACTGGACAATGAATAAGGAAGATCAAAGAAGAATTGATGCCTTTGAATCATGGTGTTGGGAACAAATATTGAATATACCATGGACTGCCAGAAAAACAAACAAATCTGTCTTTGAACAAGTATAGCCAGAATGCTCCTTAGAAGGAAGGATGGTGAGACTATGTCTCACGTACATTGGACATGTTATCAGGAGGGATTAGTTCTTGGAGAAGGAGACCATGCTTGGTAAATTAGAGGATCAGTGAAAAAGAGGAAGATCCTCAATGAGATGGATTGACACAGTGGCTGCAACAATAGGCTCAAGCATAACAACAACTGTGAGAATGGCTCAGGACCGGGCAGTGTTTCCTTCTGTTGTACATAGGGTCGCTATTAGTCGGAACCGACTCCATCAACACATAGGCATAATGGTATTCTAATCTGTCTTCTTTTGATGAAGACTTCACATTTTTCTTTCTTAAGAGATTAAATATTCTCTATAAACAATTTTATCATGAATGTTAAATACTCTGTTAACAATGGAAAACATGTAAAGAATCATCATGACAATATTATTTTTTAATTTACAGCATCTGTTTCAGCTATAGGTATCATTTTATTTCACAAAGTACTGCTTTAACAAAGCTACCAATGGGTTATCTATTTCTGTGTACCGCAGCTGAATAAAATTGCTCAATGTTTCGCAAACGGAAGGACAAATTAGCATATTCATTCTTCTAGTTCCTGCTCTGGTACATGTAAAATAGATTACAAGTTTGTTTTTGGAGAGTAAGTATCATCAAACAGGCACACAAAAGCAAGAGGTAAAGGAAAGACGAAATTCTTGAAACTAACTAGTAATGCTGAGAACAATATTTTCTAAACCTTGTCTGGTCAAAGCACCTGGATATTCCACAGGGATTGACAGAGTGACTAAAGAAGGAGATGCTAGAAGAGTTTTCAGCAGAGTCAGCCAGAGATTTTGGTCCTTACTAAATATACTCTGACACAAAGCAGAATAAATAGTCTAAAAACAAGTTTAAGGGATCTAAGTTAAATCTGCCTAAGCATAGATATGTATACTTGGAGGCTTTGCAAACTGGCTTGGAGTATTGCAAAGCCTTGCCAAAATCACTGAAAAGAGCTAGAGTCTTCTTTGCTGCAGCAATAGTATGCTTGGGTTTAACTAGGCTGCTATAAGCAAAGTGTGGAAAACACATATTTTAGGAAACCATAGCTATAGTTCAATTGACAAGCAGTTTTCTGCCAAATATTTATTTGTAAAATGATTTTGGCAACTCTAAGTCCGTTTCATAAAACAGATAATGGTTATTAGCACATCAAAGTTTGGCCACAAATAGCTACTTTAATCCATAAAATACATAAAATATTATTATTATTAGGTGCCATCGAGTCACTTCTGACTCATAGCAACTCTATGCACAACAGAACACAACACTGCTTGGTCACGCGCCATCCTCATAATCATTATGCTTGAGCCCATTGTTGCAGCCACTGTGTCAATCCATATCATCGAGGGTCTTCCTCTTTTTCCCTGACCCTCTACTTTACCAAGTATGATGTCCTGCTCCAGGGTCTGGTCCCTCCTGCTAACATGTCCAAAGCATATGAGCTGAAGTCTCACCATCCTTGTTTCTAAGGAGCACTCTGGCTATACTTCGTCCAAGATAGATATGTTCGTTCCTCTGGAAGTCCATGGTATAGTCAATATTCTTTGCCAATACCATAATTCAAAGGCATCAGTTTTTCATTGGTCTTCCTTATTCGTTGTCCAGCTTTCACATGCATCTGAGGTGATTGAAAACACCATGGCTTGGGTCAGGTTTATCTTAGTCTTTAAGGTGACATCTTTGCTTTTTAACACTTTAAAGGGATCTTTTGCAGCAAATTTGCCCAATGCAGTATGCCATTTGATATCTGGACTGCTGTTTCCATGGGTGTTGATCGGGATCCAAGTCAAATGAAATTCTTTAGCACTTCAATCTTTTCTCAGTTTATCATGACGTTGCTTACTGGTCCAGTTGTGAGGATTTATTTATTTATTTTTTTAATGTGGAGTTGCAATGCATGCTGAAGGCTGTAGTCTTTGATCTTCATCAGTAAGTGCTTCAAGCCCTCTTCACTTTCAGCAAACAAGGTTGTGCCATCCACATACTGAAGGTTGTTAATGAGTCTTCCTCCAATCCTGATGCCCCGTTCTTTTTCATACAGTCCAGCTTCTCGGATTATTTGCCCATCATACAGATTGAATAAGTATGGTGAAAGGATACAACACTGATGCACAGTTTTCCTGATTGTAAACCATGCAGTATCCTCTTGTTCTGTTCAAACGACTGCTCTTGGTCTATGTACAGGTTCCTCATGAGCACAATTAAGTTTTCTGGAATTCCCATTCGTCACAATGTTATCCATAATTTGTTACGATCCACACAGTCAAATGCCTTTGCATAGTCAATAAAACACAGGTAAACATCTTTCTGGTATTCTCTGCTTTCAGCCAGGACCCATTCCACTTCCTCTTCTGAATTCAGCTTGAACTTCTGGCAGTTCCCTGTCAATATACTGCTGCAACTGCTTCTGAATGATCTTCAGCAAAATTTTACTTGCATGTGATATAAATGATATTGTTTGATAATTTCCGCATTCTGTTATATCACCTTCTTTGGAATAAGCATATAAAATATAGTACTGATTAATGCTGCTTACTACATCAGGTCACTGGTTAGAATTTTTTTTTTTTCCATTTGGAAATAAATTTTGACTTTATTTCAAGTATCTGAAAAGCACTTGGTCTTGGCAACATCTAACTTTTGTGAAAGACATGACAGTTTTTCATGTTGCATCTTAAAATCTGTTTGTACCAGGGCTTCAAACTGGTTCGTTTGCATTTCTATCAAGTTCCCAGGTGATGCTAATGCTGCTGGTTAGGGACCAATTCTGAGAACTACGAGTAGAGCCCAACCAAAAAAAAAAAAAACCAAATAGGTTGGTTGCCTTTGAGTCGATTCTGACTCATAGCAACCCTATAGGACAGAGTAGTACTGCCCCATAGGGTTTCCAAGGAGTGGCTGGTGGATTTGAACTGCCAACTTTTTGGTTAGCTGCTGACCTTTTGGTTAGCAGTTAGCCACTGCGCCACCAAGTTTCCACTAGTAGAGCAGTGGTTCTCAAAATTTATTATACATAGGAATCACCTGGGGACCATGTTAAAATGTAGATTCAGATTCAGTATATCTGGGGTGGAAATGAAAATTCTCAAGGGTTCGAAATGGAATGAACCAGTTTGAAGCCTGGTTTATACATGCGAGGTAATATGTAAAAGCCCATCACTCCAGAAGATATTCAATAAATAGTTGCTGATACATTAATTATTTTTTCTGATTTAAGATTTCAGACATTTTGACCTACTAAAGCAAGATTTTACATTGACGATGGCTCAAATATGAAAAATGAGTGTAATGTCTATGTTTTAGAAAAAGTATGTCATTTTGAAGGTTTAGTAACAACTGGGTGTGGTTAATATCGGCCTGGTAAACTCTACAAGATTGTATTCATCCTGTAAATCTTAGTGCAATTCTTTTTATTTATTTATTTATTTTCATTATTTACTTATTTATTTAGTTAGTTATTTTTATTGTACTTCAGGTGAAGGCTTACAGAACAAATAGTTTCTCATGAAACAGCAGTACACATGTTGTTTTAGGACATTGGTTAACA
>NW_004444132.1:675535-708390 GCF_000243295.1 Trichechus manatus latirostris
ATTGAGTCCATTTACATTCAGTGTAATTATTGATAGATGTGGGTTTGTTGCTGTCATTTTGGTTAGAATATTTTTGTACAGTACAATTGAATTCTAAGTTCCAAATAAAGAAGCCAAGAACTCACCTCATTTGCTGAGGATGCAACAACCCATGGGATCTAGCTGGTTGTAATGGCAGTCGTCTGGGATAGTCTAAGGTGGGCTAGGGCCTCTAAGAAAACCAAGTAGTGCAGATCCTCCAAGAGTTGATTAATGTAAGTTTTCTTCATAGTGCTGGATACTCTGTACACAAACTCTTTATAAGACAGTTTAACTAAAACCTCTGAAAGAGCCTTATCACATGGGATTATATTTATAGTCCTGAACAGTATGATTATTCCAGTGATATTTCTCCATTAGGCATTTATTTGGAATAATTATTTACAATGGTATTAAATACTGATTGGGAAGTTTCTTGTGTTTATTAAGACATTACATAATCAGAGATGTTAAGATTTTTCCAATTGGTAAGGAAAAAAAAATCTGGCCAAATGTTTTCTTGAATTCTCAAATAGTTAAACATACACTAATATGATTAAATAAAACCATCCTCTTTAATGTAGAACTCTTAATAGAAAATGCAGAATGTATAAAAATAAAATAGGATAAATATGTATTTTAACATAAATATTTAAAATGTCAGGTAAAACTCCCTTAAATTGCCAGTTCTGAAGAAGAAATAAAACTTTCTATGTACTCTGACGGTAAGGGATTCCCTCATCCTCTCTTCTTCCCTTTCCTTGCTTTATTCTTTTCTACTCTTGTATAATTCTGAGATCCTACAGATAATTTTTGATCTATATTTATCAGGCACTGTACTAAGTGTTGAGGATATTTTGGTGAACCAGAGAGAGTCTGTCCCTGCCCTCAAGAAGATTACACTCTATTGGAGAAGACAGACATGAAACATTTATTAGAAGTGAAATAATTATTATAAAAAAATGTGAAATGCAGGGTGCTGTGGATTATATAAAGATGATTTTCTGGATGTACATTTATATTTGGGATAGTGCAAACAGAGGGAAATTATAATATTTTGGGAAATTGGATAGTCCACTCAAAATTGATACTGAGTTACAAACCAATATAGTCCCTTGCTTCTTTTCCAAAATCCGGTTTAACCTGAGAGAAAACAAAAGGAGTGATACAGGTTTGGGGACTGACATGACAGAATGATAAAGGCATCTGGAACTTGGGACTCTTAGAAGAATCTTTTTTTAAAGGTATGGTTACAATCAACTGTCTGCCTTTCAAGTGATCTGTCAGTGTACCCCTGTTCACAGGTATATCCCAGGAAGCCTAAAACAAGGTGTCAAATTCTTTGTCAGTTGTTATGTTGCTGCTAGTGCCACATGTACCTTTCTTCTTTGTCTCTTCTTATGTATTTTTCATTCTTGGACAGACACCTGATACCTAAACTCTTTTTCCTTAGGTCCCTACCTCTGTTAACCCAAGCTCCTGTACCAGGGTATCAGCTGCTTTATTCCTCAAATTGATCTCTCCTATGCTAGTCATGGTTTTCTCTGTAATTGTCCCTTTCTCCTTTAAAAAAAAAAAAAGAAGAAGAAGAAGAAAAATAATCTGGATGTGACCTAGCCTTCCTCTTGGAAATCTCCACCACTTGTTGCTCTCATTTGACATTGCCAGCTGCTCTTCTGTGTGGAAGAGATTTATGCCCGTGTGTCTTCACCTATGGCACCTCAGGATCCAGAATGTGCCATACCATAGACTTGTTAGAACCTGCCAACTGTCCCCTGTGCCAGCTGGCCTGCCTGTGGGCATTTCCAATTTAAACTTTCAGAGTTTTCTATGTCCTTGAACTTGGCCTCCACTAGTCTGATTCAGGTGGTTCTTTTACCCATTAGACAATAGTCTCCCTGAGGTGAGGCCTGTTTCCATTTTAGCCATCATTGAATCTCCAATATTCAATAAATATTTTTTCAAATAAATGATCAGCTTCTTTTATTTCTCATGTTTGTTAACCATGCATAAAATAGTGTGTTTAAACTTCTGCAAGTATGATTAGATTTCATAACACTTTACATTTCATAGCCATGCATCAGATTCTATAAGTATTTAATCCAACATTTCCAAATGGGGAAACTACACTAAAATGTGTTCTCTTCATTGTTTATAACGTGCTATATTCAAGACAATATCCAAAGGATCCTAAAGGGACCTGACCTCTTAAAAACAAAACTACTATGAGTGTTAATGAGTTTTATAGCCTCCTTAATAATGAACCTTCACATAGGAACCATGTTGTTTACATTGAATGAGTTAGAACATGCATTCTTAATAGGACAGTACTGCCCCAAGGGGATGAAAATTGTTTTTAGGGGGTGAGGAGGTCAAAAAATGTTACTATTTGTCATGGATTGAATTATGCCCCCCAAAAAATATGTGTATCGATTTGGCCGGGCCACGATTCCTGGTACTGTGTGGTTTTCCTATATGTTGTAAATCCTGCCTCTATGATGTTAATGAGGGAGGATGGGTGGCAGTTGTGTTAGTAAGGCAGGACTCAGTCTACACGATTGGATTGTATCCTGAGGCAATGTCTTGAGATATAAAAGACAGAAGTGAGCGGAGAGTCAGGGGGACTTCATACCATCAAGAAAGCAGTGCTGGGAGCAGAGCACGTCCTTTGGACCGGGGTCCCTGCACAGAGAAGCTCCTAGTCCACGGGAACACCGAAGAGAAGAAGGCCAACAGAGAGAAAAAGGCTTCCCCTGGAGCTGACGCCCTGAATTTGGACTCTTGGCCTACTTTGACTGTGAGGAAATAAACATCTCTTCGTTAAAACCATCCACTTGTGGTATTTCTGTTCTAGCAGCACTAGATGACTAAAACACTATTTTTACATATAAAGCAAGATATTAATAAAGTACATAAACAGATATACAGTATATCTGTGGTATTAACGTTTTATGTGTGGGGGTGATTAGGAAAAATGCTTTAAAAGTTCTTTGGGGAAGGCAATAATGAAAAAAAAAGTTGAGAAACACTGAAGAAGTTAATAGACTTAAGAAAGCCCTTCATTACTGTTTTGATGAGAGCATACAGGTCAACAGACAAAAGTTACCAGAGAATGGATCACTGGAAAAGGTAGCATATATTGAGAAAAACTCTATGCACAGCCTAGACAATGGTGTGGTAGGCACAGATAAAGATAGTTAAGAGATACTTCCTGGATTGTCAGCTTTCATTCAAACTTGCAAAGTTTTTTCAAGGTATTGTTTTCCAACTATTTTTCAATCTTTTAACTATTGTTTTTCAACCTACTGCTTAAAATAGCCAGTCTATTTAATACATATATGTACATAGCTTTTGTACAGTAATGTCTTTATTTTTCAAGTCCATATAGTATGTGAGGCCATATTTATATTAGTTTGAAACAGCAAAATGAGATTCAGATAAATACTTCTGTTGCCTCATGAATCACACATTAATTAAACAACAGCCACCTCCAAAAGTGGACTATTTTCTCCAGAAAAAAAATCCCTTTTAGTTATAGCAAACTTCGCACAGTCCCAAAGATCCTACAAGTGCTAACAAGTGCACACTCTTCATAACATAAGTACCATCAGAACCACAACTCACACTTTCGAAAATATTTTCTTTGAATTGATAACTTGCATTAGCTTCACTGTCCCTAATCTCTTCGTCTTTTTGCAATAATTCTCTCTATTCTGACAACTAGATCAACTCACTTCATTACCTGCAGCCTCTGAATTCTGGATCACTACTATTTTACATCTATTCCTTTGACACTCCTATTAATTTTTAAAGACAATCAATTAAATAATTTCTTCTAAAATCTCATTCACTTGATCACTCTGCAACATTTGACAAATTTGACCATCCCTTTGTTTCTGATTCTCTAACTTCTGTTTTGTGACATTGTATTTTTCCATATTCTCCTTTGACCAATCGGAGCATTCTTTTCAATTCCCTGGAGCTGGCCCTTCTGTTCTAAGCCCATTACACGTTCTTTGTTTCTTTCTTTCTTTTTGTAGACATACTCACCAATTTCCATTATCTAAACACCTTCCATATGCCAAATGATGTTAATATGCAAGATGCTGAGACACAAAGATAGACTAGATAAAGTCCTGCATTCCTGAAGTTCTGATACCATTTGTCTTAATTTCCTAGTACTGCTGTAGCAGAAATACCACAAGTGGGTGGCTTTAAAGAACAGAAATGTATTTCTCATTTTCTCACAGTCTAGAAAGCTAGAAGTTTGAATTCAGGGCGCTGGCTGTAGGGGAAGGCTCTCTCTTTGTAGACTCTGAGTAAAGATCCTTTTCTCATCTTCTGTAACCCACGCATCCCTCCCTTCCTTGGTGATCTTTATGTGCTATGTCTCTCTCCTCATCCCATTTGAGCTTTTTTTGTTTCTGTGTCAAATCTGTTTTTTTTTTTTTTTAATAACTCAGAAGTGATTAGGTTTAGGATACGCCTGACACTGATATGTCCTCATTAACATAACAAAGAAAATCCTATTTCCAAATGGGATTGAATCCACAAGTATAGGGGTTAGGAGTCCAATACTTATTTGGGGAGACACAGTTCAATCCTTAACACCATCTTGCTTGAATGTCATACATATATTTCCAATATAATTTTAGAATTCTTCACTTTTAAGCTCTGTGAACATCTCAAGCTTACTACATATAAACCTGATTTTTTTTAACTCTAAAATATACTGTTCTTCCTGCAATCTCTATCTTGGTAAAGAGCCCAATACTCACCATACAAACTATGAAGTTAACTTTCTCTATAACCTCTTCCTCAAACCTCACATTAAACCAGGGAACACATTCAATTTATTTCACATGTGCTACTTGTTATTCAAGACTGTAATGGTTTTGGAGACTCGTTAATGTTAGTTTCAAATCCTGGTTTCTCCACTTACAGTTTACATGGTCTTGAGCATGACAAATAACATCCTTACCTCTTAATTCCCTCTTTGATACAATGGAAATAACCTCTAACTAATAGGGTATTGTAAGAATTACTTGAGGTAACATGTAAGAGAAAAGCACATAGTATGTGCTGAATGCATTTTTATGTTTTCCCTTTCCTCAACTGTTTCTCCTTTTCTGGTGTCACTGACATAGATTATAGCCTTATTCTGTGTCATCTGAATATTCCAGCGCAGATTTATATGCCTTTGTTCTCTATCAAGGAGCCTTGGCTGCACAGTGGTTAAACGTTTGGCTGCTAACCAAAAGATCGGCAGTTCAAATCCACCAGCCACTCCATGGAAGCTCTATGGGGCAGTTCTACTCTGTCCTATAGGGTCACTATGAGTCAGAATCGACTTGACAGCAATGGGTTTGGTGTTTTTAATTCTCTATCAGGAGCCCTGGCAGTGCAGTGGTTATGAGCTTGGCTGCTAACCAAAGGGTTGGCGGTTCAAATCCACTGGCCACTCCTTGGAAACCCAAGGGGGCAGTTCTACTCTGTCCTATAGGGTTGCTATGAGTCAGAATCAACTTGATGGCAACAGGTTTGGTTTGATTTTTATTCTCTATATTGTTAAAATCCACAATGTCTTTAAATAGATTATTCTGTTGAAAGCCTTCCAAACTATCAATTCCCCACCATCAACATATTAATTCTCATACCATATCATATAAGATTCT
Organism: Trichechus manatus latirostris; assembly: GCF_000243295.1. NCBI lineage: Eukaryota > Metazoa > Chordata > Mammalia > Sirenia > Trichechidae > Trichechus > Trichechus manatus. The sequence goes on from NW_004444132.1 coordinate 681,229, forward strand.
TCGTCAAATCATATACAACTCTATAAACACCAGTATAGTACAGCCTTTGACATAGAGTAGATATTTTTCACATATATTCTGATTTTGTTTACCTCCCTTTGTCAAAAATACTATAGCCCATGCTGCATCCTTTTTAGATATTATTCATTTATGGAAGAGGGGAGTTATATCCAAACTGATGTTGATTTAAAAAATGTAAGGTAAGGGATGAGGGACTAAGTTAAGACACAGTTTCCAGTTGATTTATAAAATGTAATCCCCTCTCCAGTAGTCCTTGGTGGCACAGTGGTTAAGTATTTGGCTGCTAACCAAAAAGTTTGTGGTTAGAACCCACTAGCCACTCTGCAGGAGAAAGATGTGGCAGTCTACTTCCATAAAGATTTACAGCCTCGGAAAAACTACTCTGTCCTGTAGGGTCACTATGAGTCGGAATTGACTCGACATTGGTAATCTTCTCTTACCAAGTCCATTTTCTCTTCTACATTAAGACATTTTCTGCTCAGTTATTATTGTGCAGGAGATGAGAGTGGATCATAGTAAAGTCACTTAATTTACATACTCTTAGTTAGAGCTAACAACTTTCTCACTTTTAATACTCTGTCCTAAATAGGAAAGTCTGGGTTGTGATAGTAATGGGACATTAGCCGACTTACCCATTGAGCTCCACTTTACCGGCCCTTCTGTGGTGGGTATGCTCCTTAATTGCTATAGTATAGTTTTCTTCTGTTATCCTTATGTGACCCTAGATTTCATTACCTTGGTCATTTGGTGGGACTTGCAATACTATGACACTTTTTGGGAAAAAATCGACCTTGCTTGAGGACTGAAGAATTATGTGCCATTTTTCACTGTCCTGTTGCTATTTCTTCCAATTTAATAAAATATGGCAGTTTTTCTTTCTAGTTTGTAGCCTAATGTTAGCAGAGCTCATTTTATTCCTAGCATGTAGTGTTATTATAACACGGCTTAGTTCTGATTTTCACGTCTTTAAATTCTGATTAAATCAAGTTGTTTGTTATCACAAGTAATTTGAAAATAAAAGTTGTTTTATGGATGAGTATAGGAGATTTGGCAGAATACGAAATAATCAAATTATCACCATCTCCAGCTCTATAGAAGACATTTTCTTCAGTGATCTAGCAAAATTCCTTTGAAGTGTTTTACTATATGGACTCTAGGAGGTAAATTGTCATTTCCAACATTTTGCATAATATAATTTTTGTCTTTTTTATACTTCAATTTGGTTTTGCATAAGTATAGAGCATTGTTTATTATTTTCTAGGTATAAAAAGTTTACAGGTTATAATTTTCGTAATTACATCTGCAAAAGAAAAGTATAAATATGTGGTTTCTTAGTATAGTTGGTTCCAAAATGTGTTTCAGCTGTAATTTCTATTTCTTAGCAAACATTCTATTTTCTAAGCAGATCAAAGTGGTGGAGAGGTTGCAAACTTTTCCTGAGTTTTTCTCCATTTGTGTCTTTGGTACTGCTATTACGTTCTTCATATAAAACATTCATCCTTACATGAATCCAAATGAAATTTAATTCAGAGTTCTACTTTTTTTCTGTCTCTTCATAGTACTCTGTAAATTTAGTCTAGCACTATTATGTTCAAAGTTTAATTATTGTTAGTTTTATATGTTTTACTTCTATTACCAAGTTGAACACTTCTTGAGGATGGTAACCATATCTTGTTCTATTTGAAATTCCCAGCTGTGATTTCAGATTTTTCTGTTTTCCTGTATTTCTGTAAAATTTATCTTCCTGTATTTTGAAGTCCTATAATTGGGTTCTTGCATATTTAAGATTATTATGACTTTTTGATAAAATGTACTCATCTATCATTACAAAATATTCTTTCTTATCTCCAGTATAGTTTTTTGATATCAGGTCTATACTTTATCTGACATTATATAGCCACACCACCTTTCTTATACTTAGTATTTGCTCTATTTTTCTACTCTTTTACTTTCAGTCTGGCTCTTTAACTTAGAATGTGTTTCTTCTAAACAGTATGTGGTTGATTCTTACTTTTTTATTTATTTTTCATCCTACCCAGCAATCTGTCTTTTAATGGAAGTGTTTAGTCCATTTACATTTAACATCAGTGTTGATATGCCTGGATTTAAATCTATTTTGTTGGCGTATGTCTTCTATTTTTTTCCCATATGTTCTTTGTTCACCTGTTGCTCCTTCCCTGCTTTATTTTTGTTTAATTAAATATATATTTCAGTATTTCAGTTTATCTCTGCTATGAATTTTTAGTTAAACATTTTTGTATTATTTTGGAGACTGATGTAGAGATTACAGTATGCCTTTTAACTTTTCACAGTCTATCTTCGAATAATATCATTAGACCACATTATGAACACTATAAGCACCTTACACTAGTAGAGTTCCATTTAACCCCCTCATGCAACTTGTACTCTTATTATATATTTTTACATATGGTATAATTCCATGATATATTGTTATTATTTTCCTTAAAAAAGTCGCTAGTGATTTAATACGTACATATATACATAGATATATACATATACATACACACACGCGTTTGTGCATAAGTAAATTTTAAAAGGTATTTTACAATTATCGAGATAATTACTTTTATCTTTCCCTGAAGATCCAAATTTCTATCTGAGATCATTTCATTCAGGATGAGGAACTTTTAATATTTCCTGTAAGGCAGGTTAGCTGGCGATGAAGTCTTTCATCTTTTGTCTTCTGGAAAATAGTTATTTTGACTTGGTATTTAGACAATATTTCCACTGATAAAGAATTGTAGGTTGATAGTTATTCCCCCACTTTCAGCACTTTAAAGATGTCTTTTCATTGTTCTCTAGTCTTCATTGTTTCTGATGAGAAGTCAGCCATCACTTCTTATTGCTGTTTCCCCCTATGTAATGTGCCTTCTTCCAGACTTTTAAATATATTACTGTATCTTTGGTTTTGAGCAATTTGACTGAGTTCCTACTGATTATTTTGCATTTTTCACACTTGAGAATTTTTTATCTTCTTGGATCTCTGTGGTATTTTTATTAACTTTGTAAAATTCTTGGCCATTATCTGTTAAAATAGTTATGTGCCTTATTTTCTCTCTCTTCTTCATATTGAACTTTAATATGTGTATATGTATATATATTTTTATTTTCAGTATGTTTTTCATCTATAATTTCTACTTCTTAGCAGACATTCTATTCTCCAGGCAAATTAAAGTATTGGAAATATTGAAAATATATCTGTACTGGGAATAAAACATTTAGAAATCAAGCAAATATTGAGGAAGAGAGTATATAGCAAGAGGTGGAATAAGGATATAAGGTTCAGAAAAATCTCATTGGCTCTCATAGAGTTTTTTTGTATATTTATTATATTTGACTATAAAAGTTACTTAATATTTTGCATATAAAAACTATTTACTTATAAATCTATTATTTCAATAATCAGTTGATGAGTACCACACTGTGTGACTTTTTGAGATTTATCTATAAAATAATAAAATTACCCCATTTTACAGAGAAACGTAGAATAAATTAGATAATTTGCACACAGCACTTAGCATAGTATTTGATGCCTGTTGAGTTTTCAAAATGTTATCAGCTATCGTTTTACCATCATCATCATCATCGTCATCTTTGTCATCATCTGGTGGCATGAAAAGTATTTCTTATATTTTAGAGGAAAAGATGGATTTGCTTTGGAGAGTTTGACCACTGTTTCATAGAAAAAGACTTTTGTGACTATTTTTGGATATGACAAGTACATCCATCATTTTTGAGACGATCTTGAACAAAAAGAGAGGGCTTCTGTTTCCGATGCAAAAAACATATTAATATCAATACATTTCTTTTAAGCATGAGCATGTCCTGTTCTGCTTTAACAATTTTTCTTTCCAAATATTTTAGTTTAGATTGGCCTCAAAACTGTTTTTTGTTTTCTTCTGTTTCTTTCTTGGTTTATTTTTGTTGATAGGAGTTTGCATTTGGAAGTTGTGAGTGTACATGTGTATGCATGTTTAATGCCAATTAGAGAACATCTTAGAAGATTTTTCCAGGATAATGCACTGGGCAGAGCAACGGGTTTCTCTTTATATCTGATCTTTCCAGCCCTGAGTTTGTAGTTCTGCTAAGATTATTTCCTAGGCCACAAATCTTGCAAAGGGATTGATTTGTCTACCATGCAAATAAAGTGCATAAAACTCTTGCAGGGATTGGTTGATTACTATGCAAACTAGGTGCCTACGGCCTATGTAGGAGATTGGTGAGGCTTAAAAGGGCCAATCCCACAAAGTTTGAGGGGGGACTTCACTACCATCAAGAAGAAGAGCAGGGAGCTGAGTGGGTTCTTTGGGCCCAGGGTTCCTATACTGAGAACTTCCTAGACCCAGGAGACAGAGGGAGCTGTAACACTGGAGAAGGCACAAGATGCCACAAGATGGTGCAGCAGCACTGGGGTCAGTTAACAAGATAGCTTGATGAGCTTCCCAACTCATGGAGCGAGACAGCTGAATAGCTTCAGACAGCAGGCTTGCTGGTGGAGTGGGATGGGATGCCTCTGGGCACTTGTTGGTGGAGCTAAGCTTGCTGACTCACAAAGCAAAATAGCTGAGTGCTATCAGGCAGGACACTTGCTAGTGGAGTGGGGTGCCTCTGGGTGCTTGACAGCAGAGCCAAAAGAGCTGTAACACTTGCTCAAGCAGGGCCCAGGGACAGAGCTCAGGCCTGAGGTTGGTCCAGAAGCAAAGGCTGAGAGGAAGACTTGCCTGTAGGTATGACCAATAAGAAGGTGAAAGTTGTCCTGATTGGAAGCTGTCTTGATTGACAAACTGTATCCTGTTACCTCCTAGTTGATCCTGATCCTGAATTGTAGCCTGCTAAACCTAAAAAACCCAAACCTGTTGCCATCGAGTTGATTCCAGCTCATAGCAACCCAATAGGACAGAGTAGAACTGCCCCTTAGAGTTTCCAAGGAGTGCCTGGTGGATTCAAACTGCCGACATTTTAGTTAGCAGCCTTAGCACTTAATCACTACACCACCAGGGTTTCCTGTAGCCTGCTACTTCCCTAATAAACCACAAAATCATGAGTATGGCTCGTGAGTTCTGTGTGGCCATCGCAATGAATTATCAAGCCTACCAGAGAAGTAGAGAGTGTCATGGGAAGGACTGGTGTTAGAAAGGGTGGAAAAGATTGGAGAGTGGAGGTATGTCTGACTTCCACCTCACAGGAATCAGCCTTGGGCTGATGCTGATTCTCATTATCCCCCCTGAAGTTAAAAGACTTCTGCTGCTACCACATTACACACTGGCTTGATTTTTCTTTAGTTTGGGCTCAACAAAAAAATATGAAAGGAGCTGCACTGGTTTAATTTGCATTACCTGAGCTACCATTACTTAAGTCTAAGTAAGTCACACATTAGAAATACCTCAGTGTCATTCTTATTGTGTTCTGGGTCTTAGAGATCTGTCCATTGTGCGTGAGTAAAGGAAAGAGATTTCATAGGAAATGGGGTAGGACTGAGACCGTGGGAAGAAGACTGATATATTTGGTTGTGACAAAATAAAATTTTAACTGAAATAAAAAAATGAGATAATCAACTGAAGGTGAGGATAGGGGAGGGGCAATTGGAGATTTGAAAAGAGCATATATAAGAGCATGTGTAAAGTTATTAGACTGTGGAAGAGAATAGTGATGAGGCAAGAAATAAACACATAAATATACACATTTGTAGGTATTTGTATTACATCAGACATTTGTATCATGCTCTGCAGTTTTACAGCACTTTCTAAGATATAAAAAATGTCTTTGATTTTTGTTTTCTTCTAAAGAAAATAACTTTTCAAAATGAGATGCTTCATGCAAAAAAAAAATGGGACATATTTACACATAAGAATCATAATTCACTTCATTATTATACAGCCTAATGCTTAAAGTGGAGGTGGGGGAAAGCTAGAATATTTCCTGAACTAAAATTCCCAGTGAAAGATTCTGAAGCTAAAGATGTTAAAGTAGCAGGCTTATGTGAATAAACAGAACTGTGTAGTACACAACCCAGGAATTGTTTCATGTCCATTCAACTTTATTTTTCATTAAGTGGATTTCACTAAAGTAAGGTATTTAGAGTTATGCCCTATTGAAGTTTATTTGAAACAACTATATGTCCTTTAGATTCCATATAATGCCGGAGCATTTGGATTTAGCATCCTGAGGAGTTACAGGATGCACATGGAAGAATGCAATGCATCTTGTGAACTGTAACTGAGGATGCTTCTGCCCACTGAGGATCAGTGGAAAGAGTAGGCGTCTGTTTTCAAACAAAACTGAAATTCTGTAATGAAGGTGAATATGAGCTGAATTCTAAAAACTGCCTGCTTAGGAAATCTGGAGAATCAAATAAATGGTATAATTTAACCAAAGACCAAGTAATTCAATGAAGAGGTTAAGCAATAAATTTATGGTGAAGGACATTTTTTGAAAAGGTCTGGACTGGCAGACATATCTAGATTATATCTGGCTTCTAATAAGCAGAAATAATCTATGCACCATTGTACTCAATGGTGCCTCCTCATCTGTGAACATTTTTTCATCTTTACTTGGAAAGATACTTTTAGAATATTGTCAATATTCTACTTCTATTCAACCTTCTAGGCACTGCTGAAAATCATTTACTTGGTATACACTGGATAAGTTAAAATAATTATTTAGAAGGATAATTCATTTTGAATCCCCAGGTTACAATAGAGTAGAATAATATCTTACCAGCCAGAAGGCAAATATCCAAGAAAATAAGTTTACTGACTTCCCCTACAAAACTAAAAAAAAAATACAAAAATTTATACATACAACGTTTTGTGACTCTACTTGCTCTCCCTATACCGTGACAGCACACTCTTCCTTTCCACCCCGGATTTCCAGTGTCCATTCAACCAGCTCCTGACCATCTCTGCCTTCCCATCTCACCTCAGGACAAGAACTGCACATTTAATCTCATGCATCTACTTGAGCTAAGAAGCACACTCTTTACAAGTATCATTTTCTGTCCCATGGTCCAGTCTAATCTTTGTCTGAAGAGTTGGCCTCAGGAATGGTTTTAGTTTGGGGCTAACAGAGAACCTGGGTCCACATCTTCCAGGGTACCTCCAATTTGAATTAAACCATTAAGTCTGGTCCTTTTACTAGAATTTGAGTTCTGCACCCCACTTTTCTCCTGTTCCATCAGGGACTCTCTGTTGTGTTCCCTGTCAGGGTAGTCATTGTGGTAGCCGGGCACCATCTAGTTCTTCTGGTCTCAGGCTGATGAAGTCTCTGGTTTATGTGGCCCTTTCTGTCTCTTGGGCTAATACTTTCCTTGTGTCCGTGGTGTTCTTCATTCCCTTTATTGCAGGTGGGTTGGGACCAACTGATGCATTTTAGATGGCCGCTAGCTAGCTTTTAAGACCCCAGACACCACTCACCAATGTGCGATGCAGAACACTTTCTTAAAAAAGTTTGTTATGTCAAATGACCTAGATATCCCCTGAAAGCGTGGTCCCCAGACCCTTGTCCCTGCTACTCTGTCCCTTGACATGATTGGTTGTATTCAGGAGGTTTCTTAGCTTTAGTCCAGTTGTGCTGACTTCCCCTGTAACGTGTGCTGTCCTTCCCCTCACCTAATTCTTGTCTACTTTCTAGTTAGTGAATAGCCCTCTCCCTCTCTCCCCACCCTCATTACCATCAAAGAATGTTGCCTTCTGTGTTTGAATCTATTCTTGAGTTTTTATAATAGTGGTCTTATACAATATTTGCCCTTTTGCAACTGACCAAGTTCACTCAGTATAATGCCTTCCAGATTCCTCCATGTTATAAGATGTTTCATGGATTCATCATTGTTCTTTATCATTGCTTATTATTCCATTGTGTGAACATACCATAATTAGTTTATCCATTTATCCATTGATGGACACCTAGGTTGTTTCCATCTTTTGGCTATCGTGAACAGTGCTGCAATGAACATGGGTGTGCATATATCTATTCCTGTGATGGTTTTTAATTCTCTAGGGTATATTCCAAGGAGCAGAATTGCTGGATCGTATGATACTTCTAGCTTTTTAAGGAAGCGCCAAATTGATTCCCATAGTGGTTGTACCATTTTACATTCCCACCAACAGAGTATAAGTGTTCTAGTCTCTCCACAACCTCTCCAGAATTTATTATTTTGTGTTTTTTGGATTAATGCTTGCCTTGTTGGGGTGAGATGGTATCTTATTGCAGTTTTGATTTGCATTTCTTTAATGGCTAATGATTGTGAGCATTTCCTTATGTGTCTGTTAGCTGCCTGAATGTCTGCTTTGGTGAAGTGCCTGTTCATATCCTTTGCCCATTTTTTAATTGGGTTGTTTATCCATTTGTTGCCAAGGTTTTGCAGTATCCTGTAGATTTTAGAGATTAGACTCTGATCACATTTGTCATAGCCAAAATTTTTTTCCCAGTCTGTATGTTGTCTTTTGACTCTTTTGGTGAAGTCTTTTGATGAGCATAAGTGTTTGATTTTGAGGAGCTCCCAGTTATCTAGTTTCTCTTCTGGTGTTTGTGCATTGTTATTTATGGTTCGTATTCCATTTATGCCATGTATCAGGGCTCCTAGCATTGTCCGTATTTTTTCTTCCATGATCTATATTGTTTTCGATTTTACATTTAGGTCTTTGATCCATTTTCAGTTAGTATTTGTGCATGGTGTGAGGTATGGGTTTTGTTTCAGTTTTTTGCAGATGGATATCCAGTTATGCCAGCACCATTTGTTAAAGAGACTGTGTTTTCCCCATTTAATGGACTTTGGGTCTTTGTCAAACATCAGCTGATCTTAGGTGGATGAAATTACATCTGGATTCTCAATTCTGTTCTGTTGGTCTACATATCTGTTGTTGTACTAGTACCAGGCTGTTTTGACTACCGTGGTGGTATAATAGGTTCTAAAATCAGGTAGTGTGAGGCCTCCCACTTTGTTCTTCTTCTTGAGTAATGCTTTATTTATTTGGGGCCTCCTCCCTTTCCATATGAAGTTGGTGATTTGTTTCTCCATCTCATTAAAAAATGCTGTTGGAATTTGGATCGGGATTGCATTCTATCTGTGGATCATTTTGGGTAGAACTGACATTTTTACAATGTTGAGTCTTCCTATCCATGAGCAAGGTATGTTTTTTCACTTATGCAGGTCTCTTGGTTTCTTGCAGTAGTATGTTGTAGTTTTCATTGTATAGGTCTTTTATGTCTCTGGTTAGATTTAGTCCTAAGTATTTTATTTTCTTGGGGGGTGATTGTAAATGGAATTGATTTGGTGATTTCCTCTTGGAGGTTCTTTCTATTGGTGTAGAGGAATGCTACTGATTTTTGTATGTTTATCTTGTATTCTGATACAAATCTTATATTAGTTCCAGTAGTTTTCTTGTGGATTCTTCGGGGTTTTCTGTGTATAAGATCATGTCATCTGCAAATAGAGATACTTTGACTTCCTCCTTACCAATTTGTATGCACTTTCTTTCTTTTACTAGCCTAATTGCTCTGGCTAGGACCTCCAGCACAATGTTGAATAAGAGTGGTGTTAAAGGGCATCCTTGTCTGGTTCCCGTTCTCAAGGGAAATGCTTTCAAAGTCTCTCCATTTAGGATGATGTTGGCTGTTGGCTTTGTATAAATGCCCCTAATTATGTTGAGGAATTTCCCTTCTATTCCTGTTTTGCTGAGAGTTTTTATCATGAAAGGGTGCTGGGCTTTGTCAAATGCCTTTTCTGCATCAATTGACAAGATCATATGGTTCTTGTCTTTTGTTTTATTTATGTGATGGATTACATTGATTGTTTTTCTAATGTTGAACCATCCCTGCATACCTGATTTAAATCCCACTTGATTATGGTGAATTTTTTTTGATATGTTGTTGAATTCTACTGGCTAGAATTTTGTTGAGGATTTTTGCATCAATGTTCATGAGGGATATTGGTCTGTAATTTTTTGTGGTATCTTTACCTGGTTTTGGTATCAGGGTTATGCTGGTGTCATAGAATGAGTTTGGGATTATTCCATTATTTTCTATGTTCTGAAATAGCTTTAGTAGTAGTAACGTTAACTCTTCTCTGAAAGTTTGGTAGAACTCTCCAGTGAAACCGTCTGGGCCAGGGTTTTCTTTGTTGTTGTTGTTGGCAGGTTTTTAATTACCTTTTCAATCTCTTCTTTTGTTATACATTTATTTAGTTGTTCTACCTCTGATTGTGTTAGTTTAGGTAGGTAGTGAGTGTCTAGAAATTCGTCCATTTCTTCTAGGTTTTCAAATTTGTTAGAGTACAATTTTTCACAGTATTCTGTTATGATTGTTTTAATTTCAGTTGGGTCTGTTGTGATATCACCCATCTCATTTCTTATATGGTTTATTTGCTTCCTCTCCTGTTTTTCTTTTGTCAGCTGGCCAACGGTTTATCAATTTTGTTGATCTTTTTGAAGAACAAGCTTTTGGTCTTGTTAACTCTTTTAATTGTTTTTCTATTCTCTATTTCATTTAATTCTGCTCTAATTCTTATTATTTCCTTTCTTTTGGTGCCTGAAGGTTTATTTTGCTGCTCTTTTTCTACTTGTTCCAGTTGTTGGGTTAATGTTTTAATTTTGGCCCTTTCTTCTTTTTGGATGTGTGCATTTTTTGCTATAAACTGACCTTTGAGCACTGCTTTTGCTGTGTCCCCAATGTTCTGGTAGATTGTGTTTTCATTCTCGTTTGAGTCTGTAAATATCTTTATTCCATCCTTAATTTCTTCTATAACCCAGTAGTTTTTGAGCAAGGTATTGCTCAGATTCCATGTGTTTGATTTTTATTCCTTGCTTTTTCTGTTGTTGATTTCTACTTTTATGGTTTTATGATCAGAAAAGCTGTTTTGTAATATTTCAATGTTTTGGATTTTGTTAAGGCTTGCTTTATAGCCTAATATGTGGTCTATTCTGGAGAATGTTCCATGTGCATTGGAAAAGAAAGTATACTTAGTTGCTGTTGGGTGTAGTGTTTGGTATATGTCCACGAGATCAAGTTGGTTGATTGTAGCATTTAGATCTTCCGTGTCTTTACTGAGCTTCTTTCTGGATGTTCTGTCTTTCACTGACAGTCGAGAGTTGAAGTCTCCTACTACTAGTGTGGAGCTGTCTATCTCTCTTTACAATGCTGTTAGAGTTTGTTTTATGTATTTTGGAGCCCTGTCTTTGGGTTTGTAAATATTTATTATAGTTATGTCCTCCTGGTGTACTGATCCTTTAATTATTATATAGTGTCCTTCCTTATCCTTTGTGGTGGATTTTACTTTAAAGTCTATTTTGTCAGAGATTTGTATTGCCACTCCCGCTCTTTTTTGAATGTTGTTTGCTTATTTTTTTCCATCCTTTGCGTTGTAGTTTGTTTGTGTCTTTAAGTCTAAGGTGTGTCTCTTGTACACAGCATATAGACGGGTCATTTTTTTTATCCAATCTGCCACTCTCTGTCTCTTTATTGGTGCATTTAGTCCGTTTACATTCGGCATAATTTTTGATAGGGATGAGTTTAATGCTGGCATTTCAATGTCCTCTTTTGTGTGTTGCTGAGAATTTCTCTGTTCCATTTAATTTTCTGTGCTAAGTCATTTTTCTTTATGTATTTTTTTTTCCACTTTTTTATTGTTGTTGATTTTATATTTGCTGAACCTTTATCTTTCTCTTGTTTTTTTTTTAGTTTGATGTGTAGGGTTGTTAGTTTTCTTTGTGGTTACCTTAACATTTACTCCTATTTTTCTAAGTTTAAACCAGTCTTTTATTTCTTTATATTGCCTTTACTTCCTCTCCATACGAAAAATATACATCTACATTTTTAAGTCCTTCTTTTTTGTTTTAATGTTGTCATCTTTTACATCTTGACATCTGTTTCCCTATTTTCAGTGTTAGCTTTGATTTAATTTTGTGACTTCCCTATCTGGGTCGATATCTGATTGCTCTGTCCTGTGTTCTATTCTTGGGTTGTTATCTGATGTTACTGATTTTCTAACTGGAGGACTCCCTTTAGTATTTCTTGTAATTTTGGTTTGGTTTTTCCAAATTCCCTAAACTTCTGTTTATCTGGAAATGCCCTAATTTTGCCATCATATTTGAAATACAGTTTTGCTGGATATATAATTCTTGGCTGGCAGTTTTTTTCCTTCAAGGCTTGATATATGTCATGCATTGCCTTCTTGTCTGCATGGTTTCTGCTGAGTAGTCCGAGGTTATTCTTATTGACTCTCCTTGTAGATGACTTTTTGTTTATCCCTAGCTGCTGTTAAAATTCTCTCTTTATCTTTGGTTTTGGCAAGTTTGATTATAATATGTCTTGGTGACTTTCTTTTGGGATCTACCTTATGTGGGGTTCGATGAGCATCTTGGATAGATATCAGGGAAGTTTTCTGCCAACAAATCTTCAACTATTGTCTCTGTATTTTTTGTTATACCCCCACCCCCATTCTGGTACTCCAATCACTCATAGGTTATTTCTCTTGATAGAGTCCCACATAACTCTTAAAGTTTCTTTATTTTTTTAAATTCTTTTATCTGATTTCTGCTCAAATAAGTTGGTGTCAAGTGGTTTATCTTCAGTCTCACTAATTCTGACTTCTACTGCCTCAATTCTGCTCTTATGACTTTCTATTGAGTTGTCTAATTCTGAAATTTTATTGTTAACCCTCTGGATTTTTTATTGCTGTCTCTATGGACTATTGCAGCCTATTAAATTTGCCATTATGCTCTTGAATAACCTTTTTAAGCTCTGCTACTGCTTTGTCTGTGTTGTCTGTATGTTCTTCAGCTCTCTCTCCGTTTTGTACAATTTCTTTCCTAACTTCTTGTAGAGTTCTGTATATTAATCTTTTGTATTCTGCCTCTGGTAATTCCATGAAATTCTCTTCCTCCAGAAAATTCATTAACTCTTTATTTTGGGAGTTTGCTGAGGCCATCATGGTCTGCCTGTTTATGTGATTTGATACTGACTGTTGTCTCTGAGCCATCAATATATTATTAAATTTTTTTTTATTTTATATTTGCTTAGTGTCTCCTAGCTTCTTGTTTTGTTTTGATACAACCAAATAGGCTGCTCTTGTGGCTAGTTTGAGTATGGGCACCTTTGAAGCTCTAACATCCTGTCACCAGGTAGATTTGTTTTAAGTATGTGAGTCCAGGAGTCCATTGAATTTTCTTGTACGGATTCAGCTCTGGTGTCCAAGCAGTCAGTCACCAAGTGCGTGGTGTAGGCTCTCACCCACGGTCCTAGAGAGGCATGGGTGACTGGTGTAAGCACGGGTATCTGGCTGCAGTAGAGGGTCACATGCTGAGGAAGGCAAGGGGCTGACGGCCACCCCTGTGTGTCTGAAAGGAAAGTGTATCCCTGTTCCTTAGGCGAGTAGGTAGGTGAGTTTTGTAGCTGGACTATGATCACCCTGCACTGTTCAGGCACCACTTATTATTGGACCCCTGTTGCAGGTGGCTAGGTGGTGTGGGTGGAGCCACGAGTCCTCAAGCCCCTGATGCAGACAGGTAAGGAGACTGCTTAATGGGCAGGGCAGTGTCAAATATCACAAACCTGCCACCTCACAGCTGAAACAGCTGAAGACTTTAGGTATATACCCTGTTGTACTGTGGTAGTGAGGACTTACACTGTTGAAATGGGCCCACAGAAGTCTAGGTAGGGGTGAAAGGCACAAAGTCTGAAGACCCCTTATGCCTGTGTCTAGGCAAAGGAGCCGTGCCAACCCTGAGGTTCTGGCTTAGGTGAGCTGGTAGTTTATTTATTCCCTTTTTGTTCATTTGCTCCCTGTCCAAGGCTAGGAGAATTGCTCAGGGTACCATAAGGGATCTACTTCTGGCCCAGGTGACCCATCAATCGCTGAAGCTGGCCGGACCCAGTGCACAGCAGGGAGAGAGGAGGTAGATGGGAGAGAGGTTTTTCCCAAATGGGGTGTCTTACTATTTTTTTTATCCTTGCGCCACATGCAAGTACTTATCTTTAGCCACTGAGTGCTGCTTTTCACTGGTTCTGTGTGGCAGAGTAGACTGTTGGTGGGTCTCCCGATGTTGAAAATGCCTCCAGGACACAGCTGTTTTGCCTGCCTCACTGCATACCCTGAGCTGATCTGGGCTGAAGGGCTGTGGCTCCCACTGGGTCATGTCTGGCAACTCCTCGCTGCTTCTGAACTGTCTCTCCCTACCCCCGCCACTCAGTCTGATTCCTCAACTTTGCATTTGATGTTCGGGGCTCCTCGAAAGTCACATACAATCAATTCACTTTTTTGGGGGGGGTCTTTGTTGTAAGAGGGACATAGGAAGTATCTGACTACTCTGTCATCTCGGCCCCGCCTCTCTTTCAATTGTTTTAACAGTATCTTTCATAAAGCAGAGGCTCTTAAGTTTAATAAACTCCAACTTACAATATTTTTTTCTTCCATGGATCATGCTTTGGGTATTGTGTCTAGAAACTCATAACCAAATCCAAGGTCATGTATATATTCTCCAGTGTTATTCTTCTGATGCTTTCTGCATCGTTCCATTTTTTTGCCCGTAGAATCCTTCAATATTGCAACTCAATGCTTGAATTTTTTTCTTCTTCAGTTCTTTCAGCTTGAGAAATGCCAACCATGTTCTTCCCTTTTGGTTTTCTAAGTTCAGGTCTTTTCACATTTCTTTATAATACTTTACTATGTCTTCTGGAGCCAGCCTTTGAAATCTGTTCAGTTCTTTTACTTCTTCATTTCTTCCATTTACTTTACTACTATATGTTCAAGAGCAACTTTCAGATTCTCTTCTGACGTTCATGTTGGTTTTTTTTTTTTTCTTTCCTGTCTTTGTAATGAGCTTTTGTATTCTTCATGTTTGATGACAACCCATAAGTCATCTGATCTCTCATCATTAGTGTTCAATCCATCAAATCTATTCTTGAGATTGTCTCTAAATTTAGGTGAGGTATACTCAAGTTTGTATTTTGGCTCTTGTGGACTTGTTATAATTTTCTTCAGCTTCATCTTGAACTTGCATATAAGCAATTGATGGTCTGTTCTGTAGTTGGCCCCTGCCTTGTCCTGACTGATGATATTGAGCTTCTCCATCATCTTTTTCCACAGATGTAGTCAATTTGATCCCTGTGTGTTCCATCTGATAAGGTCCATGTGTATAGTCAATGTTTATGTTGTAGAAAAAAGTTATTTCCAAAGAATAGGTTGTTGGTCTCACAAAATTTTATCAACAGATCAATATTTGTGCCCATTCCAAAGAAAGGTGATCCAATAGAATATGTAAATTGTCTAAAATATCATTAATATAACACACAAGTAAAATTTTTCTGGAGGTAATTAAAAAATGTTTGCAGCATTACATTGACCAGTAACTGCCAGAAATTCAAGCTGAATTCAAGAGGACATGGAATGAGGGATACTATTGCTGATGTCGGATGAATCTTGGCTGAGCACAGAATACCAGAAAGATGTTTACCTATGATTTATTGACTATGCAAAGGCATTCAACTGTGTGGATCATAACTAATTATGGATAACTTTTCAAAGAATAACAGCTCCAGAACACTTAATTATGCTCATGAGGAACATATACATAGACCAAGAGACAGTTGTTCAGACAGAATACTGCGTAGTTAAAAATAAGGAAAGATGTGTGTCAGGGTTGTACCCTATCACCATACTTATTCAATCTGTATGCTGAGAAAATAATCCAAGAAGCTGGACTATATGAAGAATAACGGGAAATCAGGATTAGAGGAAGACTCTTTAACAACCTGTGATATGCAGATGACACAACCTTGCTTGCTTGAAGTGAAGAGGACTTGAAGCACTTACTAATGAAGATCCAAGACTACAGCCTTCAGTAAGGATTACACCTCAACATAAAGAAAATAAAAATTCTCACAAGTGGATGAATAAGCAAAATTATGATAAATGGAGAAAATATGAAGTTGTCAAGGATTCCATTTTACTTAGATCCACAATCAAAGCCCATGGAAGCAGCAGTCAAGAAATCAAATGATGTATTGCTTTGGGCAAATCTGCTAAAAAATACCTCTTTAAAGTGTTAAAAAGCAAAAATGTCACTGTAAGGACTAAGGTGTGCTTGACCCAAGCAATGATATTTTCAATAACATTATATGCATGTAAAAGCTGGACAATGACTAAGGAAGACCAAAGAAGAATTGATGCCTTTGGATTATGATGTTGGCAAAGAATATTGAATATACCATAGAATGCCAGAAGAATGAACAAATCTGTCTTGGAAGAAGTATAGTCAGAATTTTCCTTAGAAGCAAGGATAGCAAGACTTTGTCTCACATATTTTGGACATGTTATCAGGAAGGATCAGTCCTTGGAGAAGGATATCATGCTTGGAAAAGTAGAGGGTCATCAAAAAAGATAAAGATCTTCAACAAGATGGATTGACATAGTGGCTGCAACAATGGGCTCAAACATAGAAATAATTGTGAGGATGACACAGGACTAGACAATGTTTCAGTGTGCTGTACACAGGGTTGCTATGAGTCGGAACTGACTCGATGGCATCTAACAACAGCAACAAGTAGGTTCTTGTATCTGACTCCATTTCTCCCTCAGTAAGGGATTTATAACAATCTTGAACTAACATGGTTGTGGGAGTGGGGTAGAGATTAGTCTTTCTGCAAGGTCAACCTGAAGCACTTCCTGATGAGCCACATGGCTCATATTTTGTAAGAACTCGTTTGGGTCGAAATGGCCGGTTGCTGCAGGACATTTACTGGTTTTACTAAGAATACTACCTTTGATCAGGCATTTGATGTAAGGGTACTGTGTAATTCTGCTGCTTTACTTATTATTCAGGTCCTAGAAATGATTGCCTAATGCCGCAGCTCTTACTTGAGGGCATTGTTTCTGTTCTCTTTTCACCAAAATCTTCCATTTTCTGCTCAGATGACTGAGCTCTCCTCCCCTGCAGTGTCAATGGAAGAATTATTAAGAACTCTTATGATGAGAAGAATCTCTTCTTGCTTGGGGATATGAACTGCAAAAAGAACCACATTTGAGACTTACTGTAAAATGTCCTCATTAAAACCATGTAAATATCATTAAATGTTCTCCTAGAAGGGCCACTATGGAGAGGTTCAGGGTTTTTGCGGTTTAGTTAAGGACAAAGATTGTGAGGATTACACATGCAAGTGAATTAATCACAGTAAGAACCAGATCAAAAAAGACTGTAAATGGAGCTAAGTCATTGAAAAATATCTGCATTTGCAACATTTGTTACAGCAGTCATGTAACACAAAATTTGGCATGACCTTTCCTAAAAGGTTAATGTTGTTGTTAGGTACTGTCTTAGTTATCTAGTACTGTTACAACAGAAATACCAGAAGCGTATGGCTTTACAAACAGAAATTTATTTTCTCTCAGTTTAAGAGTCTAGAAGTCTGAATTCAGGATGCCAGCTTTCTCTCTCTGTCAGCTCTGGAGGAAGGTCCTTTCCTCTCTGAGTTTTTGCTCCTAGATGATTTTCATGTGGCCTGGCATCTCTCTTCCCAGTCTCTGCTTCATAGCTGGCTTGTTTAATCTCTTATATCTCAAAAGTGATTAACTCAAGATACACCTACACTAATCCTGCCTCATTAACATAACAAAGACAACCCATTTTCAAATGGGATTATAACCAGGAACAAAGAAGTTAGGATTTAAAACACATATTTTTGGAGAACACAGTTCAATCCATAACACTCAACACTTTGGTCCTCCAAAATTCATGTCCTTGCCACGTGTAAAACATATTCAGCCCATCACATTATCCCAAAAGACTTAAATCAACTCCAAGTCCAAAATCTCATCTTCTGAATCATCTAATCAAATATGGGTGAAATTTTAGGCATATTCCTTCCTGGGGCAAAATTCCTTTTCATCAGTAAACCTGTGAAATCTAAACTACAAGTTATCTGTTCCCAAAGTACAATGGTGGAACAGGCACCAGGTAGACATTTCCATTACAAACAGGAGAAATTGGAGGGAAAGAAAGGATAACAGTCACCAAGCAAGCCCCAAACCCAGCAGAACAAATAACATTAGTTGTCAAAACTTGAAAACCATCCTCTCCTCTCTGAGACCATCTGAGCAATGGCCCTGCTCTTCAGACTCTGGGTGTTGGCCACACCCTCTGGATTCTGGGTGGAGTCCTTTTGGCCCTGCAGTTTAGCTCCACCTTCTAGACTCTGTGATGACAACTCTGCTCTCTTTGGTTTAAGCGGCCCTATTCTCCTAGTCCATCTGAGTAGCAACCCTACCCCCTCAGTCCAGGCAGGCCTGGTTCTTCTGCCCCTTGAGTATGGCAGCCTCACCCTCTCAGCTTTGGGTGGTGGCCCCATCCCCCTGGAACACCTTAACGCAGCCCTACATTCCAGAACCGAGTTGGCGAATATCAGACACTTTGAAATCTAGGAGGCTGTGACCCTACCTTTTGAGATCCAGGAGACTGTGGTGCCACCCTTTGAAACTGAGAAGGCCTTCCTTCCTGCGCAACTTCCAACAGTTCTGCTGATCTCCGAGCTGCCCCAGGGATGGTCCTTTTCTTTTCTTGGAGGACAACAGATATTCCTTCTTTGGCCTATTTCCTGCCTATAGCATTCCAAGAGGCAAACAGCATTCTTTCTTTTTGTTCTTTCTTTGTCACCTTCAGTCTAAGCTGATGGGTTTTCTGCTGTGGTACTTGTTTAGACCCATCAGTCACAGGCTTAATTTCTTTAACAAAAGATTGCGTAGCCACATCCTTGGTGAAAATTCTAGGACACGTGTCCTTAGTTTTTACAACAGAGTTTTCCAAAAGTTTAAGTTCCATTTTCATTTTGCACAGTTCATTTTTAAGTCCATCTCTTTCCTCTTGCATATTACTATACGTGGAAAGGAAAAATGAAGTGGCCCCTTTACAATCTTGCTTAGAAATCTCATCATCCCAATATCCAAGTTCATCACCTACAAGTCTGCCTTCCACCAGACATTTGAACATAATACAGGCAAGTCTTTGGCACTGCATAAAAAGCATCTTCCTTCTTCCATTGTCCAATCACATGTTCAACATTTTCTTTTAAGCCTCACCAGAAGCACATTTAATGTCCACATTTCTAACAACATTCTGCTAGTGATGCCATATGTATTCTGTAAGACTAGAGATTTTCTCTGTAGTTCTCCTCACTTCCTTCTGAGCCCTCATCAGAATTGCCTTTGATGTCAATAATTCTACCAACAGTCTCTTCAAGGCAGTCTAGGCTTTTACTGTTAGGCGCCTTAAATCTCTTACAGCCTCCATTTATTACCCAATTCCAAAACCACTTCCACATTGTAGATGTTAGTTAAAGCAGCATCCCACTCACAGTACCAAAATGTCTTAGGCTGGGTTTTCTAGAAGTGCAAACCAGGGAAGTATATATATACATATATATATATATATATATATATAGAGAGAGAGAGAGAGAGAGAGAGAGAGAGATTTATCTCCAGGGAATGGCTTACATAATTGTGAAGGCTTGAAAGCCCCAAATCTGTGGGTCAGGTATTAGGCTGGAGGCTTGTCTTGACCTACGTGGTTGCAGGAGCTGATAAACCTAAAATCTACTGGTCAGGCATAAGGCTAATAGCTCATGGGGTTGCAGGAGCTGGTGAATCCCAAGAACTAGAGGTTAGGCAACAGGTTGTTTGCTAGCTTACATTCCAATAACTGGAGGTCAGAGGATGACAAGTCAGATGCAGGATCAAGAGCACATGAGCTTTGACAGAACATCTGTATATATTGTATTCAGGCCACACCCACAAGGAAACTCTTTTCAACTGATTGGCTGCTCACATCAGATCATAAAATGGGGGATGATTACATCATTACAAAATTGCCAAATTACACCATTCCATAACTGCCAAACCACTGAGAATTATGGCCCAGCCAAGATGACACACAACCTTAACCATCATGGGTGCAATCAAGTCGATTTCACTCATAGTGGTTAATAAAGAGTTGGTAATTGAGTTGTAACAAAGTTAAACATTTAGCAAAATATTCACGTTCATGCTTTTCAAAATAGGAATTCCACAGGTTCTATTAGGTTCTTTTATTTATGTGTGTAGAAGTAGCTAATTCTTTAGAGAAAACTTCGCCCTATTATACATATTCCATTGCACCTTGTATAAGAAGTTTTAGAGTTCTTTGTAAAGTCTTCAAAAAAAACCTAAGTGGCCCTTCTCAGGCACTCTTAATGTGAAAGAAAAGATGAATTTATAGGAGCTGTTTCTTTCAAGTACATGACAAAGACAATTGTATTCTTTTAACAAGAATTGTAAAAAAGGGAATATTTCGTGAAGACAAATCATCAGTGAAGCTTTGAGTGGTACACTGTAAGCTCCCCTTGACCTGTTTCCCTGCCAAAAATTTGAAATATCTGTATGTTGTAGGAATAAAGAGAATAAATTAAATTTATATCTTTAACTATGACTATGTTGGCTTAGAAATAGAGGATAACTTCAAACAATTGCTCAGTTCAAATCATGTTGCTAAGAATAATGTGGCTCCGTGGAGTCTTTAGTTATTTTGGCCTCATTCTTTATGATTATTTTAAGAAGTGAAGAGAACTATAGAAAACTGTAACCTACAACAAGAGGACACTTATAATTAGAGGACTGGGTAGAGAATAAAAAAAAAAGATTTTCTAGACCCAGCTGAGTCACTAATTTGTATAACATTAACTTTACTAAATATATTTCCTCATCTGTAAAATGTACATAGAAAACCTCCATTTTATGGCAAAAATGTAAATATTAAGTTTACAAATGTCTAGAGAAAAATTAATAGACAATTGCATAAATGTTACTATCATTATCATCATCAACTGTTGGTTTTCCAAACAGACCACCAAAATAATCAGTTGATCAAGAAAACCTATTACTTCCCGCAACAATGGGAAACACCACATTGACAGAGTCTTGGTAGTATCTCTGAAGGGGAGGTCAAGGATGGATATTTATAAGTATTGGGGGTTTGATTTAAGGTGATTCTTTCAGTTCAACAATGCACAGTTTATGATATAATAATTGAGAATCTGTGAACACAGAGAGGTGAGGGTTTTGAAAGGACTCTTGATGAGTAACCAGTCATTTGATGAGGAAACACGTTCCCGTTTTGAGTGATCTATTTTCCTGAGAAAGCAGGACAATTAAGCATCCTCTTCTTTGAATATGTGAATTTTCAGGAAGTTTCTGAAACAGTATTATTGTGATGTTATCTTCTTGGGCAACAATTTTCTGAAAAAGGAAATTCATGTTAATGTAGATGGAGTCCCTGGGTGGTGTAAACAGTTAACATGCTCTACTGCTAATCGAAAGATTGGAGGTTCAAGTCTCCCAGAAGCACCTCAGAAGAAAGGCCTGGTGATGTACTTCTGAAAAAAAAAAGCCATTGAAAACCCTGTGGAGCTCAGTTCTACTCTGAGACACGTGGGGTCACCATAAGTCAGAGTCAACTCAGTGGCAACTGGTGTTTGGTTAATGTAGATAGTCTTAGTTCTTGAACCTATTTACCTGCATGTTTGCAGACAGTTTGTTGTTATCATCATCACATTAAGTAAATATTATCTAGTAAGAACTATGCTGAAAGATTCTTCTCCTTGGTGGGGTACATACCATATATTATTTAATTCTAACAAAAATTCTCTAATGCTATTATCACCAGTTTAAAGTCCAGAAGGTAAGGTTATGACCTTTCTTCAAGGTCACAAATCCTGATCTGTCTAAATAAAAATACAAACAAACAAAACAAACAATTGATAAGGCACAAACTTTTAGACCATACATTTCCTGTCTTATTAGTTTATTTTAGGACAAAATTATATACATATTCAGGTCAACTCAGGAATACTAAATGCATACGTTGCTACTGCCAACATCCCAAGAAGACAGTAAAGACCTTGTAAAATAGTTTAAATTTTTTGACTCTTACTAAAGTTCTTAGACAATGAAGGCACAATTTTTAAAATTGACTTTAAATTTCTATCATTACGACTCCACTGGAAAAATAAAGATAGATTGAAGTTGCAAAGACACAAATTAATTACTATATTTTAAGTAAAAAACTATTATATTTAATGAGTTAAGGGAAGAAGGATCGGTAACTTCAGAAAGATATTGTCTATACAGTAAGTGCAAGTCTTCATAAACCTTGGAAATGAGACTAAAACTCCATCTTGGAGAAGCTCTGAATGTTCACAATTCCAAATGAATGTCTCATGCTCTAACCCAACTGTCTTTTACTTCTCAAATTTCAAGAGTAAGATTATCACCAGGAAGTTAAATAAATAAATAAGGGTACTACAGAAGTCAAGAAGGAATATGACTCAATTTTTAAAAGAAATCAATATTTTATGAAGAATTATTTATCACCCAAATTTATGAGTTTACATATACTTATATATGGTAAACCTATGCAAATGATAAATTAAAATGAATTTAAAAGATAAAATATCTCTAGGAAATGATTTCTAACTCATCAGTTTTTCCTAAATTGTATTCCATTCAGGATAAATAAACATTTTGATTACGGAAAGATGGAAGTCTTCAGTACACTAATTACTGCTTAGTATTAGGCTAGCTTATTTTAGCACAAACTTACCTGAGTAAGAGGATTATCACATATCAGCTGATTTTGAGAAAATTTATGAACTATAAAAGGATATAAAATATAGTGAACAGAAAAGTTGCAGAATTTGCATATCAAGCAGAGAGAACAATTTTAATTTTCTATAAGTAGCAACACACTTTGCAAAAAAACAAAAAGTAATTAGAAATATCACCAAAGCTGTAAAAATCCATCACATATGTATTCTTCACATAACACTAAGAGATGCTATCTTTGGCACTGCAAAATACTATGTCCTTTTTGAGAACTCAGAAGATAAAATACTTTAAAATGAAATAAAATTATATTATAATGAATAAAATTATAATACTTCCAGGACTTATTATAAATTATTTCTCTTTAGTTATAGTAAGAGAATGAGTGACCACTGAAAGATGATTTATCTAATGTCTGTGATATGGGAACCTATCTATTTTTTGTTTTCAAGAAGTGAGTACTATAGTTAAATGCTACTTTGGAATATCAGAGTGTGTTTAAAGAAACCATTTGATGACCAGAGGAATGTAAAATGTATCAAGAATACAAATAGTACATTTGGTTTGGAGAATTGGAGGGTCTCCCCTACTTAGTGTGCTGTTTTCAGTCAAGCATGGTCTGCTGAATTTCAGCGTAAGTTACGGCATGGAATCATTTTAGTGGATTTTCAGTTGTGCACTAGTCAAACGTTAGCCGTTCGAACCCACCCAGAGGCACCTTGGAAGTAAGGCCTGGCAATCTGCTTCTGAAAGGTCACAGCCTTGCAAACCCTAAGGAGCAGTTCTACTCGGCACACAAGGTGTTGCCAAGAGTCAGAACTGACTCAGCAGCAACTAACAGCAGAACATCTAGACTGGGTAGCATTTGGAAAAATATTTTTAATTCTTTTGTTTTTGAATCTGTAATTGTCTCTCAGCTTTTCAGAAGATTTGTGAAAAAGATAAATGTCGGAACACTCAATAATGACTATATATATATAAAGTAGAGGGTCAGCAAAAGAGAGGAAGACCTTCAATGAGATGGACTGACATAGTGGCTGCAACAATGAGCTCAAGCATAACAACGATTGTGAGGATGGCACAGGACCAAGCAGTGTTTCATTCTGTTGTACATAGGGTTGCTATGAGTCGGAACTGACTCAATGGCGCCTAACAACAAAAATCAATCAATATATACATATGGTTGTTTTGTTGTTGTTGTTAGGTTCTGTTGAGTCAATTTTCACTCATAGAGACCCCGTGTGACAGAGTACAACTGCCTCATAGGATTTTCTAGGCTGTAATCTTTATGGGAGAAGATCATCATGTCTTTCTCCACAGAGCCATTGGGTAGGTTTGAACTACTAATCTTTCCATTAGCAGCCGAGCTCTTAACTGTTGCAACACGAGGGAGAGATGATAGACAGACGGAGAGATAATATAGGCTTCATATTATTGGTCTCCCTTTTGTTTTCCAAGGAATTACATTACAGTCAATACACAATACATAATAGGATTACTGTCACTTTGATAATTTTGCTTATTTTTGATTAACTTGTTTTCAGCTCTAATTAGATCAACATTATTTTGTATTCATAATAGAGTTGACAAGATTCTTATCATCAGAAAGGTGAAAATTCAGCTCTACCATTTTCTTTTTTGTTTTTGGTCTTGTTATGTTCTTTCTTTCCTGGTTTCCAATCTGAAGCCACACTTCTCATTTGTCTTTTGGAATCATGCATTCTATGGCCTCTAGTCAGCAGGAACAATCAAGTTTTGGCTTTTTGTTCACTATTTTTGTTTTTTATTTTCAAAATGCTTAATCATTCCATTATTAAAAACATAAAAATATATTAGAGATAAAGAGATTTAAGCTGAAAAATTCTCTGTCAAGAATCAATCTCTAATTCAAACATTTAATATTTACTGTTGTTTAATCTGTTAAATGCATATGATCATAAGGCATACATGCCTCACAAAATGGCTACAGGGATAAATAAGATAATATATGTAAAACACTTAACAGACGGTTCAGTAATGTGAGTAGTTTATCATTGTTTTTGTTAAGTGCTGTCGAGTCCATTCCAACTCAAAGAGACCCTATGCACAACGGAAGCAAACCCTGCCCAGTTCTGCGCCATCCTCACAATTGTTGTTATGCTTGAGCCCATTGTGGCAGCCACTGGGTCAATCCATCTCATTGAGGGTCTTCCTCTTTTTCTCTGACCCTCTATTTTACCAAGCATGATATCCTTCTCCAGGGACTGATCCCTCCTGATAACATGTCCAAAGTATGTGAGATGTAGTCTCACCATCCTTGCCCAAGGAGCCATTCTGGTTGCACCTCTTCCAAGACAGACTTGTTCGTTCTTTTGGTAGTCCACGTTATATTCAATATTCTTTGTCAACACCACAATTCAAAGGTGTCAATTATTCAGATGTGTGGGGTAAGTTTATCATTAGTAACTATAAGATTATGTATGTGATTATTCATTAATTAAAATATGACCTATTAAATAATTTGTGTCAGGAACAGAGATAGATTCAGTGAAAGAAAGATATATAAGATATAGTCACTCAAAATGAGAGATAGGAAGCCCAAACAGGATAGCATTATCACTGACTTAACAAATTTTTGTGAATCTAACCATGATATAACTACACGTAGACAGTCAATTATTCACAAGTTTGCACACCAAAAGCAGGAAAAAATTCAGGACTTCTGGCAAAATGGCGCTCTAGGCAGAAGCACCATGCAGTCCTTCCACAGCAAAGATCCGAAAAACTAAGCCAAACAGAGAAAACAGCAATCCTGAAACCCTAAAACATCAAATGAAGAGATAAAGAACTCAACCAAGCACCAAATGGAGTGAGAAAACTGACAGAGAATGAAGGGCAAGGAGAGATTCATGCGGAGGTCCGCTATCAGCTAATGCAGCATAGATCCACCATCTTGGACTCCTATCAGAGACTAGCTAATAGGGGGTATGAGAAAGCAGCTTCACAGAGCTTCCAGCAGGAGACAAAACAACCAGTAACTTGCGATATACGCTTTCCAACCCCCCACCCTTCTTCACCCCCACTCGGCCTCCTCTGCTTCCCGCGGCCACAGTCTCTTGGCCAGGAAGCATCAGCTGCTTGGATTCCACCCACCCGCACTGGCCGACTCCCTGAGTGCCATTTGTTGGCTGCTGGTATTGCTTTTTTCTGCTTCTTTTGATTTCTTCCTTACCTCTCACCAGCTTCTCCTCCTTTCGCTCAAGTACCTGGCTCCGTGCGCCATCTTTGCTTCTTCCTGAGGGGCTATGGGGCTCCGTTCAAGTGTGGAACTGCTTCCCAGTCTGGGCAGCCACACTGGTGGTATCCCGGGGATTTTGTTTGTTGGTTTGTTTTGAATTGTTTGTTTGTTTTATTCTCCTTTTCTCCAGTTGGGAGCTAGTTCTGGCCAGGCAGTCCTGCGTGGCTTGGAAACTACCCCCTCTGCTTGCGCAGATGCACAGAGGGATCCCTGAGGACATTTCGTTTTATGTGGGTTTTTTTTTTTCTGTTTTTTTGGGGCTTTTCTTGTTCTTTCTTTAATTTGTATTGTTTTCTTTTCCCGCTTTTTCCCTTTTTGTCTTTCTTTATTTCTTTATTTCTCATCTCTCTATACCTTCCTTCTTTTCCTGTTCCCTGAGTACGTGGCAATAAATACGTCTATGCCTTCTAGCCAAGCTATACTGCAACACCTGAGAACAACTTCCACAAACCTTGTAGCTGCACCAGTGGGATCCCTGGGAGCTTTGCTATTCTTTTTCCTTTCTAATTTTTATTTATAAATTCTTTTCTTTTCTTTTCTTTTTTCCTTCTTCTTCCCCTTTTTTTCTCCATTTCATAGTCTCTCATCTCTCCACTCCAATGACAAGCTCCTCTAGCACTCTTTTTTGTTTGTATGATTTTGGTTCCTGTTCCACTCTCCTCTCTCCCATATCCATCATAGCTCCACACATAACAGTCTCCCCCCTCCATCCTAACTACCTGCAGGGTGCACTTGGCATTGCACCTCCAAGCAGCAAGGGCACAGCCTAATAGAACCTGCCCTGCACTGATTACTGACCCACCCTGGTAGGTGTAGTAAGTGCCACAAACAACCCATTCCAGTAACTCTGTTTCAGCTAGACCTGCCCTGCTGTACCATATCTGAGCGACTGACCCTGCCAACTGGAGGAGGCGAAAAGTATCATGCCCACAGACAAACAAACAACAAAGAAAACACAACCCACCTGCTCAAACATACCCAAATTAAAAAAAAAAAAAAAACGGACGAAACAGTTCTACAATCAATGAAGGAGAAAAATAACTACTGAATGCCCTGAAGACAGCAGACAATATCAAAACATTTACAAAAACAGGACAGGATTGTTCCAGTAGGCATCCAAAATAAAACACCAGATGACTTTCCAGTGGAAGAAAAGGCACTACAACTACCTGATAGGAATTCAAATCTCTAATACTCATAATTATTCAAGAGTTGAAGCAAAAAG
>NW_004444132.1:708490-736692 GCF_000243295.1 Trichechus manatus latirostris
GGGATCTTCTAAAAATCAAACACCTATGCTCTTCAAAAGACTTCACCAAAAGAGTAAAAAGAGAACCTACAGAGTGGGAAAAAATTTTTGGACAGTACAAGTCAGACAAAGGTCTAGTCTCCATAATCT
Source organism: Trichechus manatus latirostris (assembly GCF_000243295.1). Taxonomy (NCBI): domain Eukaryota; kingdom Metazoa; phylum Chordata; class Mammalia; order Sirenia; family Trichechidae; genus Trichechus; species Trichechus manatus. The sequence goes on from NW_004444132.1 coordinate 708,620, forward strand.
ACAAGAAAATCCAACACCTCTACAACAAAAAGACAAACAATCCTATTAAAATATGGGCAAAGGAAACGAACAGACACTTCACCAAAGAAGACATTCAAATGGCCAACAGACACATGAGGAAATTCTCGTGATCAATAGCCATTAGAGAAATGCAAATTAAAACCACAATGAGATACATCTCACCCCGGCATCTCTGGCACAAATCAAAAACAGTGGAAATAACAAATGTTGGAGGGGATGCAGGGAGTTTGGAACTCTCATGCACTGCTGGTGGGAATGCAAAATGATACAATCATTTTGGAAAATGATATGGTGCTTCCTCAGAAAGCTAGACATAGACATACCATTCGATCCAGCAATCCCACTCCTAGGAATATATCCTAGAGAAATAAGTGTCATCACTCGAATAGACATATGCACACCTACGTTCATGGCAGCATTGTTCACAATAGCAAAACGATGGAAACAACGTAGATGCCCATCAACAGATGAATGGATAAACAAACTATGGTACACGCACACAATGGAGTACTACACAACGAGAAAGAACAATGATGAATCTGTGAAGCATCTCATAACATGGATGAAACCGGAGGACATTATGCTGAGTGAAATAAGTCAATCACAAAAGGACAAATATTGTATGAGATCTCTATTGGAAAAACCCATGAGAAAGTTTACACACAAAAAGTAACAATCTTTGTTGGTTATCAGGGATGGGAGGGGTGGGGGGAAATACTAAATAGCCAATAGATAGACGGCATCTTTGGTGAAGGCTGAGACAGTACACAATACTGGGGAAACCAGCACAACTTGTACAAGGAAAGGTCATGGAAGCTCCATAGACACATCCAAACTCCCTGAGGGACTGAATTGCTGGGTAGAGGGCTGTGGGGACCATGGTCTCGGGTAACATCTAGCTCAATTGGCATAACACAGTTTATAAAGACAATGTTCTACATTCTACCTTGGTGAGGAGCATGTGGGGTCTTAAAAGCTTGTGAGTAGCCATCTAAGATTTTCCACTGGTCTCATCCCTTCGGGAGCAAGGGAGAATGAAGAGAACAGGATACAACAAAAAGATTAGTCCGAAGGACTAATGGACCACAGTACCAAGGCTTCCACCGGACTGAGTCCAGTACAGCTAGATGGTGCCGGGCTACCACCACTGACTGCTCTGACCAGGATCACAACAGAGGATTCTAGACAGAGCTGGAGAAGGATATAGAACAAAATTCTAACTCACAAAAAAAACCACTAGATTTACTGGCCTAAAGGAGACTGGAGAAACCCCAAGAGTATGGCCCCCTGACACTCTTTTGGCTCAGTGGTGAAGTCATTTCCAATGTTCACCGTTCATCTGGGGAGTGGACAGCCCCATAAAACCAAATGGGACTAATGAGGCACAGCAGTCCAGGGACAAGGTCCAGAAGGCAGAAGGGGACAGGAAAGCTGGTGATAGGGAACCCAAGGTTGAGTAAGGATAGTGTTGATATGTTGTGAGGTTGTTAACTGTTGTCACAGGGCAACATGTTTACTAACTGTTAAATGAGAAAGTATTTTGTTCTGTAAACCTTCATCTAAAGTGAGACTGGCAGCACAATTGGAAGAGCATAGTCGATGTCACTGAACTGTGCATGTAGAAATTTTTGAAATGGTGTATCTTTGGCTATGTATATTTTCACAAAAAGAAAAAAAGGTTGAGAAGGGAGGGGGTTGACATGTTGTGGGGTTGTTAACCAATGTCATAAAACAATATGTGTACTACTGTTTCTTGAGAAACTATTTGTTCTGTAAGCCTCCACATGAAGTAGAATAAAAGAAAAAACAACTAAAAAAAAAAAAGAGAAAATAGGAATAGAGGAAGATTTTACAGTGCTAATTACAGAGTTGGGAAATTTCTTACTCCTGACTTAGTATATTCAAATCCCTTAAAACCCAATGGAAATAAAACTTTCTTTAAAATTTTTCTAGATTCCTCCCCAGACAGAAATAATTTCTCCTTCTTTGAACTCCCATATAATTTCAGCATTTTCTTCCTCAATAACTCTCTCTTGCTATTTATTTATCTATCTTTATATTATGTATATTTAGTGATAGTCTCTTTTCTTGTTAGATTAGATGATAACCTCCTTAAAAGCAGGTTTTTTTAAACAATTCATTTTTTTGTTTCCAACAACACCTTATACAATGCACTATGTGTTAAAATAGTAAATAAGTGATTGCTAAATCACTTATTAATGAAGTATAATTTTCTCTATTAGAGGATTTTCTAACATGGAAAGATACATAAAACAGGGTTTCTCAACCTCAGCACTATTAACATATAATAGGATAGTTCCTTGTCATGGGGTGCTGTCCAGGGAATTGTAGGATGCTTAGCAGTATCCCTGGCCTCTACCAACTAGATGCTGGTAGTCCCCTCCCCACAGTTATGACGGCAATAAGTGCCTACAAACATTGCCAAATGTCCCCTAGGGGAAAAACTGTTGAGATACATTGATTTAAAAGATGAAACTGTAATTGGATAATTATTTTTAATTTCAACAGACAATAATTACTCATAGACCTTTGTATCCTACAGATAGAAAATACAACGTAAATAACACGAGATCTGTGAAATTGCCAATGTGTATGTACTTGAAAAAAACGAGAAAATATAAAGAAATTAGAAAGTCAGAATTTGTAAAGATGGCCACTAAACATCCTGTTGAGAGTAAATCTTGTTGATAGCAATTTAAGCTGACGCAACAAATATTTTCAGGGCCAACTGAGCGACTTTGTGACTGCATTTATTTATATGTTAAAGAGAGTAAAAGTTCCATCTGACCCATAACAAGCCATCAGCCAGTATGGAGGTACATAAGCCAAAGTATTCAGTACTAACAAAATATTTTGAATATGCACTCTATTTTCATATTTATAGAGATATTAATAAAATTGTGTAGTGTAACATTTTATTTCATTTACCTTGCCATATATGCTGATTGGTTTCTACTCTTAGTAGTTTGGTTGATTTAACGTATTTCACCAAATATCTTTCAGCTCCGAATTTTTTTCAAGAATTCTTTTAGGCACTGCAGATATACAAATGAATAGAAATTATCTCAGCCCTCACAGAACTTACATTTAATGGTAGTAAGTTATTCTATGAAGTGAATTAGCAGTATAATGCAGTTAGTGCTATGATACAGGTAAAAATATTGTCAAAAGCCTAGAAAAGGCAATCTTAGCTCAGTCTTGAAGGCAGTGCAGGAGAGATCTGATGATTTTTAAGCAGAGAAGTGATATAGTTATATATGTGTTGCAGATAAAGCCTCAGGCCTGGAGGCAGGGAAACTACTTCAAAGCATTTTTCAATAATCTGGATAAGATATGCTAAGAGTTGGTATAAACCTGTGGTGGAAGGCTGATGAAAAAGATGGGACAAACTTGAGAAACGCTTAGAGATAAATATCATCAGAATTTCATGAGTGACATGATGTAAAATGTTAGGGATAGAAGGATTTAAAATGGATTTAGGATGCCTCCCGAGATACTGGCTTTAGATGACTGGGTAGTTAGGGGTACCCTACTTGAGATGAGAATAATATAAGAGGAACAGCTTGACGGAAAAGATGATGCATTCCCTGAATTTCTCCTGGTCACAATACACATGGCTAAATTACTTTTTTTGGTCTGATACTGGAAGAGTAAAAACAAGTAATAAGATTGATACAAGGTTAGAGTGGCATTTTTGTGTTTTTGTCAGATAGTGTAGTTCAAGAGATGGAGGTGGGAGACATTTGACAGTGAAGGTAAGAAAGTGAAAGTGATCAACCAAGGGTCTTAAGTTACCTAGAGAGGTGAAAATAAGAAAGCCCCTCTTAGACTGGGAGATGGGAGGGCTATCAATAAAAAGGTGGGTTATAGAATTTCAGAGAGCAGTATGTTGTGGTATGAGGACTCTGGAAGGTAAAGCAGTTAGTTTTCCAGAGTTCTGATTTGTAATAGTACTAGGTGGCAGCAAGACTTAGGTTATCACCATGGGAGTGTGTAACACATGGAGTTGCAGTGGTTAGGAAATCTCTAGGCCTGATATTGAATAAAATAGCCATATAAAGTCACCTAGAGTAATAGCAGGATTTAGAGTAGAGAGGAATATTTAATGTGAATGTTTTTAATGCCTCACTAGACCTTCAATATTGAAAAAGAGTAGGAAAAATCATATGGAGAGGTCTTCTAAAGAAGACAGTGGTTTACTCTTGTTTTCCCTTCCTAGGGGCAGGGTAATGATTTAGAACTTGCAGTCAGCATTAAAGAGGTGGTCCAGGTATTGCTTGGGAGAAGAAATATCCTCCATCTGAAAGAATTAAAAAGTTCTCAAGGACTGAAAAAAAAAATGGTGAAAAGAATCAGTCAAAGCAATACTTCTCATTGATAGGGACTAATACTGATTTCACTATTCCATATTCACTTTAATGTTATTTGGAAACTACATCATGAACAGTCTAAGTGAAAATGTTCTTTACAATAAGACCCAAACTTGGAAAACACCATAAAATTCAATTTTTCCTAATCAAAAAGTAAAGCAAATACAGAGACAAAATTTGTTATAAATAATAGAGTGCCAAAGATCCTTGGTGCCATTTTTTCCTAGTATATGCAAGTTCTTTAAGGTTTATATAAAGATCATCAAAATTTCATTCAAGCCTTGCTGTTTGTATACTAGTGCTGAAATGTTTCTGTAGTAATAAACTTGCTTTAAGATCCTCGGCATCAACAAGCAGTTGAAGTATTGGGAATATTTCAAGGTACGATAATCAATATGAAGACACTGATTAGAGGAGACATTAAAGGATTTAATCGAATATATGCAGGGGAAGAAAGTGAGAACACATTATAGCAGATTTTGTAACTAAATAAGATAGCAAGCCCATGTCTACACAAGCCTTTTAATGACAAAAAATAAAACTGTTGGGTTGCTAAATGTAATTTGAGTTACTACAGCTGTGAAAGCATAATACAGTTGGACAGAAGAGTGCCATTTTACATTAATTTGGGTAGGGAATATTATCCCAGCATATTTTTCAAAACCTAGAAATGGTGCTCAAAACTCATTTGCTATAGTCATAACTTTACAATTGTTTGTCTCTTTGTCTGTATATCTCCATAAAAAAATCAAACCAAACCGTTGCCATCGAGTTGATTCTGACTCATAGCAACCCTATAGGACAGAGTAGAACTGCCCCGTAGGGTTTCCAAGGAGCCTGGTGGATTCAAACTGCCGACCTCTTAACTACCGCGTTACCAGGGCTCCATCTAGCTCTACAGACTTATTTTATCCTCCCAAAGGGCCAACAGGTACATGAATGAGTCAGTAGCATTCCCATTGTACAGCATCAGACACAGAAAGTCAGAGGGTTTTCATGATTTTTCCAAGGTTACACAAGTAGATGTATCACAATTAAATTCAGGTTTCATTCTTTCCATTATAGTACAAAACAAGGAACACCTTATCCCATGCTGAGAGCTGAATAGTTCTTTGCAGTTTTAATTTTACCAGCTTAATTTTTCACTCTCTTTTTGAATTAACATCAATACTATGAAGTGAAAGTAGTGTTAGGCTCACCACTCCACTAATAAGAGGAAGAAAGAAGACAATATAGATTTAAAAAAAGAAAGAATAGATTTCACTATAAAAAGATCTTACAGCTGAGTTGTTTTTAGATGTTTCATATACAAAAAGTAGATATAATTTTATTGGATAATTCAGATCAGGTATTCATATAATCCTCAGTCATGAAATAAAGATTCTATCCTCAAAATACCTAGAAGCCCTTTTTTTTTTTATTTTTTCATTCAATAAATATTTATTGAGCACCTACTATGTGTCAGGTAGTAAACAAAGCCTTGAAGAAAACAGAAAAAATTCCCTATTTTTTGAGGTGAGTATTAAAGTAATGAACAGGATAAATAAATAATATAATGTGTAAGTTGGTGACAGGTCTAATGGAGTAAAGTAAAGAAAGGAGAGTAAGGAGTGTTGGAAGGGGTATTGCAATTTTAAATAAAATTAAAAAAAAAAAACCAATACCATTAAGTCAATTCCGATACATGGCGACTCCATGTGTTACAAAGTGGAACTGCTCCATAGGCTGTAATCTTAATGAAGGCGGATTGCTAATTCTTTCTTTCGCAGTGCTGCTGGGTGGGTTTGAACTGACAACTTTCGGGTTAGTAGTCGAGCGCAAACCACTTGTACCACCCACCAAACCCAAACCCATTTCCACTGAGTTGATTTCCACTCATAGTGACCCTATAGGACAAAGTAGAACTGCCCCATGGGGTTTCCAAGGCTGTAAATCTTTAAGAAAGCAGACTGCAACATCTTTGTCCTGCTGGTAGGTTCAAACTGACAACCTTTCAGTTAGCAGCTGAGTGCTTAACCAACTGCACCACCCAGGGACCTTAATTTTATTGGGGGAGAGGGTGGCATTAACATGAAGACCTTAAGGAGTTGCAGTAATGAGTTATACACGTATTAGTAGATTCTAGGCAGAGAAAACAGTAAGCACAAAGGTCCTGAGGATGGAATGTGCCTGACGTGTCCAGAAGAGAGGAGGCCAGGGTCATAGAACAGAGTAAAACAGGAAGAGAACAACAGGAAATGAGATAGAAAGCTAGGTGTAGGGGCAGGGGGCCCTATTATCTAGGACCATTTTAACAAATTTGGTTAGTGAGATGAGGAGCCACTGGAGAGTTTTGCACTGAAGTAACATTATGTGACACATTTTAACAGGCTTACTTTGTTCAGAAAAGACTTATGGGGGCAAGGGTAGAATCAGGGAGAACAACTAAAGCAATAATCCAAGCAAGCCGTGCTGGCATTTTGGATTAGTTACAGCGAAGGTGGAGAGAGTGATGTGATTCTGAATAAATTTTAAAGGTAGAATTGACAGGAGGTAATAAGGGGCTGCATGTAGATTCTGAAAGAAAGAGAAGAGTCAAAAACGACCCTAATTTTTTTGGCCTGAAGAATGGGAAGGATAAAGCTACCATTAAATAAGGTGGTTAAAGGTAAAGGGCGATCATTTAGGCTCTGAGTGCTTTTTGCCAATAATATTTTAGGATAACCTGCCTTTTTGTGCCTTGACATTTGGCTTTCTTATTGTTGGTTCAGCTCCAAGTTATTTCAAATCATCTCATGCGTCATGTCATATAAATAATAAATATCCCCATTCTTTTCACATTTCTTCAGTATGATCACATAATAAATGAATAATGATATTTTAACTCGTGTTTGCTTTTGCAGTTTGAAAAGGCTCAGATAATTTTAGACTCACCAGGGACTCAGCCCCTCTCTACCATAATTGCCTTTCCTGTTTATTTTACCCATTGATTTAGCAATTTTTAGAGACTAGTGAAATGTGCACTTGCCAATTTTAAGTTTCTCAAACTTTCTAAGGGACAAGATGCAAATAGCTATTTAATAAGTTACAGATAATATTTTTGACTTTTTTGTTTGTATTCAGAAAAAGACACAGGTGAGCTTTGAAAATAAGAATTTTTTTTTTAAATCTCTTCTTGTGACCACATCCATTATTCTAGTCATGAACTAAAAATCCAAACCAAACCCATTGTCGAGATGATTCCAACTCATAGCGATCCTATAGGACAGAGTAGAACTGCCCTGTAGGGTTTCCAGGGATTAGCTGGTGGATTCAAACTGCCAACATTTTTGGTTAACAGCCTGAGCTCTTAACCACTGTGCCACTGGGCCTCCTAGAAGGAGGCAACTGGCAGAGATGAAGGATTGAAGACATCAAAGTCAAGTTATCGCCTATTCAACCACTGAATAGCTGAGACTTTTTTTTTAATTGTACTTTAGATGAAGGTTTACCGAACAAACAGTTTCTCATTAAACAGTTAGTACACATATTGTTTTATGACATTGGTTAACAACCCCACGACACGTCAACACTCTCCCTTCCCAACCTTGGGTTGCCTATTACCAGCTTCCTGTCCCCTCCTGCCTTCTAGTCCTTGTCCCTGGACTGTTGTGCCCCATTAGTCTCGTTTTGTTTTATGGGGCTGTCTAATGTTTGGCTGAACGGTGAACCTCAGGAGTGACTTCATTACTGAGCTAAAAGCGTGTCCTGGGGCCATACTCTCGGGGTTTCTCGAGTCTCTGTCAGGCCAGTAAGTCTGGTCTTTTTCTGTGAGCTAGAATTTTGTTCTACATTTTTATCCAGCTCTGTCCAGGACCCTCTGTTGTGATCCCGGTCACAGCAATCAGTGGTGGTAGCCAGGCACCATCTAGTTGTACTGGACTCAGTCTGGTGGAGGCCGTGGTAGTTGTGGTCTATTAGTCCTTTGGACTAATCTTTTCCTTGCATCTTGTTTTCTTCATTCTCCCTTGCTCCTGAAGGGGTGAGACCAGTGGAGTATCTTAGATGGCTGCTCACAGTCTTTTAAGACCCCAGACGTTACTCACCAAGGTAGAAGGTAGAACATTTTATTTATAAACTGTGTTATGCCAATTCAGCTAGATGATCCCCAAGACCATGGTCCCCACAGCCCTCCGCCTAGCAATTCAGTCCCTCAGGGAGTTTGGATGTATCTAGGGAGCTTCCATGATCTTTCCTTGTACAAGTTGTGCTGGCTTCCCCAGTATTGTGTACTGTCTGATCCTTCACCAAAGTTATCACTATCTATTGTCTTGAATAGCTGAGACTCTTGGTAGAGTTAAATAATCTAGTTGATTCTTAGCTTTCATGATAATTACTATGCATTTTTTAAAGAAATACAGATAGTTCCCGACAACAGGGTTCGGTTTCTACGACTCTGTCATAAATCAGTTCTGACATAAGTCAAATACCTCTTTATTTTTTGTTTTTAGTTTTCATTATTATTGCTTTTTATTGTCAGTATCTTTATAAATATGATCTTTATTTGTCTTTGAGAGTTGGAAACATTACATACAGAACTTACAGATATATTTTAACATTGTATGTAGTACATATTATTAATGATAAGATGTATTAAAAAAAATAAAGTTCCTAAGTGCAGTTCCTTGTAACTTGAATATATTGTAAGTAAAGGACTACCTGTAATAAGACAATATATATAAAATATAAGAAGACACCTGAAATATAATAAATGCTAAACTAATGTTAGTTTACAATTTACACCCCTTCAGCTAACACTGACCCAGCCAACGGACAAAGATTTAGATCACTGAAAAAAACACAGATACTGCACCCGGTAGCCTCCAGTATGAATCGGTTACATCTCATTCCTCTTCTTTAAGCTTCTTTAAGTACCACTCATGAAAGTTATTCACTTCTCTGTTACAAATCATTTCACTAAGGTCATTTCTACCTACATGGTTAGAGGCAAAACTCTTGTATCTATTAATTTTTAGCACAGGTATTTGGCCATGAGCAATCATAAAAATGAAGCAAATGGCAGAGGCTGTTCTCTACCAGTTGCCCCCATTACACCAGTCAACCATGGGCACTTCATTTATCTTCATACTCTACCTTAGTTTTGTTGTTTTTCTTTTTTAAACTTGAAAAGTGTTCCAGATTATTGAGACACAAGAAGTAAACAATGTAAACAGTACAGACAAATAGAATAAACCAAAATGCCTGTGCATAGATCCTTCCACAGCACTGTACTTATACTTTCAATGAGTGGGGGTAGAACAAAAATAGTGCTGTAGTAGATACAGTTAAACATAAATAACACAGACTAGTTAATTAAGTGTACTTTGACATTTTAGTACCAAATCAGAGCAAAAATTACCAATTAAAAATCAGAAAACAAAATGTGATTTTCCTATCACATTTTCTATCAGATGGCACTTATTACCAGGAATGTGGACCAGTTGTCATATGGCTGATAAATAATCCAGTTCCAAAATCCTATCCTGAGGTTCTGCTTTCTTGGGCCACTTCTAGTACCAAACCTCTCATAAAACCAAAGCCTGGGACAAAGACCTACAGTCACATAGTTTATTTTGGAATTCCAGAGAGTAGGAGTGATATTTTAAAATAAAAAGCAGCTAAAAGTTTCCTAATTTCTCTAAAATTTGCCTCCTCTCCTCCTTTTGAATCTTTTGAATGGTTCCATTTATAGTACATTATTTATGAAACTGTTTTCATGCAGTTTGGCCTATATACCTATAGTATTATTGTGTAAATCCTTATGATGCGAAACAAAACATCAGAATGTCCATTGTTGCTGCTGTCATAGACCCTTATTTAATGATTGGAAGGTGAAGTCCATCCAGATGAGGTTTAGGAGCCACTTCAAGGCTCCAACCATGTCTTCTCATTTGTAATCTCCAGAATGGAGGGACATTGGGTCTTTGAATTTTTCAAATGTTCCAAAAAAAAAAAAATAGCCAAGGTAAAAATATAAGGTACAACTAGTCTAATACAGGAAACACCATATAAAATCTGATAGCATCATGTTAATTTTTAAAAATGTTCAGTTTAGAGCACTGATTCTACCTTTGGAGACTATTTTGGCAAATTAATCCATATCCTCAAAGCGCAAGAATTATATCAGTTCTCATTTGGAGCTTCAACCACTGTACTATCTGTGGTAAAATATTCTTCTAACAAGAAGGTTACACAGTTCTCAGTAGAACCAGTTTGCCTCATGTGAATCTCTTTTAGGGAACTTTTGGTTTGGTGGTCTTTACACGTTTGCATAATATTCATTCTCTACGATGTATATTGGGGTCCCTGAAAAAGTTTAACACACTTGGCTGCTAACCTAAATGTTGGAGGGTCAAGTTCACTCTGAGGTGCCTTGAAAGAAAGGCCTGGTGATCTAATTCCAAAAACTCAGCCTTTGAAAATCCTATAGAGCACAGTTCTACTCTGACACACATGGAATCACCATGAGTCAGAATCAGCTCAATGGTAGCTAGTTACTGGGTGAAATGTATATTAGCTAAGCAGCATCTTGAGCATGCTTTGATAATGTTCTGCTCAGGTTTTAATTATCTTTTCTAATCAGGTTTTAATTAATTATCATTTTTTAAAAGTCAGAGAGAAGGCTGAATGATTTTTACACATGCACAAATTCATTCTTTAATACGTTGAATTAAAAATTATTGGGTTTCAGAATGGATCTTTATAACTGCTTATCCTCAATTACAATTTAGAACAGATAAAAATATTCACATTATTTCGCACTATACTGAATTAATTTCCCTCTAGGATTACCCAACCTGATTTTCACAAGCTCTGCTAAACTGGTTCATTTCTGTAATACAGGGTACATCAGGGTCAGCCACAGAAAGGTACCTTCTGGGCACCTATTGTTCCTAGATTTTGATCTCGGACTGACTTGCCTCACTTTCTTAGTACCTCATTTTATTCTACTCCTTTATCTTCTGCACTAAAGGTATTTCAACATACCCCTTCCTATTTGCCACATTAATTTTGTTGGCTTTCAAACTTGTCCCTTTTTTTTATTTTACACTTTATAGATTTAGTGGCCATGTATGGCCACTTGTGAGTTCTTGCATCAACAAATCTATAATATCACCTCTTTTACATTCGCTCCTTAGGAAAACTCCTTGCAATCACCAGACTGTTCTGTTTAAACTGGTAGCCACAAAGCCGATTTGAATTAAAACTAAATTAAAAATTAAGTTCCTCATTCACACGAGCCACATTTCAAGTACTCATTAGACACATGCGGCTGGTGCCTACCGTGAGGACAGTGCAGAGATAGAACATGCTCATCATTGCAGAAAGTTCTAATCAACAGCGCTGGTTACTGAGCCCTGGGTGAGCAATGGATATCAGTGAACAAAGAAACTTCTAATTTGAACGATGCAAGTGAACCATCTTTGTAAATTATGCTAGGTGAGGAATGAAGTGAACAGTACACTAGCCCCTTTTCCTTCCCTTTATCCTGGATATTATCCCCTTGCTTCTCAACATGTTGGTTCTTCTTAATTATCTGTTGATTGGTCCAACCAATTCTTTGTCAGTTAAAACATGAATTCATCAACTGAGAACACTCTAGGAAAAGTAAATGAAGAGACAGGCAAAATCACTATAATATGATAATGGTCCAGAGCTCAAGCTTTTGGATCAGCTGGGTTTGAATCACAGTTATATGCCTTACATGTTAGATGATTTGAGACTTACTTCTTAAACTCTCTAAGCCTCACTTTTCTTACCTAAAAAGTTGAACTTGCACACAGTGGGAAGGTAGTACGTAATAGAATTCTTATCATGATTGAGAATAAAGGAGTATGAGACAGGTAGTTTTTATTTCTGATTCAAACAAAAACCCAAACCTGTTGCCACTGAGTTGATTCCAACTCACGGAGACCCTATAGGACAGAGTAGAACTGTCCCATGGGGTTTCCAAGGCTTAGTCTTTATGGGAGCAGGCTGCCATATCTTTCTGCTGTGGAGCAGCTGGTGGGTTCCAAGTGCAGACCTTTCAGTTAGCAGCTGAGTGCTTTGACCATTGTGCCACCGGGGCTTCTTAGTTCTGATAGTCTCTCAAAACAAGAATAGGGCAGTATGCTCTAGAACTGTAGTCCAAAATAATACATTAGGTGGTAGATTGGCTTCCAGGGCAGATGTTCCTTCTATATCCAAGTGGGAAGACCTTAATGACTGTTATGGATTGAATCGTGTCCCCAGAAATATGTGTTGCGATTCCTAACCCCTATACCTGTGGTTATAAACCCATTTGGGAATGGGTTTTTTTGTTATGTTAATGAGACAGTATTAGCATAAGATGTGTTTTAAATCAATCTCTTGAGATATAAAAAAGAGCAGATTATTAAGCTAGCAAGCAAGCACAGATGGAGGGGAAGATACATGTCATATCATTGCCAAGGAATCTAGGAATAGAAGCTGAAAGAGACAAGGACTTTCTCCCAGAACAGACAGACAGAGCCTTTCTCTGGAGCTGGTGCCCTGAATTAGGATTTCTAGCCTGCTAAACTTTGAGAAAATAAATTTCTGTTTGTTAAAGCCACCTACTTGTGCTATTTCTGTTACAGCAGCATTAGATAACTAAGAAAATGACTCACAGTCCTTCTCAGGATATTTATTACAATTACGTGAATTAATGTGCCTAGTATGTAATAAGCATAAGTAAATGAAAAACACGAAAATAACTTTTGGATAAAAGAGGAATTTAAAATTGCAACAAGAGTAGATTTTTAAAAATAAGGGCATTTTCACCTGTCAAAAAATAGGCATCATTCAGTTTGGACTAGGGTATGATGAAATAAGGAGTCTCTAACCAAAAAAAAACCCCAAACTCGTTGCTATCAAGTCGATTCTGACTCATAGTGATACTATAGGATAGAGTAGAACTGCCCCGTAAGATTTCCAGAGAGCAGCTGGTGGATTCGAACTGCTGACCTTTTGACTAGCAGCCAAGCTCTTAACCACCATGTCACCAGGGCTCCAATGAGTCCCTGGTTGGTGCAAATGGTTAAGAGTTCAACCGTTAGCTGAAAAGTTGGCAGTTCCAACCCACCCAGAGGCACCTCAGAAGGCATGCCTGGTGATCTGCTTCTGAAAGGTCACAGCCTTGAAAATCCTATGGAGCGGTTCTATTCTGCACACGTGGAGTTGCCATGAGTCAAAACTGTCTTGACAGCAACCAACAACAACATCCTGGTTTATGACAACCATGATATTGTTTCCTAATAAAGCTAGCTCTAATATTCAGCATTTGCTTGCTTCCCCTGTTCTGATAGGACCCAGTATTGGGTAGTGATTAGTAGCATGAATTCTAGTAAAATAATGCTTGGGTTTTAGTATTACTTCTATCAATTTGTTCTACCACTTAAGTTTTTTACTCCTTTGTTATACAATGTTTCCAGAGGCAACAAAAGATTTCTAAATGAATAGGTAAAGAGATAGACAATAGATGAAAATACCAGGAACCAAATAACATCAGAGAATAATTCAAAATTGCTATCCTCCTCCTCCAGTGACCTCATGTGAATTTAATTAATTACATCTGCAAAGACCTTATTTCCAAATACAGTCATAGTCACAGGTACTGGAGGTGAGGACTTTAACACGTATTTTTTGCAAGGCACAATTAAACCCATAACACCCACCAATAAATCACTGCATACCTGAAGATAAATATTACTTCTACAAAATGATGAAAGCCAGACTATATTATGAAGTAGATCTTACATGATTGGAACATGAAAGGCTCGTGGGGGTGAGGTAGAGTGGAGTGGTATTTACCCAGACCCACAACATTTCACCTGAAGACAACTACTCATTTATCCTGGGAGGCTCTTCTTGGTCTTAGTACTGGTTTTCTCCTCCACAGAAGTCTTGGCCTAACTTTTTCATGTACTCTGACCCTAAGCTCTCTGAATCCAGGCCCAACAGATGTCCCCTTTCTGTTTCTTACCTGCAGACAACTTTCCATCTAATGTATAAGAGAAGCCTGCACATAAATCAATTCAATTCAGTGTGACAGAAACTATGATACAACATTGCACAGGTGAAATGGAGAACAGGTATTGAGATGTGGGCCTTTCTAATTCTCAAACCTAATATAATAGCTGGAAAATATTATGCATAAATATTTTATGGGCAAATTAATTGACTGAATTAACTATTTGATAATTAAAATCATTATGTTCTTATTCCAGTTCTTTCAATTGTGATAGCTTAAACAATTTTAATAGCAATAAAAATAGAATGAAGGGAGTACTCTACAATGTGTAAGGTACGATTGTGTATCTCCTAGATTATTATCAAATTCATTGTCATACTTTATATTTTTTATAAGGCTAGATAAGGTAACAGACAGTGGCGTGTATAGCGCCAAATTAGTGCATACAAATAAATATAATATTTAAAATACTCAAAATATAGAAAATATTTGATGAGTGATTATTAAAAACTGAAACACTATATGCCTAAAACTATACATACTGAGCCAATATTATTAGCTTTCATTTCTCTTCCCGAGCATTACATAGAAGTCTGTTTTTCTGACACACCAATATATGTGTTAATTATAACATGTTGTTGCTGTGTGCTGTTGTGTTGATTACAACACATAGCGACCCTGTAGGACAGAGTGGAACTGCTGCACAGGGTTTCCAAGGAGCAGCTGGTGGATTTGAACTGCTGACCTTTTGGTTAGCAGCCAAGCTCTTAACCACTGTGCCACCAGGGCTCCAATTATAACAGTTATAACATAGGCATCTTAAAATGTTCCTCATCTAGATGATATATTTTGGATTTCTTAATTATTTCTCAATAAAAATGACTCAGTAATAGCTTAAAATAAACATAGGTGTCTTAAAAGAAATTAAATGAGCAGCTTTAAAATTTAAGTAAAAAAGTCAGAAAGTGACAAGTCTCTTCATTTACGAATCTTCTTTTCCCACTTTAGCTGTTTACTTTTTTCTAACTCTATACCTGTACAAAGGAACATCTGTATATTTAAGAATCACAATTCAAAAATTCCAAGAGAAAATAACTGGCAATTTAAATGTATCCCAAAAGGAAAGATTTGAAATATTATCTTTGATTACTTCCCATGACCAAAATTTTTTTTAACTTATTTCTTTGAAGTCATTCTACTCAGGTCCCTAATGAGATAATACTCACAGATAAAGCTAGGCAGGAAAACTACAAAGTGAATAGAAATGCATTAATGCAAACTTAGGAATAATATACGCATACACACTAGTCCTGCCACGTACATCTGGGATATGGTTTGCCAGTTACCATCAGCCCTAAAATCAAAAACCAAATGTGTTGCCACAGAGTAGATTCTGACTCATAGTGACCCTACAGGACAGAGTAGAACTGCACAAGGGTGTAATCTTTATGGAAGCTGACTGCCACATCTTTCTCCTGCATAGTGGCTGATGGGTTCCAACTGCAGACCTGTTGGTTAGCAGCCAAGCGCTTAACCACTGCGCCAACAGGGCACCTCTGATCAGCTCTGGCAGGTGTTTATTGAAAGTATTTTTTTAAAAAATAGGAAAAGAGTTGAGTCTCAGCCATGTCGTATTAAAAAGACGAAATTCATCCAAAAGCTCTTCAGCTTTCTTCGTGGGTGTTTTGGAAGACAATCATACAAGGATGGGGTTAGTAAGTTCAACTCAGATCAGTATAAGCCATTAAATAGTAACCTCTCGGAGAAGCAAATATCTTGTAAGCATGATTGCCAGCATTCAAGGCAGATAAGCATCAGAGTGGACAAGATAAAAGGAGGGCAGACACATGCAATCAGGATCTTAAAAATAAAAAGATGCTGCAGAATGAGAGAATTCGGCACCACGATTCTCCACACTATAGAGCAATGGGACTGGAAAGTCTAAAAGAAGCTGAAGGAACATATAGGAGCCATATGGGCATGCTAATATCAAGGAGGCTTGATTCAGTGTGGTAGTTTCCTGCTTCCTGTCCCTGGTTTATGGTCCTAAGAGCTATTATTACATGACCAGTGGTGGTATATATCCAGATGAAGAGTTCCAGGTGAATTTTGAGAGACATATTTATAGTTTCACCTATCTCAGTTGATTGATTCTTTCATTAAATATGTATTTATTCAACAAGATTAACTTTGTTTCTCTTTAATACTAAGATAGTCATTATAACACAAAAGAGATTTTGGATCTTTGGTAATGATATTTAAATTTCCTACCAAAATTTAAAAAAATAAATTACACTCTCTACCCTCAGATACTTAATAGATATTTTTAATTGCTCTGTGCATCAGAGACATGCTAGCTGCTCACTAAAATCTGTGTCATCTTCGTCTTCATTTTGGGCACACAACTAGATTGCATTTCCTAGCTTTCTTTTAATTAGACATGTCCAGGTGGCTGAGTCCTCAGCAATGGAATGTGAGTGGAAATTATGTGTGCCTCTTCCAGATCAAGGCTCTTATGAAGTGCCTATGCTTCCTCCATGTCGTCTTTCCCCCTCTTTCAACTGGATGCAGACAATAGCAATGAGACCCTGGATTTGCACTGTCCAATAAGATAGCCACTAGTCACATGTGGTCATTTATATTGAAATTTTATAATGAAATAAAATTTGGTTCCCCAGTCACAGTAGCCACATTTCAGCTGCTTAACTGCCACATGGCTAGTAATTACCATTATCGAGCATTTTCATCATTGCAGAAAGTTCTATTGGACACTGTTTCCCTAGACAATGGCAAAGCAAAAAGAAATAAACTGAGTCCCTGAATCACCACATGGAGGAAAGCACCATCACAAACCTGCACTACCTACTTTAGGCTTTTATGTGAGTGAGAAATAAACTTCCATGGTGTTTGAGGTGTTCTACAATTTAGGATCTAAATTGTTGCAGCTCCTAGTTGCTTTAACCAATATACTCAGTATGATACGTTCACAGGAAATAGAGTCCTACCAAAAGGTAGTAGCAAGCTGCCAGACACAAACCTGGATTGGCATCAAGTAAACCAAATATTATTTCATTTGTATGGCAGACAACATATGATACTCAGGCAGATACTTAGCATACGCCCTCTCTAAACAAGTGTAATTTCAGATCCATGTAAGATGTATATCAAGTAAGTCAAGGCAGTTCAGAGATGAATGTGTGTATTACATGTGTTTGTAGTATAACTGAACTCATATCCATTACTCAGTATAGGAGCTTCTCATAACTAAATGTAGGAAGTTGCCGGTTCATCTCCCGGCTGCTGGTGTATTCAAGGACAGACAGAAATTGAAACCATGTAATTTCTCCAAGACAGCAAGCAGGTTTACACTCACAAATATAGGAAAGGTTAAAGGAAGTAAATATCTAAACACTCACTGAGGATAACAAGAAAATTAAATTGAAAAAATTTAGACAAGGGTCTTTTTTTTATTAGGAAATCTCTATAACCTTTTTCAAAAGAGTACATTTTATATTGGCATTCTTTGTCCTGTATATTGAAACTATAGTTTGGTCTTCGTCCAACAGCAAAGAGGACTGACTACATCCAGTAAAAATGCAAAGAAACAAAGTACCCCTCATCTTATTTTTGTTCCTACAAGAGAAAACTGTGCCTGGAAAAGCAATAAAGAGAATGTTGTGAGACAGAAAGTGCATCTTTTCTCCTGTACTGAAAGAAAAAAAAAAAAAAATCAATTGAAGTGTAAATCTTCAGAGAATGAAAAATAACAGATTCCATTCAGAGTGGAGTTCCCCCACTCCCTTTTTTTTCAGAGTTTACTTCAGGGAAAGTAATAAAAAATGTGAAGAGGCTTTCATGTGATTTTATAAAATAATATAAAAAAAAATTCACTCTTGAACCACTAAGCAATGATATGCAGGAAAGTAATTTACTCTATGAGCTTTTTGCTTTAGGCCAGAAGGTACACTTGTAATAGCTGCTTAATCTTAACCTCAGGATTTTACAGCTCATGAACTTTTGTATTGACGTTAATGAACAGCCTAGGCAAGGTAAAATACTGATCAACACAGACATCTTGGTTTCCTTAGAAAATTAAAAAGGAAAGTTCTCTGAATGAGAATGTACTGTGAGTGCATTGAGAATTAACTGCTGTAATGGTGGGTCTTGAATGATTGGAAAAAAAAAATTTGTAGGTGATGGTGTGGGAAATTAGCACACTATATCGAGTCATTTCCGAATTTCATTATTACTGTTTTTTTCCCTCTTTCATCATTCCTTAAACAATTAGTGCTGAATAAGATAGTAGGCTGGCAATTAGAAATCAGAAACCTTGGTAAAGAATCTGGTTCATTAGCAAAATAATATACTGTTTAAAACAGATAACGCTGTAATCAAGTGTAACTAAGAGTTTACTAAATTTATTGACACCAAGAAAGAGAATTTTCTGACAATAATATATACAAAAAGAATCCGTTCTTCTTACTCTTTCATAGAAAGTGTTATAGATTGAATTGCATCCCCCCAAAATATTGGTTGTAAATCCTAACCCCTATACCTGTGGGTGGTGCAAGCAGTTAAGTTCCCAAAAGAGCCTCAAAAGACAGGCCTGGCAATCTGTTTCCAAAAGGTCAAAGCCTTGAAAACCCTATGGAACTGTTCCACTCTCCACACATGGGTTCTCCATGAGTAGGAAACTACTCCATGGCAACTAGTAGTGTACCTGTGGATGTAATCCCATCTGTAAATTGGATTTTCTTTGTTATGTTGATGAGGCCATATCAGTGTAGGGTATGTCTGAAGCCAATCACTTTTGAGATATAAAAAGAGCAGATTAGACACAAGAGCAAGCAAGCAGATGAGGGAAGACAGATGCCAAGCCACAGAAAAATTGCCAAGGAATCCAGAAATAGAAACTGAAGAGATAAGAATCTCTCCCAAGGGCTGACAGAGAGAGAAACCCTTCCCTTAGAGCCTGTGCCCTGAATTTGAACTTCTATCCTCTTAAACTGTGAGAAAAAAAATTTGTCTGTTAAAGCCATCGACCTGTGGTATTTCTGTTACAGCAGCACTAAGAATCTAAGACAGAAAGGCACTATTTGACCCTCGTCCTGATTGTCCACATATCTGAATAAATACAGCATGCAGGAAATTGAATCTCCAGTTTGTTTCTCTTACAACTCCAGCACCAAGTAGACGTACCTTTTTGACAGAGTCAATGGGTAGCAGAAATTGAGCAATTTTTTCAATTCCTGAGCCATATATCTTTCTAGGCCATGTGCCCTGCAATGCAAAAGGCAACCTACCATGTCATTGTATTATTACCATGAACGCTAAAGAAACAGAATTCTTTCCTGCAGCCATCAGGGTGCGGTAACACTAAATGATCCATGTTACCTAACTATACGCTTAAATAGAATTATTCCCTCTAGCCATCAGAGTGCAGCAACACTAAATGATCCATTTTACCCAGCTATACATGCTGTGGCCAGAGTTCATCAAATGGGTCATGCCCTGCCATATTGCCTGTGAATCCTGTGGCTCTTTTGGAATGAAAATTTTAGGCAGATGGTGACTATCACAGGCTGAGTAGAAAAGTGTGTGAAGGCCTGAAAATTTGTACGGGAACAAAAGTAGAGCACAAGTCAATGTTCTGACCATTCTGTGCTATAAAATTTCACTTTGATTTTGGGAAGGAAAGTCAATGATGATGTTTGGTAGAGAAAAATACCATTGCCATAATCTTGCCATAAAAGGAGACCAGAAATGGAGATTGTCCATTATTTCTCTTTGACATCTTTTGGAATATAACTTCAATGTGTAATGCCTTAAAATATTCAAATAATCCAGTCCTCTTTCTACACCAGGAGTCCTTAGTGTAGCACTCAGCTGTTAACCAAAAGTTTGGAGGTTCAATTCCACCCAGAGGCACCTCGAGAGAAAGTCCTGGTGATCTACTTCTGAAAAAATGAGCCACTGAAAACTGTGGAGCACAGTTCCATTGGTGGGTCCTCCATGAGTAAGACTGACTCGAAGGGAACTGGTTGTAGTTGTTCTCTCTACACCAAGCCCCAAGGAATAATAGACATCCATAATTGGGGACCCCAGGATATATATGATGGACATCATTTAGTCAAAGCAGGGAACAGATTCTTCAAGGAAGATAAAAATTCTCTCAAGTGGCATATCTGCTTACACAGACACCATTTGGCTATGAATAGATGAAGACATAGCCTTTGCTATTCGAACATAACCATTCTTAGACTGGCTTATTTAAAAAAAAAAAAAGACGGAAAAATATCGACCTCTAAGGCAGATTGGTCAGGTATATTTCTACAGCCTTTGAATAAAGTAGGCTCATTCTTTGAAGATTCTGATCAGAACAAGAAGCTTCCTCGGAACTATCAGTTATGCTTACAGCAAGGCTTGGTTTTCTGCAGACGCCATAGACAAGCCCTGTTTTCTTGATCTTATTTTGATAAGTTTCCACTGTGGCCACTTTGCCACACAAAAATCACAACCGTAGCAATTGAATATTAATTTACCCATGCCCAGTCCTTGTTGTTGTTGTTAGGTCCTGTCAGGAGTCAGTTTCAACTCATGGCAACACTATGTACAACACAATAAAACACTGCCTGGTCCTGTGCCATCCTCACAATTGTTGTTATGTTTGAGCCCATTGTTGCAGCCACTGTGTCAATCTATCTCATTGAGGGTCTTCCTCTTTTTCACTGATCCGCTGCTTCACCAAGCATGATGTCTTTCACCAGGGACTGGTCCCTCCTGATAACATGACCAAAGCATGTGAGAAGAAGTCTCCCTATCCTCGCTTCTAAGGAGCATTCTGGCTGTACTTCTTCCAAGACAGATTTGTTCATTCATCTGAAAGTCCATGGTATATTCAATATTCTTCATCAACACCAGAATTCAAAGGCATAATTCTTCTTTGGTCTTCCATATTCATTGTCCAGCTTTTGCAAGCATATGAGGTGATTGAAAATCCCATAGCTTGTCCTTACCTAGTTATAATTTGTCTTTTATGTTGGCTAATTGTTAGGTGCCTGTCCTCATATATTCACTCTCCTAAGCCACCCAAATAAGGACAAATGGAGAGTAAGAGTTTGCACAAAAATATAAAAATATGCAATAAAGTCAGTTTTAACAGTATTTATATAAAATATTCATTTTAAAAGTATTCTGACATGAGATAGAAATCTCTATACATGTTAGAAAGGTTTGTTGGATTTGTGGAGAGATTAGAGATTAGTTCTCAGTATCTAAAGCTCAATCCATTGAAATATTCATGTAACTATCAGCCTTCTATGTCTCTCACTTGAGCTGAGTAGATTCTACTATAAATGTTTTCTTCTGTAATGCTGGATACTGTGGCATCCCCTGGTACCTGGTAGAATAAGATTGTGCATAGGGTTTGAAATGAAAGAGCATCACAAGCATGAACCCAGAACTCTATCAGATGGGTTTCAGAGATGAGGGGAGTAAGAAGTCCTCTAGAAGGGTTCTATTTTGCGTGGTGTTTTTAAAATATTCCCTTGTTGGAATGATTTTCTACTAAGAGCAGCTGATACAAATCTTATATTTGTACCAAACATTGTTGGCTATCTTAGGGAAAAACAGACCATAGCAAAACAAAACACTTCATTAGTTCTAGATATTTTCCCCCTTCTCCATGATGAAAGTATAAAATTAAGGATTTCCGAGTGGCATTCTTAGGGTAAAATCATTTGTGTCTGTTGACCTTTTACCGGGAACTGCAACATCCACCTAAACAGATTTAATTTAATTTTAGCTCCACTGAAAGATACTTTGATTTTCTGCTCTGGAGATTTTGTGTTTTTCCTTTAAGGACTACTCCTAGTACTGAGTAATCCCTCTGTGCATTTCTTTAATCTTTCACTCCTTGTTGGTGCAAATATTTGCAGGGCCACATATTTGATTCACTCTACAGCCTCAACCTTTCTGTCATACATCCCACAATTTTTTTTAAATTCCAAAATGTCAATGAATCCCCTCATACAGAGAGTTTTAATACTGTGTAGGTGTGACCCAAGAGAAAAAGAAAATATTAACATCTTGTTTCAGAGCTCTGAAGTAAACACTAAGCTACTTGGGAGAATTTGATCTAGCTTTGGTGATACATTGTAAATTCACACGTAGAAGGGGACATATTTCCACTAGAGAAAGCTAAAGGCTTTACTACTGCTTCCTTTCATTGTCCTTATATGACATAGTCTCTTTGTTATCATCAGTATAAAAAACATTGTGGACAAATATGAAGAACAGGGTGAGAAGAATAAAGCAGCTCCCAGTGCCTTAACGACCATGGTCACAAATCATTATTTGTAAGGTTCAAAGGGGTTTCAAAGGGCCTGGTTTCCCTCTCATCATTAGATTTTCCCTTTCATGGTCAACCTCTAGTGTAGAATGGATAGAACTGTGTTTGGTTATTAAAAGTATGTGCAGATC
Source organism: Trichechus manatus latirostris (assembly GCF_000243295.1). Classification (NCBI taxonomy): domain Eukaryota; kingdom Metazoa; phylum Chordata; class Mammalia; order Sirenia; family Trichechidae; genus Trichechus; species Trichechus manatus. The sequence goes on from NW_004444132.1 coordinate 731,504, forward strand.
TGTGCTTCTTTGTTCAAACTCCTACAGACCTTACTAAATACCCAATAAGCACTTTTCAGTGGGATTAAACCATTCGGAAAAACCAAAGACATTATCAGGGCTGTGCTCCAAACATTATTCCCACTCCTCCCTATTCTAATTATACATTAAAAAAACATAGTGAGTTTTTTAAAAAACACAAATTCCTGCAACTCACATCCAGAGATTCTAGCTAGTAAATAAATAAAATAATAAATACATAAATATATAAATTGATAGCATTACATATAATTGTAGTGTATGTAAATATATCACCCACCTATTTAAAATATTTTTTGAAAAAAGCATCCTTTAGCTCAGATGTTTTTACTTCCCTGTCAATTAACAGCAGAAAGCCACATAAAAGTTAAGGCTATGACTAATCTCACAAAGGAAATTGGGTGTATTTTTTATAATTTTTTTCATATTTTAATTATAAGACTAATATTAGCCAATGTTAGCTTGTTTTTAAGAGAAAATTGAAATTGTCCGTAATTTCTTCTACTTGAATCAACAATTAATGTCTATAGAAACAACAGTCAAGAAATAAAATGATGTATTGGGCAAATCTGCTGCAAAAGACTTCTTTCAAGTTTTCAAAAGGAATGTTGTCACTATGATGACTAAGGTACACCTGATCCAAGCCATGGTCTTTTTAATGCATGCAAAAGCTGGACAATTAAAAAGGAAGACAGAAGAAGAATTAATACATTCATATAATGTTGGCAAAAAATATTGAACGTATTGTGAACTGCCGGAAGAATGAACAAATCAGTCTCAGAAGAAACACAACCAGAATGTTCCTTAGAAGAAAGAATGGTGAGATTTCAACTCACTTACATTGGACACGTCATTAGAAAAGACCAATTCTAGGAAAGGGCATCATGTTTGCTAAAGTAGAAGGTTAGTGAAAATGAGGGAAATCCTCCATGAGATGGATTGTCACAATGGCCACAACAACATACCTATGATCATGAAGATGGTACAGGACCAAGCAACGTTTAATTCTATTATATATGGTGTGGCCATGAGTCAGATCCCACTAAGCTACAACTAACAACAACAAAGTTTGTATTTTTAGGTCGCAGCCTTGAAAACCCTATGGGGCAGTTCTACTCTGCACACATGGGGTCACCATTTAATCATGTCTTTATCAGGTCTAAAAAAAATTCTCGGTTAATTATTTCTTCCTATAATGTGCCTTCTATATTTGTCCTTCTTGCTCCTTCTAGGACTCCAATTCACCACACGTCTGTCAGTTTGTCGTAGTGTGGTGGCTTGCGTGTAGCTGTGATGCTGGAAGCTATGCCACCTATATTTCAAATACCAGCAAAGTCATTCTTGGTAGACAGGTTTCAGCAGAGCTTCCAGACTAAGACAGACTAGGAAGAAAGGCCTAGAAGTCTACTTCTGAAAAAACTGGCCAGTGACTTTATAAATAGCAATGGAACATTCTCTGATATAATGCCAGAAGATGAGTCCCTCAAGTTAGGAGGCACTGAAAATACAACTGGGGAAGAGCTGCCTCCTCAAAGTAGAGCTGACCTTTGTAATGTAGACGGAATAAAGCTTTTAAGACCTTCATTTGCTGAGGTGACACGACTCAAAATGAGAAGAAACAGCTGCAAACATCCATTAATAATCAGAATGTGAAATGTATGAAGTATAAATCTAAGAAAATTTGAAGTTGTCAGAAATGAAATGGAATGCATAAAGATCAATATTCTACACATTAGTGAGCTGAAATGGACTGGTACTGGCTATTTTGAATCAGACAATCAAATGACCTACTATGCCAGGAATGACAAATTAAAGATGAATGACATTGCATTCATCATGAAAAAGAACATTTCAAGATCTATCCTGAAGTAAAACACTGTCAGTGATAGGATAATATTCATACAGCTACAAGGAAGACCAGTTAATACGACTATTATTCCAAAAAAAGGAAAGAAAGGTATCCAACAGAATATGGAAATTATCAAACAATATCATTAATATCACATGCAAGTAAAATTTTGCTGAAGATAATTCAAAAATTGTTGCAGCAATACATTGACAAAGAACTGTCAGAAATGCAGCCAGATTCAGAAGAGGACGTGGAACCATGGATGTCATTGCTAATGTCAGATGAATCTTGGCCCAAAGCAGAGAACACCAGAAAGATGTTTACCTGTGTTTTATTGACTCTGCAAAGGCATTCGACTGTGTGGATCATAACAAATTATAGGTAACATTTTGAAAACGGTTATTCCAGAACACTTAATCATGCTCATGCAGAACCTGTACATAGGCCAAGAGGCAGTCATTTGAACAGAACGAGGGGATACTACATGGTTTAGAATAAGGAAAGGTGTGCATCAAGGTTGTATCCGTTCACCATACTTATTTAATCTGTATGCTGAGCAACTAATCTGAGAAATTGGATTATATGAAGAAGAAGGTGGTATCAGGATTGGTGGAAGAGTCATGAACAACCTGCAATATACTGATGACATGACCTTGCTTGTTGAAAGCAAAGAGGACTTGAAGCACTTAACTGATGAAGATCAAAGACTACAGCCTTCAGTACGGATTACACCTCATCATAAAGAAAACAAAAATCCTCACAACTGGTCCAATAAGCAACATCATGATAAATGGAGAAAATATTGAAGTTGTCAAGGATTTTATTTTACTTGGATCCACAATCAATGCCCATGGAAGCAGCAATCAAGAAATCAAACAACACATTGCATTGGGCAAATCTTCAAAAGCAGAAAATGAAAAGCAAAGATGCCACTTTGAGGACTAAGGTGTGCCTGATATTTCTGATCACCTCATACGCATGCAAAAGCTGGACAATGAGTAAGGAAGACTGAAGAAGAATTGATGCTTTGAATTATGATGTTGGTGAAGAATATTGAATATAACATGGACTGCCAGAAGAACGAACAAGTCTGTCTTAGAAGAAGTACACCCAGAGTGCTCCTTGGAAGCAAGGATGGCAAGGCTTCATCTCACGTACTTTGGACATGTTATCAGGAGGGACAAGTTCCTGGAGAAAAGCACCATGCATGGTAATGTAGAGGATCAGTAAAAAAGAGGAAGACCCTCAAGGAGATGGACTGACACAGTGGCTGCAACAATGGGCTCAAACATAGCAAAGAATTGTGAGGATGGTACAGGACCGAGTAGTGTTTCATTCTGTTGGACTTTCTTCTGAGATGCCTCTGGGTGGACTCAAACCTTCAACCTTTTGGTTAGCTGACAAGCACATTAACCATTTACACAACCCATGGACTCCTAGGTTAAGGTAGTAGGGGTTATTTCAATTCAGCCCTATGGTAGCCCTGTTTCTTGTTTGTTTGTTTATATATCACTGTACCCATCTCATAGCAACTCATAGCTACCCTATAGGACAGAGTAGAACTCCGCGATAGGGTTTCCAAGGAGCAGGTAGTAGATTAGAACTGCCACACTTTTGGTTAGCAGCTGAACTCTTAACCACTGTGCCACCAGACTTGATGGCAATGGGTTTGGTTTTTGGATTTTTTGGTACCTATCTCAGGGCTTCTTCTTCTTCTTTTTTTTTTTTTTTAATGGTCTTTGAGAGTTCCTTTGAGTATTGTAAGGATAGCAATGCATAAAATGTATTTATTTTGTAATATTTTCTGGACTTAGCTGAATTGTAATGGAAAGAACATTCAGAGTTTCTAGCCAAACACACTGCTAAGAGTAGTAGTATTGTAAGCTATATTTTGACTTTATTATAGACTGTTTGTGACCTGAATGTGAATATATCAAGAAACACAATCTTAAAACATTTTTCAACTGTGAGTGTATGGAAGTCTGAAAAACAGAAAATAAAGGTTACTTTCAATTTGTTAGTATAGTTTTCAATATGTACTTGATACATATATTGACCTCAAGCTATTATAACTCCATAGTCCAGGATAGCAAATTGCTATATTAATATTATAGGCCTTCTTCTTTTATTCTTTATGTATAAAATACCTTATGTTCTTTTCCTATATTTCTCCTATTTTTTTCTTTTCCTGTTTTAATACTGTTATCATGACTGAAATGTGGTTTAGAAACTCACAATCACATGAATCTATTGTACTTTCACACAGTTATATTATTATATAACATTTAATGCTATGTTTACCATTAACATTTTCCATGCTTCAATATTTTCTCTCTGTAGATAAGTCTATATTTGCAAGGTAAAAGGTATAAGAAACTTTCTTTAGCTCTGACCTATAAACAGCTTGGAAGTCTTCACTCTCATTCTCACAACAAGAAAAGAACTGCACAAATTGAAAACCCATGACTTTTCTTATATCATCAGAGAATTGAAATCACAGCAAAAGTATGCTACCCCAAAATCTAGAGAGACAGGTGAATACAGAGAATCACAGACAAGATCAATCTCCTGGGAGCTGAAGCTGCTGAGACCAGTTTAACTGGTAGGAACACTTACATGTTAATTGAATGAATTGCTAGAGGCTGAGTGTGGATTAGCTTAAAAATTAAAAATTCTTGGGGACCAATCTTAGAGGCGAATTCACACATTTTCATGGATTTTACCATCCCAAGCCGCACTAAATTCTTGTGGTAAAGACTGAAGAAAAATCCCCTAATATTTCAGGCAGGAGGAGGGGAAAAAAGCCATTTTGAAATAGACACAGAACATTCTCCATAACAAAAGCATACTAAGGGAAGCTACTTTACCCAAGCCTTATCCCAACTCCAGGAAGGACAGTTTGACTACTCCTGCTCCCTTTAGCCATCTTCCTACCTCACAAAAGGTGAGGGAAAAGTGTCTAAGAAACGTTTCTGAAGGTCACAGCCTAGGGACTCAGGCCCAAGAAAAACATGAGATTTAATCCAAGTTTGTAGAAAGCTTCCCTTGCCCAAGACCTTACTACCATATCAACAGGGTTCCAGTATAATAAAACTAGATTACAACTGAATGAGCTACAATACACAATCTCTATTTAAGGAGTTTATAGAGAAACACAAAGGCAACAGGGGAGAAAAAAATAAAGAAATTAGAGGAAACTTAAATTTCTGATACATACAGCTATAGCAGACCTTAAACAGATTGACCTAAAATATCACACTAAAATAAATAATTGTCAAAGTTTCTATTTCTCAATATATCATGTCCAGCTCAAAAAAAAAAA
>NW_004444132.1:736792-742549 GCF_000243295.1 Trichechus manatus latirostris
AAAGAAAAACAGGACAGGAAGTAAATAATCCAAATAAGAAATGAGATAGGCGATATCACAACAGACCTAACTGAAATTAAAAGAATCATAATAGAATAGTATGAAAAATTGTACGCTAACAAATTTGAAAACCTAGAGGAAATGGACAAATTTCTAGAAACTCACTACCTACCTAAACTAACGCAAACAGAGGTAGAACAACTAAATAAACCCATAATAAGAGACTGAAAATGTAATTAAAAAACTGCCAGCTAAAAAAAAAAAAAAAAAGGCATGCTAAAAGGCAAGAAAAAACACAGTATGAAGAGACAAAGAAAGCATTAGAACCAGACTCAGACATGACATAGATTTTATAATTTTTAGATAGCAAATTTAAAATACCTATTATGAGTCAGAATTGACTCGTTGGCAATGGGTTTTGTGGGTACAATTATTGCTTTAGTATTCTTAGCCATAAAAATACGGCTGCACTTATGCCAAGTGCAGCTCCCTACAGGCCTCTGTGTTATCTACGTCAGTATAAATGACTAAGGCCAGCCACATCTTGTTTAATTACTGTTTTTCTGAAACTGTCTTGTGATCTGTTTTATTGCTTGCCATATACATACCCAAATTCCTTTCCCCTTACCCAAAACTAATTGTTATCCACCTGAAAACTCACTGCCTTGTGATCTGCTTTATTGCTTGCTGTATCCATTATAAATAAACGCCTGGGACAGAGGTGGGGGTCGACTCCTCAGAGTGACCCTCCTGGCCCCACTTCTCTGTAAGAGTTGTGTAGTTGGTTACTGTCTTCGCCGTCCCGATTACCGTCGCCGCTGCAACAGATGGTGTCCCATGTGAGGGGCTGTGACAGGTTTGGTTTTTTCTGGTTTCATTATTAATATGTTAAGGGCTCGAATAGAAAAAGTAAGAAACTTGCGGGAACAAATGGATAATATATGCAGCGTGAGAGAAACTAAGAAATAATAAAAAGAGAATTTGAGAAATCAAAAGTATTGTAACAGAAACAAAAATGCCTTTGATAAGACCATCAGTAGACTGGACATGACTGATGAAAAAGTTACAATCTTTAAAGTAGGTCAATAGAAACTTCTCAAACGGAAACGCAAAGAGAAAAAAAATCAAAAATCCTGATGAAATGTCCAAGAACTGTGGAATGTCTTAAATGGTGTAACAAATGTATAGTTGGAATACTAGAAGGAGAAGAAAGAGAATGAAACGGAAGAAATATCTGAATTAATAATGGACAGAATTTTCCAAATTTATGACACCAAACTGCAGATGCCGAAACTCAGAGTACCAAACAGGATTTACCCGTTACCCATTGCCATGGCTTGATTCCAACTCATAACAACCCTATAGGACAGAGTAGAACTTCCCCAGACTTTCCAAGGCTGAAAACTTTATGGAAGCAGATTACCACATCTTTCTTCTGTGGAGTGCTGGTGGGTTCAAACCGCTGATATTTTCATTAGCATCCAAGCTTTTAACCACTGCGTCACCAGGGTTGCCCAAAGAAGATAAGTACCAAAAAATTTATACCTAAGTATATCATATCCCAACCTCAGAATCAATGACAAAGAGAAAATATTGAAAGAAGCCAGGGGATAGGGGAGGACATCTTACTATAAAGGAACAACGGTAAGAAATAATTTTCCTTGGAAAGCCATGACAGTAAGAAGAGAGAACTAGCTAAATATTTAAAGTCCTGAATAAAAAAAACACAAAAAACAAAACAAACCAACCTAGAATTTTATATTCAGCTAAATTATCCTTCAGAAGTGCTGGTGAAGTACTTTCTCAGAAAAAAAAAAAAATCTTAGGAAATTTGTGCCGGTAGATCTACACTGCAATAAATGTTTAAAAAAAATAAGAAGTTCTCCAAAGAAAGAAAATGATACAGGTCAGAAACGTAGATCTACATAAAGGAAAAAAGAAAAAAACAGCATCAGAAAAGAAATAAATGAAATTAAAAAACTTTTATATTCTAAAGACATTCAACAGATAACTGTTTTTCAAAGTAAAAATGGCAACAATGATGTATTGAATGATTATAACATGGATAAGTGAAATGAAGGACAGAAATATTATAAGGGAAAGTAGAAAGCAATTGAGAATACTCTTGTCAGATACTTGAACTATTCATGAAGTTGTAAATTATTATTTGAAAGTAGACTGAGATTAGTTGTAAATGTATATTACAAGCTCTAGAGTAATGACTAAACATTTTTAAAAAGTATAACTGACATGCTAAGAGAGGAGATACAAATGAATCATATAAAATACTAAACAAAAACTAAAGAAAGCAGAAAAAGAAGATGAGAAAAAAAAGAATCTGTGTAACAAATAGAAAATAGTTACAAACAAGATAGACGTTAATTCAACTATATTAGTAATCACTTTAATTAAAAATGTTCTGAATACATCAGATAAAAGACAAAGATAACTAGAATAGATTAACACAAGATCTGTCTATATGTTGTCTATAAGAAGTCCACTTTAAATATAAAAACACAGGCAGATTCAAAGTAAAGGGATGGAGAAATTTGTATCATGCTAACAGTAAACAAAAGAAAGCTGGAATTGGTATAATAATTTCATGCAAAGCAGAATTAAGAACAAGGAAAACTATCAAGGATAAAGAGGAGCTATTCATAAAGATAAACGGGCCAACTCTCCAAGAAAACATAACAATTCTTAATGTATATGCACTTAACAAAAAGACCATCAAAATATGACAGACAAAAACTGAGTGAACTGCAAAGATAAACAGACAAATCCACTGTTACAGTTAGAAACTTCAATACCCCTCTATCAGTAATTGACAGATTCAACAGGCAGAAAATCAGTAAAGATATAGTTGACCTGAACAGCATCATCAATCAACTGGATCTAATTGACATTATAGAATATTTTATCTAATAATAGCAGTGTGTGTATTCTTATCAATCTCAGATGTAGCATTCTCCAAAACAGACCACAATTCCGGGCCCTAAACACACTTTAACAAACTAAAAAAAGAAAAAAAAAAAAAGCAAGAAATCATACAAAGTATGCTGTCAGACCACAATGGAACTAAATTAGAAACAAATAACATACCTGTAAAATCCCAAAATATTTGAAAATTAAACAGCACAGTACTAAATAATACACAGATCAAAGATGTCTCAAAAAAAAAAAAAAAAAAAGAAAAAACCTACAGCTATCATCTTACTTAATGGTGAGAAACTGCATTCCCTGTAATATCAGGATCGAAGCAAGGATTTCCCCTCTCATTACTCCTATTCAACCTTAACAGAGGAAATCAAGCATAAGACAAGAAAAGGAAATAAAAGTACACAGATTGGGAAGGGAGAAATAAAACTGTCCTTGTTCACAGATGACATATTCATCTATGTATGAAATTCTAAAAATCCACCAAAAAAAAATCTTGGAACTAATAAACAATTATTGCAAAGTCGCAGGATGCAAAGTTAACATAAAAAAGTTAATTGATTTCCTATATACCAGTAGTAAACAATTGGAATTTGAAATTAAAAACCCATTACCAGAAATTCTTAAGTATAACTCTAACAAAATACTTACAGGATCTATATACAGAAAACTACACAACTCTGATGATAGAAATTAAAGATCTAAATAAATACAGAGATATTCCTGTTCATGAATGTTGTTGTTTTTGTTAGGTGCCGTTGAGGTGGTTACAACTCATAGCAACCCTATGTACAACAGAAGTTCATGAATAGGAAGACTCAATTTTTTAAGATGTCAATTCTTCCTTACTTGGTCAGTAGATTGAACACAATCCCAACCTAACTCCCAGCAAGTTGTTATGTGAATGTTGACAAGCTGATTCTAAAATTTACATGGAAAGGAAAAAGACACGAAATAGTCAACACAATACTAAAGAACAAAGTCCTCTGACTTTGTTATAAAAAAATCACTTGCTTTCCTATATATCAGCAGTGAACAATTGAAATTTGAAATTAAAAACCCATTACCATTAACATTAGTATCATGGAAATGAAACACTTAAGTATAACTCTAACAAAATATGTACAGGATCTACATACAGAAACCATTAAGAACATATATATACATACATACATATGCGCCAAAACACTAAAAATCATGGCCTAGCCAAGTTGACACATAACATTAACCATCAATGATATCCACAGGCAGGAAAAAAAAACAACAAAAACTTAGGCACAGACCCTACATCTTTCACAAAAATTAATTCAAAATGAATCATAGACATACTTGTGAAATGTAAAACCACTAATTTTTTAAAAGATAAACTGGAGGAAATCTAGGTGAACTTGGTTTTGATGATAAGTATCTTAGTTTCTTAGTGTTGCTATAACAGAAATACCACAGGTTGGTGGCTTTAACGAGTAGAAATTTATTTTCTTAGGGTTTAGGAGGCTAGAAGTCCAAATTCAGGGCACCAGCTCTATCTGTGTCCACTCTGGGGGAAGGTCTTTATCTCAGCTTCTCTAGAATTCTTCTTGGGGTTCATTGGAGACCTCCGAATGGCATCTATCTTTCCCCCATTTGTCCTTTCTCACTTCTGTGCCTAATCTCCTTTTATATCAGAAGTGATTGGGTTTAAGACACACCCTACACTGATATGTTCTCATTAACATAACAAGGAAAATTCAGTTCCCAAATGGGATTATGTCCACTGGTATAGGAGTTAGTATTCCAACACTTATTTGGGAGAAACACAATTTGATCCATAACAATGAGTCTTTAGATACAACACCAAAAGCCTGATTCATGAAAAGAAAAAACGATAAATTGGACTTCATTAAAATTAAGAATTTGTACTGTGCAAAATACACTGTTAAAATAATGAAAATAAAGACATACACTGGGAGAAAATATTTGCAAAACACATATCTGATAAGGGACTTGTATTGAAAATATTCAAATTTTTAAAGCTCAACAGTAAGAAAACCAACAACCCAATTAGAAAATGGGTCAAAGATTTGAACAGACACCTCACCAAAGATGATATACAGATGTCAAATAATCATATCAAAAGATATTCCACATCATTTGTCATTGTTGTTAGGTGCCATTGAGTTGACTCCAACTCATAGTGACCCTATGTACTGTACAGCAGAACGAAACACTGACCGGTCCTGTGCCATCCTCAGAATCATTGCCATGTTTGAGCCCATTGTTGCACCCACTGTGTCAATCCATCTTCTTGAGGGTCTTCCTCCCTTTCACTGACCTTCTACCTTACCAAACAAGATGTCCTTCTCCAGGGACTGTTTCCTCCTGATAACATGTCCAAAGTACATGAGACAAAGTCTCACCATTCTCCCTTCTAAGGAGTATTCTTGCTGTACTTCTTCCAAGACTGATTTGTTTGTTCTTCTGGCAGTCCATAGTATGTCCAATATTCTTTGCCAACACCATAATTCAAAGGCAGCAATTCTTCTTTGATCTTTCTTTTTCATAGTCCAGCTTTCACATGCATATGAGGCAACTGAAAATACCATGGCTTGGGTGAGGCACACCTTAGTCCTCAAAGGGACATCTTTGCCTTTGAACACTTTAAAGAGGTCTTTTTCAGTAGATTTGCCCAATGCAATACGACATTTGATTTCTTGACTGCTGCTTCCATAGGCATTGATTGTGGATCCAAGTAAACTGAAGTCGTTGACAACTTCAATATTTTCTCTATTTATCATGATGTTGCTTACTGGTCCAGTTGTGAGGATTTTTGTTTTTTTTTTT
>NW_004444132.1:742649-745342 GCF_000243295.1 Trichechus manatus latirostris
TTTTTTTTTTTTTTTTTAGCCATTCTGATAGATGTGTGTTGGAATCACGTTGTTGTTTTAATTTTCAATACCATTTGTTATTAACCAAAAAAATCCATTGCTGTTGAGTCAGTTCTGACCCATAGTGACCCGATAGGACAGAGCAGAACTGCCCCATAGGCCTTCCAAGGAGCAGCTGGTGGGTTCAAACTGCTGAATTTTGGTTAGCAGCCATAGTTCTTAACCACTGTGCCACAGGGGCTCCCCATTTGTCGTTAGGGAATTGCAAATTAAAACAACAATGTGATTCCAATACATACCTATCAGAATGGCTAAAATCTAAAAAAAAACTGACAATAACAAATGCTGACAAGGATGCAGAGTAACAGATTCATCGCTGGAAGGAATGCAAATGGTATAGCCACTTTGGAAGACAATCTGGAAGTCTCTTACAAAGCTAAACACAGTCTTACCACATGATTCAGCATTTGCACACCTAGATATTTAATCAATTGATTTGAAAAACTATGTCCACACAAAAACCTTCACATGAGTGTTTATAACAGTTTTATACATAATGGTGGAAACACTGGAAACAACCAACATATTCTTCAATAGGTGAATGGTTAAACAAGCTATGATATATCTTTACTATGGAACATTACTCAGTGATAAAAATAATGAGCTAACAGGTCATGAAAAGACATGAGGGAACCTCAAATGTATATTGCTAAATGAAAGAAGACAGTCTGAAAAGGCTACATACTGTAATACTCCAACTATATGGTATTGTGAAAAACACAAAACTGTAGAGACAATAAAAGGAACAGTAGTTGTCAGGAGGAAGATAGAGGAAGAGCTGAATAGATGAAGTACGGAGGATTTTTAGGGTGGTAAAACTATTCTGTGTGATATTGTAATGATGGATACCTTGCATTACACATTTGTCAAAACACATGCAGCTGTACGACAGAAAGAGTTGACCTTAATGCAAACTATGGAGTTCAGTTAAAAATAATATAAAAATTGGCTCATTGATTATAACAAATGTACCATATTATTGCAAGATGTTAATAATAGGGGAAGCTGGGTAAAGGGGAGAGAGACATGTAGAGACTCTGTACAAGGATCAATTTTTTGTAAATCTAAAACTGTTCGAAAAATAAAGTTTATTAACTTAAAAAGGAATTTATAAAATTTTAGATTAAATCTTGAAATATTTAGCATGGAAGATCATCAGTTTTGAATGAGTAAAGTATTCTTATAGTGTAAGATCTTTGCCAAAGTGGCTCAATACATAGATTTTAAGCAGTGTCAATACCCTATGCTAATAACAATTAGTACAATACCAAAGAGACTAATTGTTATTTTATTGCAGAGAATAATTGTGTCATTAAAGTCTTCCCACTGAGATTTCTCATTAGAATAAGTTAGAGTACTATAACATTTACCAGTTAGCAACAGATATATATCCAGGCCTAAACGTTACCTCCCTGGTAATTCATCAATGTTTCACTTAAAATTTTTTCCTTCCAAATAGGTCACACTTTCTATGTTCATGAATGTAATTTCTCATCTCTTCATTTACTCTGAACATAAATCAGTCTCTTACAAGTATATCCTTAGGTTTATATAAGTAGAATGCTAACTGGCTATGATTCAGAAATTGTAAATGATATTTTCAATCATAGATATTTTCTCTAGTAATTTTCCAGAATCCCAGTGATTGTCATCAGGGATTGTTTCATAGGAGAGGAAACTAAGGTTCAAAGAGGTAAACTTGTAGGAAATGGTAGAGTTGAGATTCATATCTAGTTCCCTCTGAAAGAAACAGAAATCTATAAAACTTTCATTACATCATGATAATCTTTTCTCAGAAAAGTGGAGAAAAATCTGTATAATTACACTGCTTCTCAGATTATAATATTGAAATATGAATCAAGAGATCTGAAAATGCCTCTACTAAGTAATTATAACTGAATAATCTCAAATGACCCTTGTGAGAAAAAGGAGCGTTTCCATGGAGAAATTGATGTATTTTTATAGAGAGCTCTTCAATCATTTCAGAGTTTAAACAGCCACGTAAATTGAAAAAAATATATAGAAGCCCTGGTGGCACAATGGTTAAGGGCTTGGCTGCTAACCAAAAGGTCAGCAGTTCGAATCTACCAGCCACTCCTTGGAAACCCTATGTGGCAGTTCTACTCTGTCCTATAGGGTCTCTGTGAGTCGAAGTCAACTCCATGGCAACAGGTTAACGGGTTTTATATATTGTCATGGATTGAGTTGTGTTCCCCAAAAATATCTGTCAGCTTGGCTGGGTCATGATTCCCAGTATTGTATGATTGTGTTATCTGATGTGATTTCCTTATGTGTTATAAACTCTATCACTATGATGAGATTATATGTGATCTCCTTATGTGTTATAAATTCTACCACTGTGATGAGGTTATACTGATGAGGTTGACAAGATTAGTGTCTTAATGCAATCTCTTTTGAGATATAAAAGAAAGAAGTGAGCAGAGACACATGGGAACCTCACACCACTGAGAAAACAGTGCCGGAGCAGAGCGCGTCCTTTGGACCTGAGGTTCCTGCGCTGAGATGCTCTCAGACCAACGGAAGACTGATGCATCACAAGGACCTTCCTCCAGAGCTGACAGAGAGAGGGCCTTCTCCTGGAGCTGATGCCCTGAATTTGGACTTGTAGCCTA
>NW_004444132.1:745442-761368 GCF_000243295.1 Trichechus manatus latirostris
TGATGCCCTGAATTTGGACTTGTAGCCTACTGGACTGTGAGAGAATAAACTTCTCTTTGTTAAAAGCCATTCACTTGTGGTATTTCTGTTGGAATGGCACTAGATGACTAAGACATATATATATATATACATACATATATAAAACGATAAAGGACAGATAAGAGGGCAGCATGGAGCTGAAAGAATGATCTGAAGAAGGCAAAAAGATTCAATAAAGCCTGCAAACATATTACTATCATAAAGGAAGAGAGAAAATCATGAAGGAATAGGTCATATCGTATGTCTGATGGGTAGCAAAGACCCTCTTTCTCTCTTCAATTTAAAAAGTACTAACTAACCAGTAAAAAACAAGTAACAGAAATCAATGATAGAGAAAAGAATTGTAAAAACAGCATCTAAATGAATTTGAGTCTCTCGATATGAACGAATTTTAACTTGTAGTACTGGCTGGACTAGATTAGAAAAATCATAAAACTGTTAATCTTTAAAAAATTATGGAGCAAGGAGAGGTAATGACAAACTGGAAATGAGAAAAAATCATTCCAATTTTCTAAAATGAAAATACACGGATTTAGAAAGCCAGAAATAAGGAAACTTGACATGTATTCAAGGCAATTCTGTCCAAAAGAACCCCAAAGAAGATTAGCAATTAGAAATGCTAGTTTGTGTAATGGTTGAATATGTTAATTGGGTTAAAAATAGGATGATGCATGATACACTTAAGTATTCGTGTAAAAGAGTCAACACTCCTTACCTCCTAGGACCTCTTAGACGGAACTGGCAGTCACAAAGCAAAAAAAGAAAGAAAAAGATTTTCTGTGCTGGAAATGGAATGATCTCAGTACAAAGACTTTTGCACGCTGACACTTAGGGTTGACTCAACGTAACTGCTTAATCACTCCAAACTCTAGTTCACATCCTAACAAGACCAACAGACAAACTAAGAGCCCCAAACTGTGCTTTCTTGATTTTTGTTATTTTTAAACATAAATGAACAATCCAGGATGACCAGATATTTGAGAGAAGCTACCCATAAGAGACAAAGAAGATCATAAACAAACCAAAGATATATCATAAAGGAAGCAAATATAAATAAGAAAGCACAAAAGAACATTCACAGAACACATTACCTCATAAAATTGTCTTCAAACAGTAACCTCAAAGCAAAAGAGAATTCATCATAAAATGGGAACAAAGAATCAAGAAAAGAAAACATATTACATAGTATAAATATATATACATAAATATAAAACAGATATATAACATGTACATATATGTGTGTGTGTGTGTGTTTGCTAAATTTTAAAATCATACAGAAGGATTGGAAAGTATTCAATATTCAAGAAAATATAGAAAAACATTAAAATCAATTTAGGAGACTTCAATATCTGACTAATAGAAATTAGAAAGGGGGAAAATTATGAATATGGAAGAGAGAAAGAATTTTTCAAATGACTTAGAAAAATTTCACAGAATTGAAGGATATGAGTTTCCGGACTGAAATGACCCATGAAGTTATTTCTTGACAAAATCAGTATGATGAAAATTAGAATATCAGACTTAGTCACATGCAAGTAAAGATATAGAAAAAGGAGACCACTTAATAAAATATCAGTGTTGTTGTTGTTGTTAGGTGCTGTCGAGTCAGTTCTGACTCCAGCGCCCGTATGCACCACAGAACGAAACACTACCCAGTCCTGCACCATGCTCACAATCATTGTTACGCTTGAGCCCACTGTTGCAGCCACTGTGTCAATCCATCTCGTTGAGGGTCTTCCTCTTTTTTGCTGACCCTGAAATTTGCCAAGCATGATGTCCTTCTCCAGGAACTGATCCCTCCTGACAACATGTCCGAAGTATGTAAGACAGTAGTCTTGCCATCCTTGCTTCTCAGGAGCATTCTGGTTGTACTTGGGTTATCTTGGAAGAAGTACAACCAGAATGCTCTATCAGTGTTACATTCTAAAAACAAAGGAAAAAAGAGACAACTCATAGCAACCCTATAGGAGAGATAGAACTGCCACACAGGGTTTCCGAGGAGCGGCTGGTAGATTCAAACTGTTGACCTTTTGGTTAGCAGCCAGACACTTAACCACTGAGTCACCACGGCTCCAAAAATAGCTACATGAGAATAAAATAGGGCACCTCTAGCAAAGCACAAATAAAATTGACTTCAGGTATTTCTTCAGCAATATAGAATGCTCAAAGACATAGAGAAATTGCTAAAACTTGATGGAAAAAGTAAGATTTTTTTATGTAAAACAGCTCTTATCTTTCTCGAGAGACTATTTCTGCTGGGTAGAAAGGAAAACCTAGATTTTTCTTTTAACAGTTGTTTAGGTTCTTCTGTTTCAGTCTAATTTTTTTCTTTTCATGTATAGATGTGTACGTTGGGCTACAGTACACATAATTTTAATCATACTTCTCAATTTATTATACATCATCATTCAGTCCAATGACTCTATTTTCTTGTTTTTAAAATTTTATGATTTTTCTCCTTCTTTCTCCATCTTTCATACTGATGAAGAAAAAGCTGCCCCCAAAATCTAGAAGCTGGCTTGGTACTTACATCTAGGCTTTGGTGTTTTCCTGTAACCTAAACAATTTCATGCTTCAGGCAATGTCACTCTGTGACTGTGAAGGATCAGAATAAAGACAAGAGCATCCCCTAAACAATCTTGAACATAGAAACATTATTGTTGTCTTAAGCACAAAAAAATGACCAGCATTCTCCTACTCTGCTTCATTACGTTTTCTACTTTTACCCTTGATTAATTCCTCCAAACTTAAATAGATACAACTTATTAAGACAACCAATCATATATTTTCCCTTGCCTTCTGACAGCATCCAGCCCAGAGCAAAGGCCTGCTTTCTTAAACCCTCTGCAAAAACATCTAACAATTGTACAAATCCTGTAAGTTCATTTTAACATCCTCTTACTAAGATGTCCCATGGTTTACCATGATGTGTGCTCTTCTTCACTGCAAAGAGCAATAAGCTTAAATTATTCACCTACAGGTGTGTTCCTGGTGATTTTGGCTGAAAGGCATTTTACTCACACCTACCCATACTCATCATTTATATGTGTATACAACTTAGTTCAGGTTATTAATAAACAGTTTGCTTCCAACTTTTTGCTACCATAATCATTGTTCAAACAAACACTCTAATACATGTGTTTTAAGGACCTATACTAGAGATACTGTCAGGTCCATACTCTGGGGTGCCGTGGTTGAATGGAAAGATACCTAATTTTATCGAGGGATGGCAGATTACTTTTCAGAATTCTGGCACCAGTCCACACATGCCCGTAGTGCACATAGATTCCCACCAGCAAGGAAGTAAAGTAACAGGAACTCTAATGCACTGCAAAATAGTACAACCACTTTGGAAAACAGTTGGGCAGTTTTTTATAAAATTGTTCATACCTTCAACACATAACACAATAACCCCACCCATAGGTATTAATCCAAGATAAATGAAATATTTCCAAAAAATCTTGTACATGAATGACCATAGGGGCTTCATCCACAAGCCAAAAATTGTAAATAGGCTTGGAGTCTATCAAGAGGATAACAGATAAACTGTTATGCTTTTGAATGGAATAATATTCAGCAATAAAATGCAACAAGCTACTGATACACTCAACAACATCTCAAAAATAAGATGGTGAGTAAATGAAGCCAAATATGAGTATAAGCTATATGGTTCATTTTACGTGAAAGTTGTGTGAAAAGGAAGACTAATCTGTAGTAAAAGCAAACAAACAGATCAGTTTTTGACTGAGGCCAGAGGTTGGCGGTAGGGATGTACTGAATGTAGCATGAGGGAATTTACTTTTAGGGGGTGATGTAAATGTTTTATATCTTTTTTCAATGTGGTGATTGCATAGATTTACACATCTGTCAAAACCCATGGAACTGTACACTGAAAATTAGTATACCTTATTGTATGTAAATTATACCTCAAAAACTGATTCTTAAGGTCTGGACACTGCTGCCAGAGTTCAAAGAGAATTAGCCTGTGTTATATATTTTGTTTCTTTCTAAGACTTACTTTAAAACTATAAATCACAATGAGGAAGTCATTAGAGATTCAAGAACAATCTTGAATGGAAATGAGTTTTGGTTTAATAGTGTCATGTCTAGTTTTACATGACTAGTTATTAAGAACCCTTGGCAAGTTTCTTGTGTTTATTTAGAATGTTTCTCCTTTGAGAATGTAAATCTGATTTCTGAGAATAGCTCTCAATGTTCACAATGGAATAGAAATAAATGAATAACTAAGCCCAAACTCAAAGCTTATCAGAAGAGAAAACTTCACTGAATTCAATGCTTAAGTGAAAATGTTTGCCAAGTCACTAAGGATTTCAGTTTGCTAGAGCCATCAGATACCAACTCTAAAAATCTATTTACATTTAGGGCTGACATCAAAATTCCTTTTGTAACCTGTATGATTTCATTTCCCATTACTTATTTATAAATGTAAGTGCATGAAAGTGGTAATAGACAAATAGTTTTGTTGTGCAGAAATTGTCAGAGACTGTATTTTCAGGCAAAATAACTTCTCTTTTTAAACATTATCTGTTATAACCAGTTGAGACCAGATCAATTCACTTAGAACCATCATCACAAATGAAAGTTAATATATTCCCTTTTTAATAAAATTTGTAGCTATTTTACTTAGTTTTATGATAGCTTTTATAATACACAATGATTATGATTCTTAGAGAAAAGGAAAATTATTTGTAAACTAAAAATGTAACACACAAACATTATATTTGCCATTCTGTTAATTAGTCATCACTAAAATTATTTCTCTTAAGAGCTCATGTATCACAAGACTTTGATTTCCATAAGAATGAGATTTGAAATTTTACAAAATCAAGACAATTAGAACATTTCTATAAAAATACTTCATTTAAATGCATATCAGTTCTAAAGATAATCATAGCAATTATTTCCTCATGAAGAATAACCCAGATTTCAGGCTATAATTAATCATGTTGCCAGTCACTAAAATGTATCATGGATTATTTTTATTACTGGGAAGCAGTTTTTAGTAATCATAAAAACGTGTGATTTAGAATAGGAACCCAGAGGTAGATTAATGTGAAGTTAGTAAAGCTTAGTTTTCAAGGCTCCCAGCTTTCATGAGCCCCTTCCAAAACCCTGGAAGAAACCTTAGCAGTGTGTCCAAGTGATTTTACACTTTTAAAAATTTGAATGAATATATTTTTAACTGCAATCAAATAAAATCAATTCACTTTATAAACTGGTGGTGCTGGAGGTGTTGGGAGCATTTCTAGGATCCAGGAAAGAGGAAGTTGAATTTGTGCTACAGTTAGTTAGGGAATAGAGGGATATTTTTATGAAAATTTGAGTGACTTCTATATATAGTTATTAGTAGCCATCTAGTAGGGATATCTTCCACTTTGCTAACTTACCTAGCATCACGACACAGAGGCATAGGACAGAGAGCTTATCTTAATAGAATATGCCCCATGGCACACTGCACTGGACATATCTATATAGTGGAAGCAAATTTTGAAATGAACAGAGTGAAAAAATAGTGGAAATTCTTTCAATCATACTATGAGAAAAATTACAAGTGGAGGATTCAGATTCTCCTGTTAAAAATGTGATTTATGGTCCCAACCACCTGGAGTAAAGGAGAACGAAGAACACGAAAGACACAAGGAAAGTATTAGCCCAAGAGACAGAAAGGGCCACATAAACCATAGACTTCATCAGCCTGAGACCAGAAGAACTAGATGGTACCCGGCTACCACCAGTGACTTCCCTGACAGGGAACACAACAGAGAGTCCCTGATGGAGCAGGAGAAAAGTGGGGTGAACTTAAATTCTAGTTAAGAGACCAGAGTTAATGGCCTGAGACTGGATGAACCTCGGGAAGCATGGCCCCCAGACTCTCTGTCAACCCAGGACTAAAACAATCCCCGAGGCCAACTCTTCAGACAAAGATTAGACTGGACATAAAACGATACTTGTGAAGAGTGTGCTTCTTAGCTCAGGCAGATACATGAGACTAAATGGGCAGCTTCCGTCCAGAGGTGAGATGAGAAGGCAGAGAGCATCAAGAGCTGGTTGAATGGACATGGGAAATCAGGGGTGGAAAGGAGGAGTATGCTGTCACAGTATAGGGAGAGCAATTAGGGACACATAACAATGGATGTATAAATTTTTGTATGATAAACTAACGTGAATTGTAAACTTTCCTTAAAATACAACAATAAAATAAATTTTAAAAAAAGAATGTGCTTTATAATGAAGTGTGTGCAATTATACTTGCACAATATGTTTTTTCTTTTACATTTTCTGATGGGATTCACGTAAAACAGAAATTATCAGAATTCCTTGTTTTTAATATCACACATATGCCAATGGTGCTATAAACAGTGAGCAAATCCATGAGTAGAGTCAACTCTAAGAAACAATGAATTACCTTCCTGTTTCCTCTATAGAAAATTATATTATAAAAAGCATTGTAATATGAAGATGAAAGCTGAGATTTAAGCAAGTAATATGGAGATGATAATATAGAAATGTGTCAGAAGATTAATTTTAAAATTTTAATTTTTCTGGATTTTAAAATGCTTATGGTATGAATCAACATTTTATAATTTGTAATTTGTTGCCATTTATTTTCTCAGTGTAAACAAGTACTTACTTTGTTTACCAATTACCTAACTTAGTACTTATAATTTTAAATCTTCTTTTTAAAAGAGGATATAAAAACTATAAGGAGCCCTGGTGGCGCAGTGGTTAAGCACTTGGCTGCTAACTGGAAGGTCGGCAGTTTGAACCCACTAGCCACTCCATTGGAGAAAGATGTGGCAGTCTGATTCTGTAAAGATTACATCCTTGGAAACCCTGTGTGGCAGTTGTACTCTGCCCTTTAGGGTCACTATGAGTTGGAATCGACTCAATGACAAATGACAATGGGTTTGGTTTTTTGGTTTTGGGTTTTTTTAATGTTATAAAAGCTATAAAAATGTAAGATCCCCTGGCCCCTGGTGATAGTTGCACAACATGATTAATGTAATTGGTTTCACTGAAGTGTACAAATGAAAAATGTTTAATTGGCCAATGTTGTATTACTTATATTTTACAACAAAAATAAATAAATACATTTAAGGTCCGCCAAAACCTGGATCTGCCCTTAATGAGCAATTGATTTTCATATTTGAATAACTGGATCAATGTTTTTTCAGAAATTGTAAATTCTTCCAAATCAAGCCTATTGTTCTCCTAAGTATAAATGTCTGGTAAACAGTATTACAAAGCTTCTCCTTGTTCCAAAGATAGTTCACCACATAAAAAAATCTCACCCATTGTTTGCAGCAACCAGAGCTTCCCATGATACTGGCTGGGTTAGGTGACTCATAGTACTCTAAATTACCGTGCAATTGTGAGAATGGCAAATGGGTTTGGGAGAATATTTATAAAAGGTAACTTTTAACGAATGCAGGGATACAGTCCAATAAAAATAATTAAAAGTTATTATTTTATCATCATTTTGAATTCTACATAACAAATACAAAGCCTATTATACACAAAATTGTAAACTCGTATAGTCTGGCTTATCTAACCCAAAGAAGAAGCTCTTTGAAATTGACTTTAAATCATTCTTCAAAAGTGGATAACTAAAATCCGTTCCCAAACAGGTAAACTCTAGTTAGATGATCACAGTGCTTAAAAAATTACTATTCAAGAAGCCTTCCTCCCTTTTATTCCACATTCTTTTGTTTCATTGAGAATCCTTTTCTTTTGTTTACTGTACATGTCAGAAGGGAAATGCTATTCATTGCCAATATTAATATCTTGCCTTTCTTCTCCAGGGACATGTGACAATGGAGAATCTCACTTGTAAGTTGAAATAGGAGGAAAACAATCTTTCTGCATATTTTTCTGTCATCATCTCAGTGGTAGGACTTAAGATACACATAAATTTCACAGGGCAGCTTTTTTAATAGGGTCTATATAAATTATAACACATCCAAAGTATGTGAGACGTAGTCTAGCCATCCTTGCTTCTAAGCAGCACTCTGGCTGTATTTCTTCCAAGATAGAAGGGATCAGTCCCTGGAGAACGACATCAAGCTTGGTATATTAGAAGGTCAGCCAAAAGGAGGAAGACTCTCAATGAGATGGATTGACACAGTGGCTGCAACAGTTGGCTCAAGCATAACAACAATTCTGAGGATGGTGCAGTACTGGGCAGTGTTTCATTCTGTTGTATGTAGGGCTGCTATGAGTCGGAACCGACTCAACCACATCTAACAACAACAACAATATAAATGATGCAACTATAAAATAAGAATCAACTGTACTTAAATAATCAGAAATTTATAATTCAATACTCAAATCACCATACTGCTATTATAAATCTTGTCATCTTCCCCTCTTAACTAGTTTAATTAAGTGAACATCTTGTCTTAGGATCAAGACTTCACTCGCTTTTTGTTCTCATTAAATGTTATTTCCTTTTCTACTCTAAAATCTACAAACATTATTTTTGTGTCTTTATATTTTTGCAATAGGAAAAGATTTGCCTGTAAAATAATTGACAAATTTACATATTTCATATAATACTCATTAGATATTCTTTGCAAATGAGTGACTCTTGCATCTGCATAAAGCCTATAAAACCATGCTTAGCAAGGAGGTCAGTGCCTTAATCTCTTAGGCTTTGGATAATGAATGCCCTCGAAAAGTAAAATAACATTATCCCATATGATTTCTACATATGAGGAACGAAAATGGATACTCACAGTAGCTTTGTTTGCTTTGTCTTTGTAATTGAATTTTAATAAGTGGAATCAGTATTTAAATACAGAGTATCAGGTCTTGCCCTGCATAACATGTTCAAAAAGAAGAAATATCTTTCTTCATATTTTGAAGAAACGTACTAAATCCAATTGGAAAACATTAATCATATTCCCATTTTCAAAAATACCTTTCACTAACTATACCTCAAAAATCTAGGTTTATCTTCCACTCCATGATTAGATATTTCTCATTGTAAGTTCTTTGTCCTCTTTTAAGTATTTAAATTGTTTTCTTCATAACGGCTCTCCTTCTAGTCCTCTTCTCTTTTTACAAAATTTCTCCATGAATTGAGTTCATACATAAATCCCCATCCATCAAACCCACTGCTGTCAAGTTGATTTGACTCATGGCGACCCTATACGACAGAGTATAACTACCTCATACGGTTTCCAAGGCTGTAGTCTTACAGAAGTAGACGGCTACATTTTTCTCCTGTGGAGTGGCTGGTGTGTTCGAACCACCAACCTTTGTATTAGCAGTCCAGAAATTAACCACTGCGCCACCAGAACTCCTTACATAAATCTCAATAAAGAGTGATTCTATATCTCCAGTTCACAGTCCTCTTCCAAGTTCCATACATGCATATTTGGCTGCTTCTTGGGTATCTTTACTCAGATATTTCACTACTACCCCAAACTCTACATGACCAACACTGGCTGAGCCCGTCAACTTTTCTCAACCCCCAAATCTAGTCTGCTAACCAAAAGGTCAGCGTTCAAACCCACCAGTTGCTCCTTGGAAATTCTATGGGGCAGTTCTACTGTGTCTTACAATATCGCTACAAGTTGAAATTGACTCATGGCAAAAGATTTAAATTTGAATGACACTGTTTAACACTTAATAAAAAAAATTAAGACAGGAATCGTTCATTCTGTTGCATAATTAGATGTAAAATTCTGTCCATTATCTATTTAGTGAAAGTCTGCCAATTTACCTCTTTAAATATATGCAAATTTTCCCACTCCCACTTCTCCACAATAGTCTACAACCATTTTCCACATTGCAGCCAGAGTGATTTTTCTAATACTTACTTGCTTAAAAACCTTAAATGGCTTCCCACTGGCAATAGAATATGTACTAAATTATAAAACAAGGTAATGATTCAAGAGCTGGCTTATGCTACGTTCTCTAGCTTTACCTCTTGTAACTCTTTCTTTAATAAATATACTCAAACTTTACTGAATGTTCCTTTTATTCAGCAAGCATTTTTAGAGCATCTTCAATCATTCAGGCAATGTTCTCATTATTGGGGGCCCATCTAAAACTAAGCTCAACGTAAGTCACCAATTTCTCTCTCCTCTTTCTCTCTCTCTCTCTCTCACACACACACACACACACACACACACACACACACGCACACAAACGTACTCAATTTCCAGATCTCAGTTTAGCTTTCTCTTTTCTAAAAAGCCTTCTCTGGTTACTCTAGTTTTAATCAGATTGTACCTTCTACATGATGTCAAATCATACTGTGGCAATAAAACATGTTCGTGCTTTATTTCAACAGCTTTTTGAATTGACTGTCTATTCCAGGAGGATAGAGATGATGTCTACCTGTCCTTGTCACTGTATACCCAGCATTCAGAAGGACGCTCAATAAACACTCATAGAGTATTGTTGAATCTTATACCACATTATCTTGAACAGCACTTCTAACAGTATCGTGCTAGGAGTACTAATTATTTGGACTAATAATAGGTGTTATCTTGAAAAAAACAGTAAAAGTATGCTAGTCAATCACTAAAGTTAACAATTCAACTTGCTTACTCACTACAAAAATACTCAGAGCACTTAATACGAAAACGTGGATTATGGATCATCAAAACACATTGTATGCTGTTTTTCCAAGTAATTTTATTGCATAACCCTTTTCTTTTCTCATGACACCTCTCAGAATGATTAATCTGTATAGCTACTTTTTGGTCAATACTCTTGAAGAATCTTTTTCTTTCTCCATGGTCGGGCCAGAAATAAGTCCCTTTATTCTCAACATTTGTAAGCTAATGAGTGACAAAACTGCAATGCTTGCATAGATCAAAGAATCACACGGAAATCTTTTTACAGAACCATTTTATACTAGCTCATTAATACTCCCATCAAAGGCACATGTAGAACATAAAGCTCTATTGTAAAAAGAACTAAATAAATAACCTCATTAAAATTTAACTGGGAATGTGTGAATTAAGGAGCAGTTAGAGTTTTCATGATAAACATTTTAAGTGCTAATTGGTTCCAATGGGGGGTTTAAGATTGCAAATTTTTTGAAACATGAGCTGCTGCAAAAATGCGCATATATATAATATTCACATAATAGTAATTTCAATAACAATAATATAAAACACCATATCAATTGACCATAATGAATCTGAGTGAGCAATATAGCAAAGCTGAACTTCATGAGAAAAATAGTAGACAATAACAAAGAATGATTCTGAAAATGTAGATCTGCATCATCAGAATAAGTTGGGGTGCAGGATGAATTGTTGGCTTGTGAAAACAAAAACCATATTAAGCCAATAATAGAAATTGATTGAAGTTTATTAAATATACGATTTGAAAATCAGGGTAACATTTCTACTAGAGTGTCAGTTATGTTCTGAAGATGAGAACTTCCAAAATTCTTAGAACAAATTTATCGCCATTGCCATGGAAAAAAGGGTGAACTCCGAACTGATAAACAAGGATTGTCATACAGCATTATCTTGAAGAACAACTAAAATAATTACTAATTTACCTTAAACATAGCTCCCAATCTAACCTTTGGAGACTGAATTCTTTGAAAGAGCACAACCATCCAAACAAAACAGTCTTACTAGCCTATCTGGACCATTTGACTCAAAAGTGGCTTTTAGGAACCAGTTTTTTTCAAGGCTCAAGGTTCAAAAGGACACTCAAGCACAATGGCCTATACAGGTTACCCCAAATTCCATGAAAGCTAGAAATCTGGATTCCATAAAAATTAAAACTCTTTCATCAAGCTCTTCCTTATTAAATATTGATTCTGGTTGAATAAGCCTGAGATAAGGAAGACCTGGGATTCTGTATTATTAAAATGCCATAGATCCCAAATTTTCTCTGTTCTCGACGCTTAATACTTTGTTTTTCCCCGCATTACCCTTAGGCCAAAAGAAATACGTAATAGTTTGTTTAGTAAGTAGTTAGATCCAAACAAATCAATATTATTAGCCTTTTGGAAAAAAAAATTATAAACCCAACTATAATTTTAAAATAACATTTTTATTTCATTGTCAAGTAACATATATTATTCATTGAGATATGTGCAAGCAACTGTTGGGCACTGCACAACTTCTCAAGCTTTGGAATCACATTGGACACTGTCAGGTCATTTCGGGTTCATGCTGAGTTTTGTGCAGCACTTGCTTCTTCTCACAACTGTCAAAAATTAAACAATGGACTTATATTGAAAGATTAAAAATATTCCAATCTGTGGATCTGTTATTTAGGTAGAAAAAGAATGATAGATTATTTAAATAGTGAAACAGTAAGGGGTCGATTGTGTCAGGGTCACTAAGACACACTCAGGTTTGATGATTCACTAGGACTCACAGAACTCAGAAAAGCTCTCATACTCAAAGTTATGGTTTATTACAATGAAAGATACAGACTAAAATCAGCAAAGGAAAAACGTACGTGGGGTAAAGTCTAGGAGAAACCAGATGCAAGCTTACAGTTGTCCTCTCCTAATGATGTCAAAAGAACAGTTCTTAGTTCACCCAGAAACAATATGCGACAACACATGTAAAGTGTTGTTAATCAGGGAAGCTCACCTGATCTTTGGTGCCCAGAGTTTTATTGGGGGTCAACCACGTAGGCATACAGCACCCATGTGACTGACCTTAGGTATTCAGTATGTTATCCCCAGAGATCAAACTACTACAATTGGACCAAAGGCTCAGGCATAGAAAAACAGGCATATACCATAAGTCACATTGTTATCATAAACTATCTGAATTGACCCAAGGGCGCAGGCATACAAAAACACTCTTATCAGATAGAATATTACAATGGCTCAGAGATTATCTCCCCATACCAGTCAAGTTCAATCCTTGTTTTGGAATATAAAGGGTTAGAATAGCACAACTGCTGATAACCCTTTACTGCGCATCTATAATTTGCATTTCATATTGATTTCAACTGTGCTTCTCTTCAGATTATTTTTGCCGTAATCATTATTTCTATCATATTTGTCCCCCGTTCATTTTAAACTCTCAGTTTAGTATCTTTTCATTTCTAGGAACTCTACTTCACACCTTCTTCCCTCTTTTTGTCTTTAATTACCTAATTTATATCCTCTACCTAAAAAGCATCGTTTCAAATTCATCAAATATTTTGATAGATAAAAATTTCTCTCACATTGTCTGTATAAATACAACTTCAAAAAATCAGCCATTTTTTAAGTCTTTCTATATTGAACTTCAATATGGGCATAAAAAAGGAAGATATTGACTATTAAACACATGGCTTTCTATTACGTTTTTCTTTCCTTCTTGAATGATAAATGAAATTGTTATCCTTCAAATTCTTAAGACTAAAAATCCATTGAAGTTAGTTATGAACGGACTCTTCCTAAATTAATATCCAAATAGCCAACTAATTCTACACAGCTATTATCTATCAATTTGTTTAAAAAGTAGCTTTCTTTTAACTTCTACAAATAGAGAAATAGTAAAAAAGACAGGAAAACTCTTCCTTAAAGTTTTATAATCTATGCTCTGACACACTATAGGAGTTTATTTACACATATGTCGTTGTTGTTGTTAAGTGCCATCTAGTCAGCTTCGACTCATAGTGACCCTATATGTGCAACAGAAAAAATTTTTGCCTGGTCTTGTACCATCCTCAAAATCATTGCTATATTTGAGCCCATTGTTGTAGTCACTGTGTCAATCCATTTCATCGAGGGTCTCTCATTTTTTCACTAACCCTTTACCAAACATTATGTATGAACTTCTCCAGTGATTGGTACCTTCTGATGATATGTCCAAGGGAAAATATCCAAGAAAAAATTCAAGTTCATTACTTAGAAACTTAAGAGGAAAAAATACATTAGGCCTTGGGGAAATGTGAATAAAATAACAACGCTATAACACCACACACTCACTTGAATGGTTAAAATAAAAACACAGATGGAAAATACCAGAACAGGATAGGATGTGGATTAACATGAACTCTTATACATTGTTGGTGGGGGGGAGAAGTCTAACTCTGGCAAACACTTTAGACAAATGTTTGTCAGTATCTGCTAAAATTAAATATATTCATACTCTATGCACCAGAAATTCCGTTCCTAAGGATACAGCCAGCTGAAGTACCTAAAACAAAAGTTTCATGATCATGTTCATAGCAATAGTATTCTTAGTAGCCCTAACCTAGAAATACCCGGAAGGTTATTAAGTGTAGAATGTATTAATAAATTATATTATGCTCACACAATGGAATGTTACATAGCAAAAGGAATAAACTACAATGACTTATAATCATACCAAAAAATTTCACAAACCTAATACTGAAGGTTCATCATTGGAAATCAGGCATTCATATAAATACCAAAATTACAAAAACTATGCTATTACAAGTCTAGGATAGTGCATACACTTGGGGATGGAAAGAATACTTTCTTTTGACTGGGCTTTAGAGTCTAGGTTATATTTCCTAATCTGGGTGTATTACTTAGATGTGTTTAGTTTGTGAAAATTCATTGAGCTGTGTAGCTCTCCTACAAGCATTTTTCTGTCAGACATTATACTTTAATTTAAAAAGTTAAAATAGTCAAAAAAAATTAAAATACTCAAGCTTCTGGCAAATTTTTTCAAGAGAAAATGAAGATGTAGGCAATATTAGGAATGGAAAGAAGGACATAATTACAGCTATATGATAGAATAATATTTTAAAAAAATGCTAAAACTTTCAAAATGAAGAGAAAATAAACAATTTGCTAGAAAATTACAGTTAGCCAAAACTGACTTAAGTAGGAAGAAAAAGCCTAATGGGCCAATAACTATGAAATATAATAAAAAGTATTTGAAAGTTTAGCCACTGAAACCCACTCCTCTCCTCACAAAAAGTCCATTTTTTTCTATAGAACTGTTCTATCAAACACACACACACACACACAAATTATAATTTTATATTAAACTCTTCCAGAGACTAGGAAAAAAGGAAACACTCCCCAACCTATTTTATGAAGTTAGGGTAATAGTATCAGACAAGAATGGAAAATTATCTACCAATCTTATTTATGATCTGACATTAAAGATAAAATATAAACTGAGTTTTCCAAGGAATCCAATAAAGTATTAACCACAGAATATGTACTAAATTGATTCAATCATAAACATATTAAATTTTAGATGCAGAAAAATAGCTGATTAAATTTAATGCCCACTCATAATTTTAAAAAAATCTATCACCACACTAGTAATATAATGAGACATTTTAACCTAATAATGACATTGATGAAAATCTAATTTATTGATAAAAATTTAAATTATGTCATTACATATAAATCATATATATATATATATATTACTTCCAAGTGAAATTAGTGATTGCTAAAATTTAAAAAAAATTTTAGTTTGTGTGCTTATTTTCTCTAGGCACCTATAATTTTCTTATCATTTAATTATTATATATAATTTTTACCCTTATTTTATCTGTAACTAAAATAATTTCAGCTCATTTTCCAAAGCTTACTAATTTCATTATCAAACTGTATTAAAGTAGCTACCACCTCTGAAACGATGCTTTACAACAGCAGCTATACTGGACATTTCTGTCTTTTTTATGACTAAAAGAAATTTATTAGTTTAGCACTCAGTATAATTCATGTAGCTGATTTTTGATACAATATCTTTACAATATTAAGTAAATTTCTTTATGTCCATCTTTTCTTTTGGATTTTACTAGAAACTACCATGGATTGTATCAAATGCTTTTGGTATTAATATAAGCTTGTGTCTTTTTCTCCTTTAGTTTGATTTAATAAATTATGTAGAGATATTCCAATTTTGAATTGTTTTTAGATTTTTTTTACCTATTTATTTATTTATTTA
>NW_004444132.1:767815-791022 GCF_000243295.1 Trichechus manatus latirostris
CACTTACTACAGTCACCAGAGTGGGTCGGTAATCAGTGCAGGGCATGTTCCAGTAGGCAGTGCCCGTGCTGCTTGGTGGTGTGATGTCAAGCGCATGGTGCAGGTAGGCAGGATGCTGCGGGGAGATTGTTATGTGTGGACCTAAGATGGATATGGGAGAGAGGAGAGAGAAACAGGAGCCAAAAACATACAAACAAACGAAAAAGAATGCTAGGGGAGCTTGCCATTGGAGTGGAGCGATGAGAGACTATGAAATGGAGAAAAACAGAAAGGGGAGGAGGAAGAAAAGAAAAGAATGAATAAATAAGAATCAGAAAGGTTAAAGAACCGCAAATTTCCCAGGGATCCCAATGGTGCAGCTATGAGGTCTGGGGAAGTTGCTCTCAGGTGTTGCAGTACAGCCTGGCTAGAAGGTGTAGAGGTATACAATGCCAGGTGTTCAGGGAACAGAAACAGAAGGAAGATATAGAGAGATGAGAAACTGAGCAATGAAGGAAGACAAAAAGGGAAAAATAGGAAAAAGAAAAAAAAAACAAATTAAAAAAAAAAAAAAAAAAGAAAGAAAACAAGAAAGGCCCTCAAAGAAATAGAAAAAAAAAAAAACCTATGAAAAAAGAAATGCTCTCAGGGATCCCTCTGCACATCTGTGGAAGCCGACGGGGAGTCTCCCTGCCACGCAGCTCAGCCTGTCCAGAAAGGGCCCCCAACTCAAGAAAAGGAAAAGAAAACAAACAAACAATTCAAAACAAACAAACGAACAAAGCCCCGGGATCCCACCAGCATGGCAGCCCAAACCGGGAAGCAGCTCCACACTCGAATGGAGCTCCGCAGCCCCTCAAGAAGAAGCAAAGATGGCGCACAGAGCCAGGCACTTGAGCGAAGGCAGGGCGAGGTGGCCAGAGGCAAGTAAGAAATCAAAAGAAGCAGAAAAAAAAGCAACACTAGCAGCCAACAAATGGCACTCAGAGAGCCAGCTAGCGCGGGCTGGTGTTTCTGGACAAGAGACTGTGTCCGTGGGAAGCAGAGGGGGCTGAGTGTGGGAGAAGATAGGTAGAAAGTGGGGAAGTGCATATCACTAATTACCGGAGCTCTGTAGCCCCTCAGGAAGAAGCAAAGATGGTGCACGGAGTGAGGTACTTGAGTGAAAGGAGGGAGAGGTGGGGAGAGGCAAGGAAGAAATAAAAAGAAGCGGAAAAAAAGCAACACCAGCAGCCGACAAATGGCACTCAGAGAGCCACCTGTTCGGGTATGTGGAATCCAAGCAGCTGCTGTTTCCCGGTCAAGAGACTGTGGCCGCGGGAAGCAGAGCAGGCCGAGTTGGTGTGAAGAAGGGTGGGGGGTGTGAAAGTGTATATCGCAAATTACCAGTTGTTTTGTCTCCCACTGGAAGCTCCATGAGGCTGCTTTCTCATACCCCCTGTTTGCTGGTCTCCGATAGGAGTCCAAGATGGCAGATCCGCGCTGCATTAGCTGGTAGGGGACCTCTGCATGAATCTCTCCTCGCTCTCCATTCTCTGTCAGTTTTCTCACTCCATTTGGTGCTTGGCTGAGTTCTTTATCTCTTCATTTGATGTTTTAGGGTTTCAGGATTGTTGCATTCTCTGTTTGGCTTAGTTTTTTGAATGTTTGCTGTGGAGGGACAGCATGGTGCTTCTGTCTAGAGCACCATTTTGCGGGAACCTTGAGATTTCTTTAATTAACACTACTTGATCATTGTAGTTTCCTAAATGTGTTTTACTATGTATGAGCCTATTCATTGTCATGACATCAGCACCTATTGTTCAGGTAAGAAAACATGTGGCAAACCAGCAGGCAGAGAAGCCACACAA
Source organism: Trichechus manatus latirostris (assembly GCF_000243295.1). Lineage (NCBI taxonomy): Eukaryota > Metazoa > Chordata > Mammalia > Sirenia > Trichechidae > Trichechus > Trichechus manatus. Next base: position 769,645 of record NW_004444132.1, read on the forward strand.
ATATATATATTACTTTGAGCTTGAAATAAACTGTCAAAATCTTATTTTCTCCCAGATATATTTGGATTCAAATATGGAAGACCCACCTCAAAGATGTGAGATACCCTGGACAAGAGCACAAATGAAGATCTAGATGTCAAATGTATAAATATTAAAAGTCTAGATCATGCTAACAAAATGTTAATGTATGTTTTATCCTCTTAATTTTAGCAAATCTTGACAGCCATATCGAAGTTTAAAATTCTGGGATTCCGTGTAGGTTCACCCTCAATGCCTGGTCCCTAGCCTGTTGACCCATCTACTTACTTTTGCACTTAGTTCCATTCTGAGCCTTTTTTGGCATCAAGCATGGTGAGACCCAGCTATGGTTTAAGGATAGCTCCATAAACAGTTGCTCCTTGACCACCGCTTGGGCCTAGAGTGTGCATACCAGCTGCATAGTCTGTATTTGGGAGGAGAGATCCAGGAAAGAGGCCAACATAGGCTATTTGCTCAGGGGATAATGAAGTGTGGTGTAGAAGCAGGAATGTAAATTATGATGAATAATCCCTTTAGTCCTGTGGAATCTAAATCTTTGAAATGGGATTCAGCTAGTAGAGGACAAGAGTGGGGCCATCTAAAGTGCACAACCTAGTGGAAGATCTACTCTTACCCAGGTCTGAGGGTGGTACTTTAAATGGTCCTATTTATCAAGCACATAGATTGGAAGTAATGCATCATATATCAGTTGCTCTTGTCCACCCCACATCCTTCTAGTTTCATCAGGATTAGTAAGATTATGCAACCCACCAAGAACCAAAAAATCATAGCCAAGAGCAACCTCTCTAAAAAATGTCGATAGGTTTCCAAATGCCAATCTAGACATAGTCAGGAAAGTTCATGTCTTCATCCCAGACCATAGAGAAAAACATTCTCTCCTTTTCCACTGGTTCATCAGGAGACAGATAATTAAGTCCTATTCACCCTATAGCTCCAAGCTGCTGTTTTCACTGGGAGTCCTAATAGGCTTCTCAGAGAACTTCTATTTAAGTTACAAAGTGGCAGATGAATCCCCTACTTGATGTCACTATTGCAACAGCCATTGATTAATCTAAAATCACATGGTGATCCAATGGTTAAGAGCTGGGCTGCTAACCAAAAGGTTGGCAGTTTGAATCCACCAGCCACTCCTTGGAAACCCTATGGGGGCAGTTCTACTCTGTCCTATAGGGTCACTATGAGTCCAAATTGACTTGACAGCAATGGGTTTGGTTTTTTATTGTTTTTTTTTTAGGGACACGCACTCCCTTAAGCTAATGCCACACAGGTCCCTCAATTTATTGGCCATAAATAGGGACATGTCTGAAGTTCATGTATTTCATGACCACCTTACCATATGGCCCTCTTTCTCCTAGTCAAGTTTCTATTTGACTTCCTTGTAGGCACTTCTCCTACTCCCTAAAAGCATCTGTCATCACCAAGGTCTAAATTGATATTGACATGTAAATGGGTCAATTGTATTGTAAGGCCTGAAATTTCAAATGCTTCCTTGGTATCTTTGAGTCTCACAGGGCCCCAAAGATTTAAATGTGAGTTCCCTTGCTGTTACCACATATACACCCCACCCAGCAGGAAAGCGTCCTTACCTGGCTAGTTATCTTACCGGCTGGACCAGCTGCAACCCTTTCAGTCCTCAACCTAACAGAGTTCACCTCCCCACCAGCCAGAAAATTATTCAAACAAGCCAAACAGATCCTCCTATGGAAACCAGAGGACACCCTACCCTCTTGTTACTACAAAGCCTGCCTACTACAGCCCCTACAAGTTCACTCTACTCCTAAGTATAACCACACATGGTCATGCATGATGTGAGATGTCCCCCTCCCTTAGGCTGTGAGTATATGTGACATAAACTACTGCCAATTTCATCTGTCCAGTGTCAGATGTTGTGTGTTCAGCCATCCCCACAACCCAAGGGTGGGACTTCCTCCCTCACCAATAGGGTGAAGATGAGGTGGACAAAGCAACCATATTTCCAGAAATTTAACATTTTTTTTATGAACCATGCAAATTCTGACTAGTTTTAATGAGCATGCATTGTTTTTATATTAGGAAATATCAATAGGATATTTTTCTCAAGTCTCTCTACAACTGCACTTCAGAATGGGCCTGAACAGGAAGATATTGACTCTTCAATTACATAACTTCCTAATATAATTGTTATTTCCTTCTTGAATTCTAAATAGAATTTATCGTCTTCCAAATTCTGAAAACTACAAATAATTCATTGAAGTCAATTATTATTGAACTTTTCCTCTAAATTAATTGCTAAGTATTTCATTAATTCTACATGTATAGTATTAACCAATTTGTTTACTAATTCACTTTTTAACTTCTACAAAAGAGAAGACAGAATAGGGTACTCCTTCCTTAAAGTGTGTGTGTGTATGTGTGTGTGTGTGTGTGCATGCTTGTTTTTAGTAATCTATGCTTTGGCATACTATAGAAGTTCTCTTTTTTCCTCCTCACATTGAATAAAATACTTAAATCTGCAAAGTAATTAAGATATTTTCTTGTTTTATCTACTTACTTTACAGACTAGGAAATTAAAGGGTTGAAGTAACTGGCCAATGTCACTCAGTACTTTTCAGCTATCACATAATAACTCCAATAATTCCTGAATTTTCATCGTGCTCTCCAAATTATACTTTACTGCTTATTCAATTGCTCCTAAACTGAACTTAACATTTCAATTTTAATTAAAGTAGGATTTATTTCATTTAAAAAAACCCTCTGTATATTCATGCTCTTCATTAAATTTAACATAGATTATATGCATCATATTAAGCAGTAGAAAGAGAGCAACAATTCTTGCTTTTCAGCAACTGAAGCTGAAGTAACACGTTTAAAAATATTGCTTCAAATCACCTAAAGTTCTCATCTTATTTTTAATTCAAAAATGTCAGAACTGAAGATTTCCATAAAATGAAAAGATGATACCTGATTCAAATGAAATTTAAATCAGTTAGAGAAAGAGTAGTGAATGCAGAGAAACTCATTAACTTAAAGTACTTACTGATTCTATTTTCTTTGTATATACGTCCCAAATACAAAGATGACTCATGCATTACATGCACCATATTTCCAGTCAATTATATTCTAAAATAATCTCTAATGACAATGTAATAATGATATTGCATCATCATAATGTCTATTTTCAGAGAACACTTCCACCTTAGAATCAAATGCATATCCACAAAGCATCAATTTGTTGGTTTTCTTAAGCACATAAAGTAAATGGATTCATATTTCTAATGTGAGTTTGGCTATGCAGGTAAATAAACATGAAACTATGTTATTGGCAGGAGTCAAAGATTTTGACAAAATAGCAAAGTGAAGTAGAGCACTTTGAAAATTATGTAAATAAGCTGAGGGAAGAAAATACAACCCAGTAGGGTGTGCTTTTTATATTTCTGGGGTTCAGGTACTTTTTGTTGCGATTGTTAGCTGTCATCGAGTAGTCCCCAACTCATGGGGATCCCATGTGTTACAGAGTAACATTTCTCCATAGGGTTTTCTTGGCTACAATCTTTACAGCTATAATGTTTTCTTCCACAGAGCGGCTGGGTGGGTTCAAACCACCAACTTTTAGGTTAGCCGCCCATGGCAAACTCCTCATGCCACCTAGGCTCCTAGTCAATACATAACAAATATTTATTTAGTATCTATTATGTGGCAAACACTACATCAGGGACTGAAGAGCTCAGAATGCTAAGTTTTAGTGTCAGAGAACCACTGGCCCAGTGGAACACACAGTCTAAATTTCCCAGTTTACAATATAGTGGGAAAAGTCTAATGATTTTGTACATGCATTGTTCTATAATAACATAAATCAGAACAAAATTCCTCTGAGAGGCAGGTATCAAGAGAAATATATCTAAGAGGAAATGACAGTTCACAACTTAGAAACCAAGGAAGATAAATATATTTACAGGTAGTCCCTGACTTACGACAGGGTTCTGTTTCAACGACTCTGTTCTAAGTCGGTTCTGACGTAAGTCACTTTTTTTTTTTTAGTTTTCATAGCCTGCTATACAGCAGTGTTTTGAACAGTAAATCATAACATTGAACATCTGGGAGTGAACATCTGCGAATGATAACATCAGCAAATCACATGCTGCAACACTGTATGTCGTAACTATTACTAACGATAAGATGTACAAAAAAACAAAAAACAGACGGCTGTAAGTGCAGTTTGTCATAACTCAAATACACTGTAAAGACAGGGTTACTTGAATTGTTCGCTTATGGTAGTTTCCAACTAAAAGCAAAAACTAACTTAACACTACTATTATCTCTGTTTAGTAAATTTTAACAATACTAACAGACAAAAAATGGAAATAAGTGTATACATATTGGAACATAGGACACAGAATAATAATTATAGATGTATTAAGTCCTGTTACTATTAACAGGGGAGAATATTTACTCATTATTACTCAAATGAACAAATAAAATTTTACCTTTTGTATTATATGACAAATCTAATTTTTTTAACGAAGCCTATATTCCACTAAATATTAGAAAATTTTTCAACTTGAAAATTTGAGGAAGTATTATCTAGTTTAAAGAGTCTCCTCTGGATAATTCGGCCTCTGTAAGGTAAATGCGTAAACTTTCACACACATTTCTGACTCTTACCCAGTTTCTCCTCTCCAAGATGACACCTAGTTGCATTTGTAGGTACAAATAGCTTAATTGGTCCCCAAGGCTGTGAGGGACAATGAGACCTATGATCACAGTGTTCTTACACTGTTTTCTGTAGCAGTCTGATCTGATCCCTGGACTGGGGACTTCTGAAAACAAGCACTGATATGCTTTTAGAGCCGATATGTTGTCACCCACTTCTGCTGTACATGTTCCAGCCATTTACCTTTACTCCCGAGGTTTCCAAATAGAGAAGCCTCTGTGTTCCAACTTCAAGCCGCTGATGGTTTGCCAGTTCTCCTGGCAACTTCTTGTCCTTTAATATGGGGAAATAATATGTCCTGGTATCCTACGTGGCATATTAAGGTTGTGAAGAGTCAGAAGTTTCCACTTCAGTCTTACCTACCTTGCATAACTCCTCTGCCACTGCTGTTCAATTTCCCCAGCAAAACACCATGTCTAGGCTTCATGGTTGGTAGAGTCAGTGAAACCAAGGGAAACCCTCAAGGAGATGGGTTGACACAATAGCCAAAACAATGGACTCAAACATACCGATAGTAATGAATATGGCACAGGACCAAGTGACATTCGTTGTATTATATATAAGGTTGCTATGACTCTGAGCTTACTCAACAGCAAATAGCAACAACAAAACAGGAACTGGGGTGAAATCTTCTGTTTTTTGGTTTCCCTTCAATCTATGTAGCAGGATGTTGTCATTGTTAGCTGCTATGGTGTTGGCCACCTACTCATGGTGATCCCATGCAAAACAGAACTGAATGCTGTCAGTTCCTGCCCCATCCCCGTGATCTGTTGTGAATAGAACCATTGTGATCTATAGGATTTTCACTGGTTGATTTTCAGAAGCAGATCACCGGGCCTTTCTCCCTAGTCCATCTTAGTCTAGAAGCTCTGCTGAAACCCGTTCAGCAATATAGCAATAATGTGCAAGCTTCCACTGACAGATGGGTAACAGCTGCACATGAGGTGCACTGTCTGGGAGTCAAACTCATGTCTCCCATGAGGAAAGTAAGAATTCTACCACTGAACCACCACCCTTACTTTGAATGGGAGATCAACACAGATGTATCTATTTCCCTCCCCGTCTCCATCCCTTAATCTCTGTTCCACAATCTGTTATGTTTGGAAGTAGCAGACTTCCCACATATCTCCCACCCCTTCTCCAGATGGTAAAGTGTTCCCAAACTGTGGATGGTGGAGAATCAAGAGATATTAGGTGAGCAAAAAAAGAGGAAAGATGCAGCAAGAGGTTTGTCAAATATGTTATTATCATTATAAACAGAAAACTTAAGAACATAGTATAAAAAATATGTAAAGTCAGAAATTTCCTATATACTAGCAAAAACTAGTTAGAAAATATATAAGTACATGGTATGTTTCTATATATAAAGCTAGATGGGAACATATTTGTACTAATATATTTTGCTAAGTTTAATTTTGCAAAACAGAGTATTTAAAAATATATGTTGTGTTAATTTGAAACAGAGCGTAAAATTACAAATAACTTTGGAATCTAATTGATAATCAAGAAATGGGAGAACTTCAAGCATCTGAGACATCAGACTTTCACACAAAAATTTCTCAGTGTTTTTTCAATGTGTTGCTTTCATAATACAAGCAATAAGGCATAGGATATCTATACGGGCTCCGTTTTATCTATTGTTGTTGTTGTTGTTGGTTGCCGTCAAGTGAATTCTGACTCATGGCGATCCTGTGTTTGCAAAGTAGAACTGCTCCATAGGATTTTCAAGGCTGTGACCTTTCAGAAGCATGTCGCCAGACCTGTCTTCCAAGGTGTCTTTGGGTGGGTTCAAACACAATATTTCAGCCAGTAGTTGAGCACTTAACTGTTTGCACTGCCCAGCTACCCTGTTCTATCTATAATTTTGCTTTCATTTAAGAAATAGTAGATCAATACAGAAATAATCGTCATGGTGAATGGTTTTTGGTTTTTGACTTTCATCATTTTAATGATTCTAATATTACACTTTGACTATGATGTAAGACACTATTTTCATTCATGGAAAAGTTCCCATATCTTAACCCCAAAATTCTATTATTATTCAAATGTTTAAAAAAACTCATAAGTTGATTCAAACATAAGTTTTGGTCCTCTTGTTTAATGTCAAAACTTTCAGAAATAATTAGTTGCTCAACATAAATAATTTCTACTTTCTCAGTGAAACTTTAAAATTTAGATGCTGTTATGGTCGCCTTGACTAGAAATGCTTACTTTTATACCAAGGTCCGCACAACAGAAATAATTGTCTGGGTTTAAAACAGATGGTTATTTCTTAGTGATACATTAACACACTTTTAACTCTACAGAGATTGGTTTTAGTAGCAATGCTGTGGAAGTGTTCAGTGATGACTGACTAGTGAAACCCAGCTATTAAAGACACCTTTATCTGTAAGAATGATTCTATTCTATCACTGATATTGCAATTCAGTGTCATAGTTAGCTGTTACTCTATAAAGGTATAAAAATGGAGATTTAGCTACTTACGGAAATAAAATTAAAATTGAATTAAATTTTAAAATTGATATATAATAATGATAGATAATTTATATATATATTCATTCATGACATCATATATATATATAAATTTGATGTCATGAATGAATATATATGCCATGAATAACAATGATGATCAATCATCAATTTATAGTTGATTTTCTAGTCACTTTCTATAATTTGAAAGGCATTTTTAGTATGAGTCAGTAGTAAGCCATTACCTTGTGACCTATTACAATTTCAATATTCAGATTATTAACGTAACGTGAGGCAGCATAACATCATAATAAGAGCCTAGACTTTGAAGTTTTCAGAGCCCTGGGTTGAAACCAAATTTACATCAATTACTAGCAACGCTGACATTGGGAAAGTATATAATGTCTTTAATCCTAAATTTCCTCAACTTCAAAATTGAGTATTTACCTCATAAGGTTGCACTTAAAATTATTGTTGGGCATAGAGGAATACTCAGTTAATGTTAGCTTTAAAATAGTTTACTAACCTATACAATCTCAATCCGTCCCTTAAAATGTAATGTATATTATATTTGAGTATCAGAAGTCTACAAGATGACTTCTGAACGAAAAATCACTAACTTATAAGTGGCTGAACAAAAATTTAAATAAACAAATTTGTTCCTATTTTTGTCCCCAAAATTTAGAATATGCCTCATATTTAAGAAGTAAATACAGAGGTTTGTGAAAAATACTTTCTTTATATACATGTAACAATCTGAATTAAAATAACTTTCTAAATTGTTATTAAAATATCCTTATCTGAATAGCTGAGTCAAATATCCTTTTGCAGAAAATGTGAATTTGGCAAAGAGACAAACCAGCCAGTGATAATCATAGTTCTGTATTAAGCCTCAATATAGCCTCTAGGAGAAATCCAAATTAAAAAAAAAAAAAAAATCATTGTCCATATCTGATGAATAAGCAGTGTTTGTCCCGGAGTGTTATAATTAAAATGATTGAATGTTTGACTACATAATTTTTAAATATATATAATACATAATAAAACATTAAAAACTATATAAAATTGAACACAAAAGTTACTTTGAAACAAAATTATAACCAAAATTTAACAGCCCTATTATACACATATATCCACAGAGAACTGCCGGAAATTCAAGCCACTTTCAGAAGAAGACGTGTAATCAAGGGTATCATTGCTGATGTCAGACAGATCTTGGCTGAAAGCAGAGAATAGCTGAGAGATGTTTACCTGTGTTTTATTGACTATCCAAAGGCATCCAACTGTGTGGATCATAACAAATTATGGATAACATTATGAAGAATGGCAATTCTAGAACACTTCACTGTGCTCAGGAGGAACCTGTACGTAGATCAGGAGGCAATCGTTCGAAAAGAACAAGGGGATACTGTGTGGTTTAAAGTCAGGAAAGGTGTGCATCAGGGTTGTATCCTTTCACCATACCTTTTCAACCTGTACACTGAGCAAATAATCCGAGAAGCTGGACTTTACGAAGAAGAACGGGGCCATCAGGATTGGAGGAAGACTCGTTAACAACCTGCGTTATGCAGATGATGCAACTTTGCTTGCTGAAAGTGAAGAGGACTTGAAGTACTTACTGATGAAGATCAAAGACTACAGCCTTCAGTATGGATTACACCTTAACATAAAGAAAACAAAATCCTCACAACTGGACCAATGAGCAAAATCAGATAAACAGAGAAAAGATTGAAGTTGTCAAGGATTTCATTTTACTTGGATCCACAATCAACGCCCATGGAAACAGCAGCCAAGAAATCAAGGGATGCATTGCATTGGGCAAATCTGCTGCAAAAGACCTCTTTAAAGTGTTGAAAAGCAAAGATTCACCTTGAAGACTAAGATGCGCCTGACCCAGGCCATGGTGTTTTCAATCACCTCATTTGCATGTGAAAGCTGGACAATGAATAAGGAAGACCAAAGAAGAATTGATGCCTTTGAATTGTGGTGGTGGCCAAGAACATTGAATATACCATGGACTGCCAAAAGAACGAACAGATCTGTCTTAGAAGAAGTATAATCAGAATGCTCCTTAGAAGCAAGGACAGTGAGATTACATCTCACACATTTTAGATATGTTTTCAGGAGGGATCAGTCCCTGGAGAAGGACATCATGCTTGGTAAAGTAGAGGGTCAGCAAAATAGAGTAAGATCCTCAATGAGATGGATTGACACAGTGGCTGCAACAATGGGCTCAAGCGTAACAACGACTGTGAGGATGGTGCAGGACCAGACAGTGTTTCGTTCTGTTGTACATAGGGTCACTATGCGTTGGAACCTACGAGACTGCACCTTACAACAACATTATACACATTTCTTAAAAATATTTAAAAGAACATATTACAACCAAAATAGACAATGGGGGAATGAGTACATTTCATACAAGAGATGGAAAGGAACATATACAAGTTTATACTAAGACTTATTAATTTTAAAATGAAAAGTCCATGTAAGTTTGTCAATGAAGAGAGTGATAATTCCTAGTAAAAGAATGGCAAGCACACTTATGTTTACCCAAAATAATTCAACAGTAAACGTATTCCTGGCCAATCAATAGAAAACACAAAGTCATTTTCAACTACTAAATCGAATTCAAAATCTAGTTATCATCTTCCACTTCCAGTTTGGGAAGTATTAAGCCTCAAGAAAAAGACACTAACCCTAACAACAAGTACAACCTGGATGATCTATAACATCATACTTTTCCTAGTCTATCAGATAGCTGAGAAAGCATGGCAACTTAATCAAAATCCAAAAAGGGGCATGCACCTCTACACAGAGAGGTAACATACATATTGTTTCACCTTGGAGAGCATATTCACAATAGAGATAAGAAAGAAGAAAATAGCTGAAGTTTTAAATAATTCCTACAGGCCAAGTAGACACTAGTGTAAAAGTTTAAAATCCCTGAAAACCCCAGAAACAAGGTGACTCTGTCCCTGCTTGCCAACTGTTTCATACAAACTTCCGTTGAGTGCTTAGGAGAAAGACCAAGGGCAGGCAGGAGACCTGAGACACCTCCTCTGTGGCTCAGGCAGGCAAGGGAGGCCTAAGTTTCAGGGTAGAGTATGAAAACAGAAATCCATCTGCACTTATGACTTGCATGAGAAGAAGTGGTTTGCTGCTAATGGGGAATGGGCAGAAAATCCAACTGCATCATGACCGTACTCTAATTTGAGTCAGAAGCCATATGCTCCTGAGGGTGAGGCAGGAAGCCTGCCTATCAGAGAAAATGTATCAACACCTGTCAGGAGGTGACTGCCACTGGGAGAAGGACAGAAAAACCAACTGAATAACTGCACTGATACAAGACAGAAGCTATGTGTCCGTGGGGGTTGGGCAGGAAATTCATCCAACACAAACCCTGAACTGATACGAAGTAGAGATCTGCCGCTTTTGGAGGGGAGGAAGGAAACCTATCTATGCTTTGGATACTGAAATGAGTAAGAAGCAGATGTTGTTGGTCATTGGTTCAGTGACAGGGATGATGATGGAGACTGATCCCTGAGGCTCAGGAAAACAGCACTTACATAAGAATGAGGAGGGTGGAGCAGGGAAGAAGAAGGAAAAAAGACAAAAACCATCACCCCTGTCATTACAAGTCTGCACGGTGGGCGTACCAAGCAACAGCAACCTACTGCTGGGTAAGGAACACAAGCATGAAGAGAGATCCCCTTTAACATGCAGGAAGGTAAGACCTGCTGAAATTAGAAGGGAGAAAAGGAACACTGAATGAAACCTCTGAAATTCCAGGCCTCACACTGACCCTCATACAGAGGCGGAATTAAAAACTGACAGTAATTATGGTAAGGTCAAAGCCAGCTCAATGACACGTTTGTTTATTCTACCCCTCAGATGAATAGCTTGAAAAATAGACACGTCTAGTTCTATGTGCATATTACCTCTTTTTTGTTCACATTTTTTGAAACACATTTCTTGCCTGTATGTAAAATTATGAAAAATATAATGAAAATAAGAAAATGTGATCCATGGTCAAGATCCAAAGAAACACAAGAAGCAGATAGTGAGATTCCCCCAGATTTTAGAATTATCAAACAGGGAATCTAACATAATTATTTTATTAAAAATCTGGGTGAAGGGATGGAAAACATGAAGAATACATGGGAATTGCAGTGAAAAAAATTGAAATTATAAAAGGATCAAATGGAAATTCTAGAAATGAAAAAAACACATTGTCAGATATAAGGAATTCCTTAATTATAAAGAAATTATCCAAAGTAAAATACAAAGCAAAAAAAAAAAAAAAGAAAACAATGGAACAGAGCATCCAGGAATTATGAGACACTATCAAATGAGTCCTGGTGGCTCAATAGTTAAGGACTCAGCTGCTAACCAAAAGGTCAGCAGTATGGGAAGAAAAGACCTGACAAACTGCTCCCATAAAGATTACAACCTAGGGAAAACTATGGGGAAGTTCTACCCTGTCCTATAGAGTCGCTATGAGTTGGAATTGACTCAACAGCACACAACGTCAAATGATCCATCATATGTGTAATTAGAGACTCAACAGGACAAGAGGGAGAATAAGGTAATAGAAAATATGTGAGAAGATAAGGGCCATGAGTTTCTAAAATAGATGGAAGACAGCAAATCACAGATGCAAGAATCCCAGAGAACCCCAAGCAGGATAAACAAAGAAAAATATACTTGGTCATGTAATCATTGTAGGCAGAATTCTAAATTGTCCCTAAACATAGCAATATCTAAGGAGCGCTGGTGGCATAGTGTTTAAGCACTTGGCTGCTATCCAAAAGGTGAGTGGTTTGAACCCCGAGCTGCTGTGCAGTAGAAAGATGTGACGGTCTTCTTCGTAAAGATAACAACCTTGGAAACCCTATGGGGGCAGTTCTACTGTCCTACAGGGTTGCTATGAGTGGGAATAAACATGATGTCAATGCATACAGCAATATTTACATTATGTTTACATGGACTAAAGACTTCAATTATGAGACTAAGATTGTCAGATTGTTTCTTTTAAATAGTTTAAAACATTGCTGAGAGAAATTATAGAAAACCAAAATAATGTTTATGGTTAGGAATACTCACTATTGTTATCAGTTCTCCCCAGATTGATCTGTAGATCCAGATCAATCCCAATCACAGTCTCAACAGACATTTTTCTAGAAGTTGACAAAATTATTTTAAAATTTATTTGAAAAGACTAAAAGTAGCCAAAATAAAATTGAAAATGAAGAAGAGATTTGGAGGATTTACCCTACTAACTTCAAGACTTGCTATAAAGCTATAGCAGTCAATACCATGTGGTAATGATATAAGAATATATATACAGATCAAGGAAACAGAAGAGAGAGTACAGAAAATGATCCACACATATATAGTACAAATGATTTTCAAGAAGGGCACTAAAGCAATTTAATAGGGAAAAATATACCTGTTCAACAAATGATGCTGAAGCAACTGGATATTCATATTTAAAAAAATTAGTATTTCAATCCTTAACTCATACCCTATATACACACATACACACACAAATCTTTGTGAGATGGATTACAGACTCAACGTAAAATCTAAAATAATAAAATACTAGAAGAAAACATAAGAGATCAAGAATTTACATGTATGAATGCGTACCAGAGTACTTGCTTGGGAAGTCTGGGAAAGCAAGTTTTTCTGATTACTACGATCCTTCCAAAATATCCTCATTTTAATTACCAAAGTACAGTTAATTACAATCTAACACTAAGTCAAAGATGCAGCAAAAATTCAGCTGCTGTTTATGAAGTTTTAAAATAGTGATTTCAAATCAAAGGCTAAAGCCTCAAATAATATTGAAGAATAGACCTTTACCCATTCTGCAGATTCTTACCTGAATTCAGTTGGAATCAACTTGACGGCAATGGGCTTTTTTTGCTTTGGGTTTTTTTATCTTGATCTTGAACTAATTTCTTTCATATTTCACCTTACTGAAGGCCTCAACAAACAGCAAAATATTCTGATTCCCTGACATGCCCTACAATGTCCTTTAAGGCTCACAGAAATACAATCAATAGCATAACATTATGGGCATAATAATAGCCCCTTAAAAGACTGAAGTTGTCAAGGACTTCATTTTACTTGGATCCACAATCAACACCCATGGAAACAGCAGTCAAGAAATCAAAAGACACATTACATTGGGCAAATCTACTGCAAAAGACCTCTTTAAAGTGTTGAAAAGCAAAGACGTAACCTTGAAGACTAAGGTGTGCCTGACCCAAGACATGGTATTTTCATTCACATCATATGCATGCAAAAGCTGGACAATGAATAAGGAAGACCGAAGAAGAATTGACACCTTTGAATTGTGGTGTTGGCGAAGAACATTGAATATACTGTGGACTGCCAAAAAAGTAGATCTGTCTTGGAAGAAGTACAACCAGCATACTTCTTAGAAGGATAGCATGACTACATCTTATATACTTTGGACATGTTGTCAGGAGGAGTCAGTCCCTGGAGAAGGACATCATGCTTACTAAAGTACAGGGTCAGTGGAAAAGAGGAAGACCGTCAATGAGATGGATGGACACAGTGGCTGCAACAATGGGCTCAAGCGTAACAATGATTGTGGGCATGGCACAGGACTAAGCAGTGTTTTGTTCTGTTGTACATAGGGTCTCTATGAGTCGGAGCTGACTTGATGGCACCTAACAACATCATCATCTCTGTGTTGGTCCTGACTCTGTTGTCGAACCTGGGAAGGTGGGTCCTTGTCCAGCAAGCTCAAACTTGCCAATAATCTGGATAGTAGTCTTTGAGAAAAAGAAAGTATCTTTATTGTAACGTGCAGAGCAAGAAGCCGGGAGGAAGCTCCTCAGATCTGACTTCCCTCACTATGGGGAAGCAGGGCTTATATGTGATTTGGGCAGCAAGATGGAGGCCACGTAGGCATACTGGGGAGGGAAAATTCGAGAAGGTGGCCAGGAAACAGGTGATGTGGTTCTTGTTGGACCTTTTGCTTCAGAGTAGAGTCCAGGTGATGATTTTTCTCCAGATTCACTCCACCTGTTGCTGCGTCCTCTGCTGAAGTCAATTAGCAGTCACAGCTGGCCCTTCTGTGTATGTGGGGCAGGCCAATCTGGCTTGGGCTAGTTTAACGACTAAAGGAAATTTACTGGCTTTCATAGTATAAGGTTACTATGCCACCTTAAGTTGTAGCGATTCCTTAATCTTAAGGGATAAGGGTTGGCAACTCATCTGGCTACTTCCTGCTAACAGAGAGGAGTTTTAGGGACCTAGGAACACACAAGGAATGATTAGCTACTGGGGGTAGCAAGCAAAGATTTAGAAGGTGAAATCGCTATTTTGCAGCTAAGGCAACTGAGCCATCTGGAAGTGAAGCCCCTTGGCCCAAAATCAAACACTAGCGGAGCCAAGATCTGAACCCAGGCAGGCAGTCTCCAGGACCCTTCTGTTATACTACCTCCAGAAACTTTATTGGCTTTCTCCTGCTGCCCAGCCCTTTCATACATTCAGAGGTTTTCCCTTCAACCCAATTAATAGCCTTCTCGTAAACACTGTACACCCGCTGACGGCTTCCAACTTCTGGGCACCAGTGCTACTCGCCAGCTTCTGCCAGCTTGCTCCACCCCTAAGATTTAGGAGGGCAAAGAGAATGGCCAATAATAGTTGCTTAGGTATAGTAGAAACAAAGAAATTGCCTTATATAAGCAGAACACACGCCAATAACCACTGAAACGCAAGTTGGCCTCATCCCCAGCCCAGGAGACTGAAATAGAAATGGAGCAAGGAACAGGGAGCCAGGATGCAAAAGTGTTTAAACTAATGTTACAATTAAAACTGTTACCTAAGATACCTGGAAACACTAAGTTCCTTGACTACTTAAGGAACATCTGAAACACTACATCCCCAGGCTGCCTTAAGGAAAGGTCTTCCATACAGCATTTTCACAGGAGCTCAATTGGAGCCTGCTTCTAGGGGCCACCTGGACTCTCAATAGGGCAATGTAGCAGCTTGATCCAGGGCAAGATGGTCTCTTAGAATATAAGTATTCATCCACATTGCCCACACTAGCTTAGGTTTCTGATTAAACCTTTTAAGCACACAGTCAATGCCAGTAGTTACTGTGGCCTCCAGGGAACATGTAGCTTCCATTGAATTCTTAAATGTCCTGACTTTGGACACAAAGGCTCCTCCATTATCGCTTTAAATTGAATGAGGTAGGCGAAATCTAGAAATAATTTCATTGAGGAGAGCTTTGCTTACCTGAGATGTCATTTCCTTTCGGAAGGGGAAGGCTTCTACCCATCCAGGAAAGGTATCTACAAACACTAAAAGATACTTGAACACTAAATAGACCATAGATAAGTGGTAACTTTGGTGAAGGGTAAGAGTATGCAATACTGGGGAAGCCAGCACAACTTGTTCAGGGTAAGGTCATGGAACTTCCATGGACTAATCCGAACTCTCTGACAGACTGAATTACTGGGCTGAGGGCTGTGGGGACCGTGGTCTCAGGGAACATCTAGCTCATTTGGCATAACATAGTTTATAAAGAAAATGTTCTACATTCTACTTTAGTGATTAGCGTCTGGGGTCTTAAAAGCCTGTGAGCGGCCATCTAAGATACTCCACTGGTCTCACCCCTTCAGGAGCAAGGGAAAATGAAAACTAAAGACACAAGGGAAAGATTCGTCCAAAGGTATACAGTGCCCCAGTCACCAGAAGGGGGAGTCTCACTGGCTAGCCAAACTGATTAAAGGGCTTAATCTACAAAAGAGTGAACAATCCAAACATAGTTCACCACAGCCTCTACCAGACTGAGTCCAGAACAACTAGATGGTGCCCGGCTACCACCACTGACTGTTCTGATAGCAATCAAAATAGAGGGTCCCAGACAGAGCTGGAGAAAAATGTAGAACAAAATGCTAACTCAAAAAAAAGACCAGACTTACTGGACTGACAGAGACTAGAGAAACCCTGAGAGTATGGCCCCCAGACACTCTTTTACCTCAGTAATGAAGTCACTCTGGAGGTTCACCTTTTAGCCAAAGATTAGAAAGGCCCATAGGACAAAATGAGACTAAAGGGGCACACCAGCCCAGGGGCAAGGACTAGAAGGCAGGAGGGGACAGGAAAGCTGGTAATAGGGAACCCAAGTTCTGAGAAGGGAGAGTATTGACACATCATGGGGTTGTTAATGAACGTCATAAAACAGTATGCGTACTAACTGTTTAATGAGAAGCTAGTTTGTCCTGTAAACCTTCATCTAAAGTACAATTAAAAAAAAAAAAAAAAAAAAACCTTGAAACTTCCTGTAGCCATTGGCATAACTGTTAAGTCTACTTCCCAGTCTTCTCTGGGTCCAGTCCTATGGGCTTCTACCCCAGGCATAGAAGGTGGTGAACTATTTTTGGATTGTTCACTGTTGTAGATTAGGCCCTTTAATCAGTTTGGCTAGCCAGTGAGACTCTCCCTTCTGGTGCCTGGGGCACTGTATACCTCCATTCCCACCAGCTGAGATGCTCTTTGCTATCACAGGCTTGCCAGAGTTTGGGGCAAGGTAAAGATGGTGACCGTCTCGCCAGGCACTGAAGCCATGTGCCACCTCTGCTTGTGTCTGACAGCTCTCCACCCTGCCATGAAGCTGGCTGAGGGCTGGGACTGCATACTTGTCCCCGCCTGGGGTGGCTGGAGCATCCCCCTGTGTGCCTGGGATAGCAGCAGAGGCCATGTTCTCTGGCTGTCTGGTCTGTCGTGTCAGTGAGTTGTTCTCCCACTGTTACCACCACCCAGGGCTCCTTATGGGTTGCAGGGGAGCCCCTGGGCCCCTGTCAGTCCGAGTCATCGACTGACAGTTGTGAGAGCTGTGTTACGGGTTTCCTGCCCAGACTGGGTTGGCCACAAGAGGCACTCTCGTTTCCAGTGGCCTTCTTATTTGCAGTAGGCACACTGTCTGGGGCCTAGTTTTAGGGAGCCTTGAGTTGGCCACCAACCCTTTTGGGGCCCACGAGGACTTAGCCCGCATGAGGTCTGCCTGGGTGGCAGGTTACCTGTGAAAGCTGCTGCCAGGAGCATGGCCTTTTTCCTTATACCTGGTCCTGATTATTGAAGACCTTACAGGCAATCTCAACGAGTTGTGAAGTATTCATTCGTAGACCTCCTTCTAACTTTGGAAGTTTCTACCTGATGTCAGGGGCACTCTGGCTGATGAAGGTCATATTTATTAACCTGGCACGGTCTGGATTTTCGGGCTTTATACCAGTAAACTGACAATATGCTTTGTACACCCGTTCTAGGAAGCTGGAGGGATTTTTCCTGGGACCTTGTACATCCTGAACTTTTCTAAGACTCTTCTGTTTTTGAGTCCCTTGCTATCAAACAGTTTTAATAATGTTCTAGCTGCCCTGCCCCCAGTCAATATCTGTGGCAGGTTCAGCCTGGGCTGCTGGGAGTCTAATACCTTTTTGAGGGTTGAGGTTATGCAACCTGTTGTCTTCTTGGTGTGCCTTTTCTAGGACCATCTTCATTCCTCTGGAGTTAAGTGGAGAAAAATGAACGGACCCAGATAAACCCTCTAGGCTGACCCTTGTGATCAAGTCTGGCAGGCATTTGTCTCAGCAGAAATTGCCCTGAGGAGACTTTGGTGGATCCCTGGCCAAATCGCACCCCACTACAGGTGTGTGCTGAGGAGACTATTCCCTGGGCAGGGCTGGGAGTTTCTGACTCTTAAGGGGTGGCAGCTGCCGGACCAGGAACCAGGCCTATACCTCCAGGTAGAAAGGGTATGGATAAGTACAAATCTGAGCCCCCACTCTATATATATATTAAAAAAAAAAAAAAAAAAGAGTCTGTGTTTCTTCTGGGCAAATCCTAGTTGCCCTTTTAGCATATCCAATCAATTATTGGATGAAGGCAGAGTTACATGCTCTCTGTAATCTATAATACCCAATATTCATTTATATTTAGGTCTGCTTTACAACACTAGGTAGAAGAAACATTCAATATCCATAGTATATTCAGTTAAATACATAAGCCTAAACACATAACCCTTTTTAAAACACTCCAGATTAGTCTTCTGTACACCATAACTATCTGTATATGGCCTGGGGCCTCTAGCTGGGTGGAATCAGAAGACCCTGGCCCCCTATCAATCATCCCGTTGATCTGGCCTGGCTTTGGCCCCAGTCCTCTCCAGGTAAAGCTTTTCTCCCCTTCCTTTTTCCCCTGCACCATTAGGTTACACTGTTTTTGTAGGTTTTTATTTTTCCAGAGAGGCATGTTTCCCTCTGTTTTGTCATAGTTCAGTGACTATAAACAGTAATTAGAATTTACATGAAAAATCAAAGAGCACCCGTAAAGGTACACTAGGTTGTTTTCCCGTATTTCACTCACACACACACACTCAGAATGAGAACCTGAACCTAACCAAAGTCAACAGAAACTAGGCTGCCCATTCTCTGCCTGGGCTAGGGAGAGTGGCGAAGTAACAAGGATGATCTTAGTAGGACTTCAAGCCCCCCAGTGGGGATGTCTTAGTCCTACTTCAATCCTCCAGATACCTCCCCACCTCCAACCCCAAGCACTTAAACATTCTCAAGAGAAATTCCAAAGGTACTTACCTGGTGGACGTGCATACCTGTGTTAGTTTCTAATTCTTGAAGTAAAACCACCTGGGGCCTGTCACTACCTCGATTAGTTAGGAAACCCACCTAATCCTTCCGAACAAGAACAAGAGTCTCCATGCGCGCTGAGGGTCGGTGGAGGTTCCCCTCACGGTCAAGGGCGTGCTGGGCTCCGGAGGGAGGGTCTGTGCAACCCTAGAGCCCCACGTTGGGTGCCAAAATTGTTGCCAAACTCGGGAAGGTGGGTTCTTATCTGGCAAGTTCAGGCTTGCCAATAATCTGGACACCAGTCTTTGAGAAAGTAACCTTATTGCAATGCACAGAGAAAGAAGCTGGGAAGAAGTTCCTCAGATGTGACTCCCCGCGCTATGGGGAAGCAGGGGCTTATACGTGATTTGGGCAGCGAGATGATGGCTGCGCAGGCGTACTGGGGAGGGAAAAATTCTAGAAGGTGGCCAGGAAACAGGAGGTGATGGGGTTCTTGTCGGACCTCTCGCTTTGGAATAGGGTCCAGGTGATGATTTTTCTTCTGATTCATTCCACCTGTTGCTGCATCTCTGTTGAGGTCAATTAGCTGTCACAGCTGGCCCTTCTGCACACGCGGGGCAGGCCACCTCTGGCTTGGGCTAGTTTAAGGACTAATGGGAATTTACTAACATTCATAAGGTCAGGATACAACTCTAGCCTATTGTCTTAACCTCCTCTGGATCCTCCTCACAGCCAGTTTCTCTCTCAAAATCATGTAAGTCCCACATTTTTTATATCTGTTCTATTATGTTTTCCTGAATCAACACCTGTCTGATCCAATGAGAATCTCCTGTCTTGATTGGAAGGCCTGTCTAATTCTCTTCTCCCGATTCTTTAATTTATACATCAACTAATCTGACAAAACATCAGCCTGACCATTTGATGGCCTTACCTTGCTAAAACATTGGGCCTTACTCTGGCTCAACAACTGCTAGTTCTAAGATAACAAAATTTGTCTTAGATTTCTTGAGGATAAGGAGAAAACACTGAAGAAAAAGCCTCTCAAATGAGGAACTTATTAAAAGCACAAATGAGTAAAGCTTCAAAAAACATTATCTGCAATAAAATAATACTGTGTTGTTGTTGTTAGCTATCCTAAAATTGATGCCATGCACAATGGGATTCCACACACACGTCAGTTTGTCATACTGTGGTGGCTTGTGTGTTGCTGTGATACTAAAGTTTTGCCACCAGTATTTCAAATACCAGCAGAGTCACCCATGGTGGACAGGTTTCAGTGGAGCTTCCAGACAGCTTAAGAAAGACCTGGTGTTATACCTCTGAAAAAATTGGCCAGTGAAAGTCTTATGAAGACCAGTGAAACATTGTCTGATATAGTGCCAGAAGATGAGCCCCTCAGGTTGGAAGGCACTCAAAATACAACTGGGAAGGAGCTGCCTCTTCAAAGTAGAGTCGACCTTAATGATATGGTTAGAGTCAAGCTTTCAGGACCTTCATTTGCTGATGTGGCATGACTCAAAATGAGAAGAAACAACTGCAAACATCCATTAATAATTGGAAAGCGGAATATACGAAGTATGAATCTAGGAAAATTGTAAGTCATCAAAAATGAAATGGAATGCTTAAAGATCTATATCCTAGGCATTAGTGAGCTGAAATGGACTGGCATTAGCCATTTTTAATTGGACAGTCGTATCATCTACTATGCTGGGAATGACAAATTGAACAGGAACGGCATCACATTCATTGTCAAAAAGAACATTTCAAGATCTATGCTGAAGTACAACACTGCCAGTGATAGGATAATATCCATACAGCTACAGGGAAGACCAGTTAATATGACTTATTCAAATTTACACACCAACCACTAAGTCCAAAGATGAAGAAACTGGAGAGTTTTACCAACTTCTGCAGTCTGAAATTGATCAAACATGCAATCAAGATGCATTGATAGTTGCTGGTGATTGGACTGCAAAAGTTGAAAACAAAGAAGAAGGATCAGTAGTTGTAAAATATAGCCTTGGTAGTAGAAATGATACTGGATATTGAATGATAGAATTTTGCAAGACCATCGACTTCTTTACTGCAAATGTCTTTTTTCAACAACATAAACGGTGACTATACATATGGACCTCACCAGATGGAATACAGAGGAATCAAATCAACTATATCTGAGGAAAGAAATGATGGAAAAGCTCAATATTATCAGTCAGAACAAGGCCAGGGGCCGACTATAGAACAGACCATCAATTGCTCATATACATGTTCAAGTTGAAGCTGAAGAAAACTAGAGCAAGTCCACAAGAGCCAAAATATAACCTTGAGTATATTCCACCTGAAGTTAGAGACCATCTCAGGAATAGATTTGATGCACTGACTGTTAATGATTAAAGACCAGACGAGTTACGGAATGACATCAAAGACATCATACATGAAGAAAGCAAGAGGTAATTTAAAAAAAAAAAAAAAAAACAAGAAATAAAAGACTCACATGGACATCAGAAGAGATCCTGCAACTTGATCTTGAAGGTAGAGTAGCTAAAGCAAAAG
>NW_004444132.1:791122-824545 GCF_000243295.1 Trichechus manatus latirostris
AGAAAGCAAGAGGTAATTTAAAAAAAAAAAAAAAAACAAGAAATAAAAGACTCACATGGACATCAGAAGAGATCCTGCAACTTGATCTTGAAGGTAGAGTAGCTAAAGCAAAAGGAAGAAAGAGCTGAAGATTTCAAAGGGTGGCTCAAGAAGACAAAGTATTATAATGAAATGTGCAAAGACCTGGAGTTAAAAAACCAAAAGAGGAGAACAAGCTCAGCATTTCTCAAGCTGAAAGAACTGAAGAAAATTTTAATCTTGAGTTGCAATATTTAAGGATTCTATGGGGAAAATATTAAACGTAGCAGGAAGCATCAAAAGAAAATGGAAGGAATACAAAAGAGTCACTGTACCAAAAAGAATTGGTCTACTTTCAACCATTTCAGGTAGCAGCATACAATCAAGAACCGATGGTACTGAAGGAAGAAGTCCAAGATGCACTGAAGGCATTGGCGAAAACCAAGACTCCAGGAATTGATGGAATACTAACTGAGATGTTTCAAGGAATGATGCAGCGCTAGAGGTGCTCACTTGTCTGTGTCTAGAAATTTGGAGGGCAGCTGCCTGGCCAACCAACTAGAAGGGATCCATATTTGTGTCCATTCCAAAGAAAGATGATCCAACAGAATGTGGAAATTTTAATATCACACTCAAGTAAAATTATGCTGAGAATCATTTAAAAGCGGTTGCAGTAGTACATTTACAGGGAACTGCCAGAAATTCAAGCTGGATTCAGAAGAGGACGTGGAACTAAGAAAATCATCACTGATGTCAGATGAATCTTGGCTAAAAACAGAATACTAGAAAGATGTTTACCTGTGTTTTATTGACCACACAAAGGCATTCAACTGTGTAGATTATAACAAATTATGGATAACATTTCAAAGAATGGGATTTCCAGAACACTTAATTGTGCTCATGAGGAACCTGTACGTAGGCCAAGAGGCAGTTATTTGAACAGGAAAAGGGGATACCGCATGGTTTAACGTCATGAAAGGTGTGTGTCAGGGTTGTATTCAATCTGTATTCTGAGCAAATAATCCAAGAAGCTGGACTATATGAAGAAGAACATCACATCAGGATTGGAGGAAGATTCGTACACAACCTGTGATGTGCAAATAACACAATCTTGCTTGCTGAAAGTGAAAAGGACTTGAAGCACTTACTGATGAAGATCAAATACTACAGTCTTCAGTATGGATTGCACCTCAACATAAAGAAAACAAAAATCTTCACAACTGGACCAAGAAGCAACATCATGATAAATGGAGAAAAAATTGAAGTTGTCAAGGATTTCATTTTACTTGGATCCACAATTAACGCCCATGGAAGAAGCAGTCAAGAAATCAAGGGTCATACTGCACTGGGCAAATCTGCTGCAAAAGACCTCTGTAAAGTCTTAAAAAGCAAAGACATTGCTTTGAGGACTAAGTTGCGCCTGACCCAAGCCATGGTATTTTCAATCACCTCATAGGCATGGGAAAGCTGGGCAATGAATAAGGATGACTGAATAAGAATTGGCACCTTTGAATTATTGTGTTGGTGAAGAATATTGAATATATTTTAAAATTAATTTTAGAACAATATCACGGATTCCATGCAGGGTCTATTCATTTCTAGAGCATTTAACTTAAAAAATTCCCTTATGAAATTTGGATAATTTATATGATCAAAAGGAATTGTTATTAATCCATTTAAAGCACATGGACTGTCAGAAAAATGAACAATCTGTTTTGGAAGAAGTAAAGCCAGAATGCCCCTTGGCAGCAAGAATGGTGAGACTGTGTCTCAAGTACTTTGGAAATGTTATCAGCAGGGACCCATCCCTGGAGAAGGACATCATGCCTGGTAAAGTGGAGGGTCAGCAAAAAAGAAGAAGACCCTCAACGAAATGGATTGACATAGTGGCTGCAACAGTGGGCTCAGGAGGGCTGAGGTTTGTTGTTGTTGTTAGGTGCAGTCATGTCCATTCCAACTCATAGTGACCCTATGTACAACAGAACGAAACACTGCTCAGTCCTGCGCCATCCTCACAATTATTATGCTTGAGCCCATTGTTGCAGCCACTATGTCAATCCATTTCGTTGAGGGTCTTCTTCTTTTTTGCCGACCTTCCACTTTACCAGGTATGATGTCCTTCTCCAGGGATGGGTCCCTGCTGATAACATGTCCAAAGTACTTGAGACACAGTCTCACCATTCTTGCCGCCAAGGAGCATTCTGGCTTTACTTCTTCCAAGACAGATCTGTTGGTTCTTTTGGTAGTCCATGGTATATTCAATATTCTTCACCAACACCACAGTTCGAAGGCGTCAATTCTTCTTCAGTCTTCCTTATTCATTGTCCAGCTTTCCTGTGCATATGATGTGATTGAAAACACCATGGCTTGGGTCAGGCACATCTTAGTCTTCAAGGTGACATCTTTGCTTTTCAACACTTTAAAGAGGTCTTTTGCAGCAGATTTGCCCAATGCAATGCATCTTTTGATTTCTTGACTGCTGCTTCCATGGGCGTTGATTGTGGAGCCAAGTAAAATGAAATCGTTAACAACATCAATCTTTTCTCTGTTAATCATGATGTTGCTTATTGGTCCAGTTGTGAGGATTTTTGTTTTCTTTATGTTGAAGTGGAATCCAGATTGAAGGCTGTGGTCTTTGATCTTCATCAGTAAGTGCTTCAAGTCCTCTTCACTTTCAGTGAGCAAGATCGTGTCATCTGCATAACGCAAGTTGTTAAGGAGTCTTCCTCCAATCCTGATGCCCCATTCTTCCTCATATAGTCCAGTTTCTCAGATTATTTGCTCAGCATACAGATTGAATAGGTATGGTGAAAGGATACAACCCTGACACACACCTTTGCTGACTTTAAACCACTCAATATCGCCTTGCTCTGTCCAAACAACTGCCTCTTGATCTATGTACAGCTTCCTCATGAGCACAATTAAGTGTTCTGGAATTCCCATTCTTCACAATGTTAGCCATAATTTGTTATGATACACATAGTCAAATATCTTTGCATAGTCAATGAAACACAGGTAAACATCCTTCTGGTATTCTTTGCTTTCAGCCAGGATCCATCTGACATCGGCAATGGTATCCCTGGTTCCGCATCCTCTTCTGAATCCCTTACGTGTCTGTCAGTTTGTCGTACTGTGGGGGCTTGTGTGTTGCTGTGATGCTGGAAGCTATGCCACCAGTATTCAGATACCAGCAGGGTCACCCATGGTGGACAGGTTTCAGCTGAGCTTACAGACTAAGACAGACTAGGAAAAAAGATCTGGTAGTCTACTTCTGAAAAGAATTAGTCTGTGAAAACCTTATGAATAACAGCAGAATGGCTCAGGAGTGGGCAGTATTTTTTTCTGTTGTACATAGGGTTGCTATCAGTCAGAACAGACTTGATGGCACTTAGCAACAACAGCAATGGAATTAGGCCATTGTGATCCATATGGCTCTCATTGGCTGTTTTTAGGAAGCAGTAGATTGCCAGGCCTTTCTTCCTAATCTGTCTTAGTCTGGAAGCTCTGCTGAAACCTGTTCAGCATCACAGTGACATGTAAGGCTCCACTGACAGACAAGTGATTGCTGTGCTTGAGGTACACTGGCCAAGAATTGGACTGGGGTCTTCCATATGAAAGACAAGTTTTCTACCACTAAACCACCATTTCAAATAACACCTTAAAACCAAATATGTTGTGGTGGAGTCGATTCCTACTCATATCAACCCTAAAGGGCATGAAGTACAGAGTAGAACTGCCCTCATATGGTTTCCAAAACTGTAAATCTTTAGGGAAGCCGACTGCCACGTTTCTCCTGCGGAGCAACTGGTAGGTTCAAACCACCAACCTTTCAGTTACCACCGGAGGGCTTTAACCACTGTGCCGCCAGAACTCCTTAAATAACACCTTAAGCGTGTCTAAATAAATGTATGTATGATTACTTGTCTTAAAGCTGTTATCCACCTATTTGAAAAAGTTTCACAATACAATTTCAAATTGATATAAAAAAAAAAAATAGTGCAACTTAAGTTTCATTACCCATTGCCATCGAGTTGATTCCTACTCAAAGCGACCCTACAGGATAGAGTATAACTCTCCCATAGGAGTTCCAAGCAGCAGCTGGTGGATTCAAACTGCCGACTGTGCCACTGTGGTAAATATCTGAAATATTTCTTCGGGTTTGTAGTTATAATTAATTTTAGAACTAGTATCATAGATTCCATGCAGGGTCTATTCATTTCTAGAGTATTTAACTTAAAAAAATTGCATTATGAAATTTGGTTAATTTATATAATCAACAAGAATTGTTATTCATCCATTTAAAGCACTGTTTCTATATACATAACTAAACATTCCAGGAAATATCAGCAGAAGAATATTTCTGGAGCATCTCTCTCTCTCTCTTTTTTTTTCCAGAAAATCATAGTTGTGTGAAATGAAGCAGTTTAAATATTTTACACTTTGGCATTATAAAATATTTATGCTCAAACCCCCCCAAATGGGAAGAATAAGGTCAGCAAAAACTGTGAAAGACAAATGCCTCACTTATAAGATTTTCTTTGGAAATAGAATGTGGGCATTTAAAAAAGATACATTTGCATATATTCACTCTGTAGTTTAAGATTTAAATATTACAACTGGGCATAAAAAAATTGTGCATTTTGTTTCAGTTTAGAGGGCTATCTTTCAAAGGCACTACAATGTAACTTGTTTAATTTTTTTTCAAATTTTCACATACACAGATGATAGATTTTTTCATTCTGTCTAGCTATTTTGAAACTAAACACTCCAATCATGTTCTCAGGTTGTTATGAATTTCTTTTGATTATGCAACTGTGGTAGTCATTGACATAAAGGAAGATTTATATTTCTGAAATATAATGGCGCAAAAGCTCAAAATAAGCAAGTACAAGGTCCATGATTGTAAAATCATTTTAATCCCATCTACTGAAAACTAACGTTAAAGTCCAGTCATAGTTAATGTTGTATTCAAATATTTCATATTTCAATTTTTATAACTATACTTTCATAGCTGTATTTCATAATTATGTTGTCTTGATATAATGGCATATGCAGTTTATAGAAAAATAATAAAATGAACAGTCACATAGCCAATAAAAAAGTCAACAGCATTATCTTTGAACTTGTGACTGCTTTCAAAAATGTTTGGTTCTCCCTGTCCAGATATAAATGTTATTCTGGATGTTTCTTAATAATTTCCGTGATACTTTTTATCCCAACACAATATGTTGGGTTTGTTTTTTTTCCTTTTTTGACCTTTAAATATAGGAAAAATATTTTAGATATATGTATTCTTCAATGATTTACACTATTATATTCATGAGATTCTTCTCCCTTGATGCCTATAAGTGAATTTCATTCTTTTTTTTTTTTTGCTCTTCAAGAATATTCCAATGTACGAAATCAGATGGGCAGCTCCTGTCCAAAAGCAGGATTAGAAGGCAGGAAGTGACAAGATCTGGTCGAATGGACACGGGGAAGCAGGGGTAGAAAGGGGAAGTGTGTTGTCACATTGTGGGGATTGCAACCAATGTCACAAAACAAAATGTGTATAAATTTTTGTATGAGAAATTAACTTGAGCTGTAAACTTTAACCTAAAGCACAGTA
Organism: Trichechus manatus latirostris; assembly: GCF_000243295.1. Classification (NCBI taxonomy): domain Eukaryota; kingdom Metazoa; phylum Chordata; class Mammalia; order Sirenia; family Trichechidae; genus Trichechus; species Trichechus manatus. The sequence continues at coordinate 796,749 of NW_004444132.1, forward strand.
AAAAATAAATAAATAAAAAGCTCATACCACCAAAAAATAAAAATAAAAAATAAATAAATCTCTTAATCTTAAAAAAAAAAAAAGAAAAGAACCTCAGGCTCCCTGAGACCTGTTCTTTCTCAGTCTTCTGTCTCCCATCCACCTTCATGCTCTCTATGAATCTCTACGACACATTCAGATGAAGCCATCATTTTAGTTATTCCTGAACTATCAACATAGTTGTATAAGTGGCTGGTCTCTGTTCCTAGGGCTGACAAAAAAGAATAACTTGCAAGTTTCAAGACAATTTGAGTGAAAACATAAAACTTTATAGCCCCACCCCATTCCATTCCAGACCTTCCCAGATCACAACTAAAATTATCAAGATAGATAGACAGATAGATAAAGAGAAGATGTATCTAGAAGCTGAGAAAGAATGTCACCCACATGCCATTTATTCAGCAAGTTCCAGGCACTGTACTAGGTGATATGCTGTATGTAGCAAATGTCCAGATATTTCTGCTAGATTTGGAGGAGAAAGCATGAGCTTGATGGCTGTGTCTTTAAAGTGTCATATGTCTCTTTCTGGAAGCAGAGGGGACACCCATTCACCCACTGTGACTTCCATGAGTTGATATTTGCATTTGGAAGAAGGAACTGAGCTTGCTTGGATTAGACCCTGTCCGCATCTCTGTGGTTAGATCCATCAGCTGTAGAAAATATGTATTCTGTCTCCTTACCTGCCAGGTGATAAGAGCCCCGCTCTCAAGGTGGAGGCATGCAGTTGTACCCATGACTTTGCCTGTGAGTCTATCAAATTTGGGAGAGGGCAGTAGCAAGCCCCTTTAGCCACAGATCTGAAACCTCTTTCTCCAATCAGCTTTAAGGTAATGCAACTGACATTTTCACTTTCCTTTTTGAAAAAAAAAAAAAAAAAAATTCCATTATGTGACTATACAACAATTTATCTAGATATCATTGGTAGTGACTTCACTGATTTGCATTTTTTTCTGTTGTTAAAATGTGTTACTATTACTATTCCTATATGTTTCTTGATAATACTTATGAAAGAGTTTCAGTAGGGTTTGTTGCTAGGAAGATTAGTGTATGTTTTCCTTGAACTTTACTAGGGTAATGACAAATGGTTTTCTGTAGTGTGTGTATGAATTTACATTTCTTTTGAGTTCCAATTGCCTCACATGTTCACCAGCACTGGATATTCTCAGGCTTTTTTTTAATCTGGCAGATTTGAAATACCATCATATTTTATATTTAATCACATTTCCCTCAATTATAATTAAATTTTTTAAATATGTTCTACATAATTATGGATTATTCATATGTTTCTTTTATAAAATGCCTATGATGTCTTTTTCCATACTTTCATTATGCTCTTTATGATTTTTATATTGATTTATAGAAATTTTTGTTTTATATTTTTGAATCAACACTTTTGTTGTTCACTTATGTTGCTAATGTCTTCTTCTCCAGCTAGCAACATGCCTTTTCACTCCATTAATGGTGTCTCTTGATGAACAACATTTCTTGGTTTAAATCTATCTTTTCCCTAACAATTTCCAAAGCCAGACCTAACATATAACAGCCTTCCATATATGCGGGGGACTGTTTCTCTGTTCTCTTCTCTTGGTTAATTTTTGTGTGTGTGTACCAATATTATATTGTCTCAATTACCATAGCATTATAATAAATTTTGATATCTGATAAGATAAATGTTCATATGTTATTCATATTCTTTAAAGGTATCTTTGCTATTATTGGCTCTTTAATTTTTCCATGAAAATTTTAACACTGTTTTGCCAAGAAGCACCAAAAAATTTTGAAATTATTCTTAGAATTACTTTGAACCTACATAACAACATCGACATCTTTAAAATAGTGAATTTTCTGATCTGTGAAAAGAATGTATGACTTCATTCATTTAGGAATTACCAACTATCTTTCAATAGAGTTTTAACTTTTTCTCTGTTAGATCTTGAGGTTAAGAAAAGGTGCTTTTATCTTGGATAGGTTTGAATTCTAGCACATACTTTTTTGCTGCATTTAGTGAGATAATATTTTATTTTTTAATATTGTAGAGATTATTCAGTTTTACAATGGTAGTTCACTCTTGAATTCACAAGATAAAATCAAATTAGTCTTGATGAATTGTGTTTTGATTTGTTCCTATTTTGATTTTTTAAACATATATATTGACAAGTGGTAGTACCCTGTGATTTTCCTTTCTTATCCTGTCCTTATATGTTTTTTATACCAAGGTTATATGAACCTCATGAAATTACTTCAGGAGTACTTGCGGATTCATGGCTTTTGATTTTAGTTCAGGGAAATTCTTAGCCGTTGTCTCTTCATATAATGTCTCTCTTCTATTACCTAATTTTTCTGTCCCCCTCTCCTCACAGATTTTGTATAAAATTGCTAATTACTTCTCATTCTACTTTCCATACGTCTTAACTGTTTTTTCACATTTACTAGCTCCCTTTTTAATTGTATGATTATCTCATATCTAATTTCCAGTTTATTGATTCTTTTGTGTGAATGTTAACACTTACATTTTTCCTTTCTAAAATTTTTATTTTTTATTCTTATAAAGTCTTCCTGGATATTCTTAATAGATTGTTGTTTTACTTGGGATTAATTTTTTATTCTTTTATTTTAGAATTTATTAATATAATTCTATACTATCAAATAGAACACATATGCTTTATTTGTATATATGAAGGCTTTGGAAATTTACAGATCTTTTTTTTTTTTTTCCTGTTTCTTACTTATGATGGTTTATTTCCTTTTGTTTTGATGGCCTTTGATTGTGAGTTCATATTTGTATGATGATCTATAAGAACTTTATATATATGTATATATACTTATGTGTATATATATGTATGTATATATATATGATGTAATTTTACCTTAATTGAACAATTGAAAATACATCTTTTCATAGCTAGATATATTTTAACAATCAATAAACACACAGGTACAAAAAAATGTATTCCAAAAGTATTTACTAAAGTGTTTTTATAGCAGTAAAGAAAGTGAAATAGAAAAAAGGCAAACAATGATATGATTGATTACATAAATTATGAAAAATTGAATTAATATATATAAAGATGGTGTACCATTTTCAATTTTTTAAATTAATTGCTTTATCTATATGTGTGTCTACGCATGTAGAGAGAGCGAGACAGAGAGACAGAGAGACATGCAAACACACACTATGATGTACTTAAAGGGTTACTAATTATAGAATTGAGGTGAGTGAAATTTAGTGACAATAGTATTTACATGTATTACATGGATACCTCAATAATTTAATATTAGCCAAAAAAGTCTGAAAATTATTAATGATTAAGATTTTCTACCTAATATTAGCTTTAGCAAATATTTTGCATACTTCTCTTTCAATATTTCTACCTACTGGTCACATGCCAAGAACATGCATCTTCACTGAACTAAACATCAATTTCCTGTGAGCATGCAAATGTTATTATTTTGTTTGTTTGTTGCTACTGATTGACTAATATGGTTGGGCTAATAAGGTATTACAGTGGTTTATTTAGTTCAGCAATATAGTTGTCCCTTGGTATCCGAGGGGGATTTGTTCCAGGACCCCCACGGATACCAAAATCCATGGATGCTTAAGACCCGTATATAAAATGGCACAGTATTGTTTAAGGAATAGTGACAAGAAAAAAAAGTCTTTTTGATCCACGGTTAGCTTAAACATGGATGCAGAGCCCACAGATACAGAGGGCCAGCTGTATATTCCTTTGCTGTCAGGAATTTTATTAATCAATAACATAATATCTAGAAAGTGAAAAAAAATGCCAGTACATAAATTATCCCACTATTAAAACCAACTATATTTGTATAATAATTTCTAAGCTACCAAGAACATGGTTCTGTAGAAGTTTGGAAAATATTACCCTTATATATTTCATGATCCTTCAAATGATGTAACAATGAACTTCTACACTTATTATCTGGTTAATGTTCTTTAGTTTGTTAGATGCTACATATATTCAGGAGCCCTGGTGGTACAGTGGTTAAGAGCTCAGCTGCTAACCAAAAGGTCAACAGTTCAAGTCCACCAGCTGCTCCTTGGAAACCCTATGGGGCAGTTCTACTCTGTCCAATCAGGTCTCTATGACTTGGAATCAACTCCACGGCAACGGGTGTATATATTCAAGTATGCTATGTATAAAAACCACTTAGGACATTTGTATTGATTTGTATTAATCATTTAATTATTTTGTGAATTACTCAAAATGATCAGTTTGGTTTGGACTAAGAAGTCACAATATTCTTATGCATAGAATTCAACAACATCCTGTTGAAGATGTAAGGAAAATTAGTAGATACCATTGTAATGACTTTCAACTATTATCCTGGAAGAACATGGGACAAATAAAAATTAATGTTGTCATTAAAGGAGAGCACACAGTGAATGGTTAATGAGCCTACCTTTTAAACCTGTGACCTGGCTGTTGAGGTACCCCTAAATAAGGAGTAACTAATCCTTCCACTGGCAGCTGTCCATGTAATGGTATATAGTCAAAATGAGAAAGTATGTGAGGAGTTGGTATCCCAATTTTAATTTACATATATCACCCCACAAAGAAAGGATTTAAGTATATTACAAAAAGGTTGTGAAATTTTAGTGGAAAATGTGAATCAGCCAACTAGTACAAAGCTTTACTTCATTGTAGGAAGAGTTCAACTACTCAACAAAATTAATATAAGGCCTTGACTACTTTTTCTCCTGTAGAGCTAGGGTTTTGATTTTTATTTTGTTTTGCTTTTACCTTATTTTTATATAGAACTCTATGGAATTTCATAATTGTTCGTAATAATGAGTCTTAAGATAGTCTTTGTAAGATTTTCCTTGAAAGGTCTCTACGTGTGTAAAGTTATACAAAATGTCATACAAACTTTTCTCTGACAATTTTTCTTTCACTTTACCTAGGTTATTCTACCCAGAATATTCTTTCTTGAAGTATATTAATCTAGCCTTTACAACATCATCATCAGGCTTTTACTGTGAATTGCAAAATATAAATTTTCCACTTTTTATTTACCTTAAAAAATTAAATTAATTCTAAAATGTAGTTTTGCCTTAATTAAACAATTGGGAATATATCTTTTCATGACTAAAATCTAGCTGGTCATATTTTAACAAGCAATAAACACACATACAAAAGATGTATACCCTCAAATATTCATTTAAGGGTTTTTTTAATAACAGTTAAAAAAAAAAGTAAACAGCAGAAAAGCCTAATGACACACAATTGGTTATTTAAATTACAATAAATTGAAGTAACATATAAAGATGACTATATTTTTCTGGTGGCACAGTCGTTAAGAGCTTGGCTGCTGACCAAAAGGTCGGCAATTCGAATCTGGCAGCCGCTTCTTGAACACCCTGTGGGGCAGTTCTCTGTCCTATAGGGTCGTTATGAGTCAGAATGGACTCCATGGCAACTTTTTATATTTTTTTTTCTTCATTTTTTAATGAATTGCTTTACGTTACACTTCTATATAGTAACACCAAATCCACTATTCTTTCCTAAGGTCTCTTGCTTCCCACCTGCAAGCTTATAAACACAAAAATGAAAATCTAGTGCTAAACACCACCTGGAGAGAGATCTGGCTAGTCTAATCTGTATGTTAGCATGAACAGTTCATTGCCATTGCTTTTTTGGGGGCCACATAAAGCTGCTGGTGAAAATTGGACCTGTATGGCCTAACGCATTCATGACCACTGCTGTGCTAATGTCTTAGAATTGTAACGAGACAGGAGGGAATGTCATCATGTAGTTGGACTCTGTGGTGTTTTACATTTATGCTCCCATGCTCAACGAAGACTACCAACTAGAGGGAGTCCAGATTCAACCAAATTTTATACTAAGGGCCGATTCTATAGATGATACACCCAGAAGTCTAGATTTCCCTTCTAGCATGGCAATTTGCATTTTGGGACCTTACTTTTCCAGCCTGGTAAGGGTGAATATGAACTTTTTAATAACATTACACCTCAAACGGGAAGGAAACCCTGGTGGCGTAGTGGTTAAATGCTACAGCTGCTAACCAAAAAGTCGGCAGTTCAAATCCACCAGGCACTCCTTGGAAACTCTATGGGTCAGTTCTACTCTGTCCTATAGGGTTGCTATGAGTCAGAATCAACTCTATGGCAAGAAGTTTGGGTTTTTTTGTTTGTTCGTTTTTTTTACAAATGAGAGAGGGTTAGATTTTCAAATCCTTCCTCCCAGGAGACCCTCTTCCCCTTTGCAAATTTTCCCAATTTTCAGGATAACTAGCTCTGCAAATTAAAGGATATGATGAAGTGCAGGGCAATAGGTGACTTTTTTTTTTAATCTTAGGTTTGCATAACCAAGAGTTGCTACTTAACTATTCCCTCAGCAAAAATCTTTTTACAGTTACTTATTGTTTCAATTTAGAAGTTAGCCATTTTTCCTTAATAGGATCAAATTTCAAATATTGTCAATATTGTGTGTGTGTGTGTGTGTGTGTGTGTGTGTGTATACCAAATCCATTGCTATCAAGTCGACTCTAACTCATAGGGTTTTGAACTGCCAGCCGAGTTAGCAGCCGAGTACTTAACAACTTTGCCACCAGGATTCTGTCTCTCTATATATAATCCATACCATATATATGGATTAAGGAGCCCTGGTGGCCCAATGATATGGTTAAGCACTCGGATGCCAACTGAAAGATCAGTGGTTTGAATCCACCAGCTGCTCTGCGGGACAAAGATGTGGCGGTCGGCTTCAATTAAAGATTACATACAGCCTTGGAAATCCTGTGGGGGCAGTTCTACTCTGTCCTATAAGGTCACTATGAGTTGGAATCAACTTGACAGCAATGGTGGTTTTTTCTTTTTTTGGTATACATGGATTAAAAGAAAAAATCATTGCTGTCAAGTCTATTCTGACTCATAGCGACCCTATAGGACAGAGTGGAACTGCCCCATACAGTTTCCAAGGAGCAGCTGGTGGATTATAACTGCAGACTTTTTGGTTAGCAGCCAAGCTCTTAATCACTGTGCCACCAGGGCTTCATATGGATTAGGCAATATTATATATATATGAATCATTTACATTCAAACACACACACACACACACACAAAATGATGCAGGTCTATATTGACTGTCAGGAAAGATTCCTATAACATATTCTAAGAATATAAGATGGTTTATAAGTCAGTATTTATGTAAATTATTTTGTTATTTATAAGTTATACATTCGCAGGAAGGAATCTGGAAATATGTTCACCAAAATGTTCACAAGGTGCAATTTAGGTGTTTCTTTCTTTCTTCATTCCTTCTTTTGTTTTTTCTTTATAATTTTCTATGTTATTTAGTTTAGGCATAATGAATGAATATGTACTTCAAAACTATAATTAAGTATTTATGAAAATTTACAACTGAAAGTTAAAAGGCAGAATTGGGAATATTGCAATATAAATATTTTGTTCCATTTTGTACTGTGCATCTAAAAGTGACTTTAGAATCATATAACTTATTACCAAAGCCTTATAATTTCTGTATGAGGTTTAATAGTAATACCTCTGGAAAATAAAATGAAATAGGATCAACTCTATTGCTGAGTTAACAGTAATTTGAAAATATGATCACCACTGTATTCGGGAATACACAAATCTGTCTTTGGTCAGCCTCCTATATCTCTGGAAAGTCCCTAAAGAAAATATATGTAAAGGGGCCAGGTAAAGGAATAATACTAAAGTAATGATTTAGATTTGTTTGTCAAAGTCATGTCTTGTTACCTACTTGTTAAAAAGATACAAAAAATGAGTACATAAAAATAAATACTGGAATTGTAATATATTTACAGTAGACCTAAAGAAAGGCACATTCATTTTAGTGTCTGTATTTTACCAGCATATTCAGTCAAAGAGGAGTCCCTGGGTGGTGCAAACAGTTAATATGCTTAGCTGTTCTACTAACAAAAAGGTTGGAAGTTCAAACCCACTGAGATGTGCCTCAGAAGAAAGGACTGGTGATCTACTTCTGAAAACTCACAGCCTTGAAAACCTATGGGGTATATTTCTACTCTGAAAACACATAGGATCTTCCTGAGTTGGAATCAGTCTGGTAGCAACTGTTTTTTTTGTTTTTTTGTTTTTTTTTTTGCTTTTCAGTCAAAGATTGTGACTGATTCCTAGAACTACAGATAAATAGAGTTGGGAGTTAAATTTTGATACTAATTTTCTATCCAGGTCGAGAAGTCTTAATAGTCAATTGGTCAACACTGTGCTCCTGCTCACCCATCAAAGTTACTAATATCACTTAATGCAGATTGTGGAGAATACATATCAGTGTAGTTGGATAAGACATGCCATAACCCAAATAATTTCAATGCAGACATCAGATTCAGCTTCCAAAAGGTTAGAACCTTGGGCAGAAGGAGGAACATTAGAGAATACAAGTTTGCATGCCTGCTGGATGTTTGTTATTTTGATGTCTGTGTTTTCCACTCTATATTTCTGCTATCATAAAATGGAAACCATAGTGAAGGAGAGTAAAATTTTGATTTGTAAGCATAAAAGCATGAGTAGGAAAAAAAAGAAGCATTGTTACTGCGTTTTACTTACCTGACCTCCTTATTGAATCTAGCTCTCTTTTCATTTCCACTTGTGCATCTTGATAGTGATTTAATATGCTTTCTCTGTATAATTTTGTGACGTTGTTGTTGTTGTTGTTAGGTGCTGTTGAGTTGGTTCTGACTCACAGTGACCCTGTGTACAAGAGAACAAAACACTGCCTGGTCCTGCATCATTCTCACAAACATTACTATGCTTGAGCCCATTGTGGATGTCCTTCTCCAGGGACTGGTCCTTCCTGATAACATGTTCAAAGTACGTGAGATGAAGTCTTGCCATCCTTGATTCTAAGAAACATTCTAGCTGTACTTCTTCCAAGACATATTCAAGATATATTGGTTTGCTCTTCTGGCAGTCCGTGCTATATTCAGTATTCTTCACCAACACCATAATTCAAATGCATCAATTCTTCTTTGGTGTTCCTTATTCATTGCCCAGCTTTCATATGCGTATGAGGCAATTGAAAATACCATGGCTTGAGTCAGACACACCTTAGTCCTCAAAGTGACATCTTTGCTTTTTAAGACTTTAAAGAGGTCTTTTGCAGCAGATTTGCCCAGTGTAATACATCATTTGATTTCCTGACTGCTGCTTCCAAGGGCATTGATTGTGGATCCAATTAAAATGAAACCCTTGACTACTTCAATATTGTGGTATCAATTTGTAATGGTTAAATCATACTGTATTAGTATGTCAAAGTGTTTCTTAAAATTTTACTCTAAATTGTGTAGTAGATCCTTTTTGGAGTTATGCTTTTCCTTTGAATCTTCTAGATCAGGGGTCAGCAAATGTTTTCTGTGAAGGTACAGATAGCAAATATTTTAGGCTTTGCAGACCATACAGTCTCTGTCTCAACTGTTTAACTCTGCTGTTGTAATTCAAAAGCAACAATGGGCAATATGTAAATGAATGACAGTAGTTACCTTCCATGAACTATATTATGGGCACTAAAATTTGAATTCCATATCATTTTTATATGTCATAAAATAAACTTTTAAAAAATGTTTCAATTCTTTAAAAATTTAAAAACCATCCTTCCTTGTGAGCTGTACAAAAACAGGTGGCACGCCAGATTCGGCCCATGAATTGTAGTTTTCTGACATCTGTTCTACATGCATACTGGAACCAAGCCCTAATCAGTTCATTTAAATCATAATCCTGTGGATAGGGTCTTCTGGGCTCTTGTATGTTTTTAAAAGTCTCCCAGGTGATTTCAATGTTGAGATGCTATTCTAATAATGAGGGGTTTTTTTTTTTGTTTTGTTTTGTTTTTAATAAAGCTATGGTTTGATCTTTTTTCTTCTTTTTATTCAAAATCTGCCTAAACTCAACTAGTCTGTATCACAAAAGTTCGAGCGAATTGAAGATTGTTCTGATCACTCTCTGTGGATAGGTGAACACCCTTCTCAGAACTACAATTGGAGGTCAGGTTGAGGTGCACATATGGTAGTCTAATTCCCTTTTCCTGGTAAAATACATTCGAGTTGTATCTTCCTCCTGTCCCTCACCTCCTGGTGGTTTGATACTCTAAGTCAAGGTAACACATGAAAAACTTCACTTTTGAACATAAATTGCTACCATGATTCTGTTTCTCCCTCACTCTCTCTACTGCACTTCACTCACAAAATATAAAAGCTACAAAATGCATTGACCTACTCCTCACAATCCTTACCCTCTTCTCAGTTGTATCCTAGGATCCACAGTCTATATTTGAGTGTAGTAAGATGCTATCACAGCTGAGGGTAAGACAAACCCCAAATCAAATCTTTACAGAAGCAGATTGCCAGGACTTTCTCACATAGCACCACTGGGTGGACTCAAACCACCAACCTTTACACTGTCAGCTAAGAGAAAACCATTCACACCACCCGGGGACCTGAGGATATGATGGAGACAACTCCTCAAAAGGCCACCAGATCAAGCAAAGCTAAGATTATTAGACTTACCGCAGTGAAGGTCGACACTATCTTGACTGAATTTTAGTAGGGTCTCAGAAGGATGAAGTCAGGGGAATATATATATAGGAACATAGGGACTGGGCTGGATGATTTTAAGGAATATTTTGCAAGGTGTAAAATGGGTTGGAATTAGGAAGTTTACGACAACAGTTTTAGATTCATGGGCATGGTGAGATAAAGAGTCTTGAAGGAAGACCTGATCAACAAATTGTTAGTTTTGAAAAGTAATCTATTTTAGTTGTTCCCCAGTCTTATCATCTAGGAACAAGAATTTCTTAGCACAGATGGCTAGGTTGTTTTTGCCCGGTCAAACTACTGTTTAGCACCAAACCAAAAACCAAACCCATTGCTGTCAAGTCAATTGCGACTAATAGCCACCCCATAGGACAGAGTAGAACTGCCCCATAGGGATTCCAAGGAGCAGATGATGGATTTGAATGGCTGACCTTTTGGTTAGCAGCCAAGCTCTTAACCACTGCGCTACTAGGGCAAATAGAAGGTAGAAGATGGCAGTCTGCATACTTCATAAATCAACCCGTCAGAGGAGTGAATTGGCAAAGCAATTTTGAGTTTGCTTATTCCCTAGAAGTCTGAATCACAGAGTCAATGGTTGTTGTTAGGTGCCATGGAGTCAGTTCCGACTCATACAGACCCTATGTACAACAAAACAAAACACTGCCAATCCTGTGCCATCCTCAAAATCATTGCTATGTTTGAGCCCATTGTTGCAGCCACTATGTCAATCTATCTCTTTGAGGGTCTTCCACTCTTTCGCTGACCCTCTGCTTTACTAAGCATGATGTCCTTCTCCAGGGACTGGTCCTTCCTAATAACATGTCTGGAGTGCATGAGACGAAGTCTCACCATGCTTGCTTCTAAGGAGCATTCTTGTTGTACTTCTTCCAAGACAGATTTGTTCGTTCTTGTGGCAGTCCATAGTATATTCAGTATTCTTTGCCAACACCATCATTCAAAGGCATCAATTCTTCTTTGGTCCTTATTCATTATCAAGCTTTTCCATGCATATGAAGCAATTGAAAATTCCATGGCTTGGGTCAGGTGTACCTTAATCCTCAAAGTGACATCTTTGCTTTTCAACACTTTAAAGAGGCCTTTCGCAGCAGATTTGCCCAATCCAATATGTCATATGATTTCTTGACTGCTGCTTTCATGGTCATTGATTGTGGATCCAAGTAAAATGAAATTCTTGACAACTTCAATATTTTCTCCATTTATCATGATGTTGCTTATTGGTCCAGTTGTGAGGATTTTTGTTTTCTTTATGTTGAGTTGTAATCCAGACTGAAGGTTTTAGTCTTTGATCATCATCAGTAAGTGCTTCAAGTCTTTCCTTTCAGCAAGCAAGGTTGTGTCATCTGTATATGGCAGGTTGTTAATGAGTCTTCCTTCAATCCTGATGCCTTGTTCTTCTTCATATAGCCCAGTTTCTTGGATTATGTGTTCATCATACAGACTGAATAAGTATGGTGAAAGGATACCTCCATGCAGACACCTTTCCTCATTTTAAACCAGGCAGTATGCCCTTGCTATGTTGGAATGACTGCCTCTTGGTCTATGTACAGGTTCAGCTTGAATTTTTTCTTCAGTTCTTGCAGCTTGAGAAAAGTATGTCCTTCTCTTTTGGTTTTCTAACTCCAGGTCTTTGTGCAATTCATTATAAGACTTTACTTTGTCTTCTTGAGTACAATTAAGTGTTCTGGAATTCCATTCTTTGCAATGTTATCCATAATTTGTTATGATCCACACAGTTGAATGCCATTGCATAGTCAATAAAACACAGGTAAACATCTTTCTGGTATTATCTGCTTTCAGCCAAGATCTATTTGATATCCCTACATTCATATCCTGTTCTGAATCTGGCTTGGATTTCTGGCAGTTCCTTATCAATGTACTGCTGTAACCATTTTTGAATTATGCTCAGCAAAATTTTACTTGCACATGGTATTAATGATATTGTTCAATAATTTCTACATTCTGTTGGATCACCTTTCTTTTGCATGGGCACAAATATGGATCTCTTCCACTCGGTTGGCCAGGTAGCTGTCTTCCAAATTTCTTGGCGTAGACAAGTGAGCACTTCCAGCATTGCATCTGTTTGTTGAAACATCTCATTTGGTTATTCCATCAATTCCAGGGGCCTTGTATTTTGCCAATGCCTTCACTGAAGCTTGAACTTCTTTCTTCAGTACCATCAGTTCTTGAGCATATGGTACCTCCTGAAATGGTTGAGAGTTGACCAATTCTTTTTGGTACAGTGACTCTGTGTATTTCTTCTGTCTTCTTTTGATGCTTCCTGCGTCATTTAATATTTTGCCATAGAATCATTAAGTATTGTAACTCAAGGCTTTAATTTTTTCTTCAGCTCTTTCAGCTTGAGAAAAGTGAGCGTGTTCTTCTCTTTTGGTTTTCTAACTCCAGGTCTTTGCGCATTTCATTATAATACTTTACTTTGTGTTCTTGAGCTGCTCTTTGAAATCGTCTGTTCAGCTATTTTACTTCATCATTTGTTCCGTATGCTTTAGCTACTCTACATTCAAGAGCGAGTTTTCTGACATCCATTGCAGTCTTTTCTTTCTTTTCTGTCTTTTTCATGACCTTTTATTTTTGTCATGTGTAGTGTCCTTGATGTCATCAGATTTGTATTGCTCAAATCTACTGCAAAAGACCTGTTTAAATTGTTAAAAAGCAAAGATGTCACTTTGAGAACTAAGGTACACCTGACCCAAGCCATAGTATTTTCAATTGCCTCATATGCATGCAAAAGCTGGACAATGAATAAGGAAGACCAAGGAAGAATTGATGCACTTGAATTATAGTGCTGGTGAAGAATATTGAATATAACATGGACTATGAGAAGAATGAACAAATCTATCCTGGAAGAAGTATAGCTAGAATGCTTCTTAGAAGTGAGGATGATGAGACTTCATCTCACATATTTTGGACATGTTATCAGGAGGGACCAGTCCCTGGAGAAGGACATCATGCTCAGTAAAGTAGAGGGTCAGTGAAAAAAAGGAAGACCTTCAACAAGATGGATTGACACAGTGGCTACAATAATGGGCTCAAACATCACAGTGATTGTGAGGATGGAGCAGGACCGGACAGTATTTTGTTCTGTTGTATGTACTGTCACTATGAGTCAGAATCAACTCGATGGCACCTAACAACAAAAACAACATTTTCATCATCCTGATTAGAAAATTTTATCATAAAGGGAATTGGCAGTTTGTTGAAGGTCACACAGCTGATAAATGTCAAAGTCAAACTATTTATGAGCTGTATCTGAATCGAGTGCCTAAGCCATTAACCACAATGTGATATTGCCTCTCAAATAGTACTACTCAAGTAGTTATAAATGCTTATCAAAATACATAATTTACAGTTGAAAGTAGTTATAATATATGGGATTTGGCATGAGAAGACATGCTTTTCCTTAATTTATCAATGTGTCTTCAGTGACCTTCATTTTCCTTGAATATAAAAGAGAAACAAACTTGGAGATACCTACCATACAAACAAGATTATGTTTTTTATATGCGATAATATATTGAAAATATTTAGAAGTAGTAAAATACTATACCAACATACAAATAGAGGCATTTTTTATTATTGTACATTTAATATACTTATTTATATTGATAAATGATGGATGGATGGACAGACTGATAGATATTCTCAGACAAAAGTAATCTTTCTGTATTTCTACAAACATTTTATCAGCAGGTTTTCTGATTGCTTTTTCACTGTTCCTGTGTCCTCTAATGTAAAATCTTGAAAGCTGAGGATTATGATTTCATAGCTTTATATCCCCACAGAGTTTTGTATCATAATGTGATAGACATAATAGAAGTTCAATAAAGCTTGTTGAATGAACATGATGGTATTTTATTCTTTCACATCCAGTATATATATTTTTTCTATTATACCACATAAAGTATAAGGTAATGCTTATCTCCAAGATTAACTAAAAATACAACATTATAACAAAAAGTAATATATCATTCTATAGGCTGGGAGAAATGTTTTCACTTGTTCCTGTTAGACTGAATAAAGCAAGCCCACCAGAAATATTATTTCTGAGATCACTTCATTTGGCTCAGATTTGAAGACGAGCTGAAAAGTTTGTAGTAAAAAGAAACCTGCCAGAGATCAATCAAGTTTCATTTCTGCTTTCAACTTTTTTTCTACATTTTTTTTCCCACCTATCTATCCAACCACCTATGGTCCACGGGATACGCGTACTTGAAAGAGTTCTCAAAATGCAGTTGGAAGCACAACTTTCTTTCTTTTTCTTACAATTATCATTGTTAAAATGTATCTTTTACTATAGAATTCTTATGTTTATAGCAAATTAAATCCCACTAAATGTAGCAAATAATTGAACTATGCTTACCTAAAAAAGGGATAAAAGGTAAAGTTAATATGAGACACTTTATGTGTCTGACCTTTAAGTATGTTACCACTACTTGACAGAAAGAAAATAAAATGAAACAGATATGGTTTAAATAGCTTTTAACTTTTGGCATATTTTATGTAAAGGAAGATTGCATCTATTGTCTAAAACCAATCATACTATAACTCATTTAACACATTTTTTATTCTCCATTGGAAAACCAAGAATAGATATTAAAGTATATTGATGGATAAGCCTATAAATCAATAATAATTTATATAAAATATTTATCTGATTCTATGTAACCTAAAAAAGTGGCTACTTAAGGTACGTGAATGTAATTTTTTAAATATAAAAGTTTATTATGCACTTACCACAAGTAAAATAATATCTTGGGTAGTTTAATATTATCATCTTATGTATTTCAGTAACAATTCTCTAATACAGGTAAAATGCTGCCAATTTTACAGAGGAGGAAGTGAAGATTCTGGGGCAAAGGTATATTTGACTCCATGTTTTCGGCTTTTGCAGAGCCTCGTAAAATGCACAGGAATCGTGGTTTCACGGTCAAACAATAATCAAGGTCTTACTTATATCAGTCAGTCATTGTGTAGCCTTAAGCAATTCACAAGCACTCTGTGCTATTGTATCTGTCCTAATAAAAATGATAAATAATTCATCCATTCTGTCTTCCCTAAGCCATTCATTTATTCAATCAATCAAAATTTATTTAGTGTATACTATATTCCAAGCCCTGCCCTACCTCTGAAGATTAAGAAATATATGTTGCAAGTCCTCCTTTATGAGACTTTCAATGTACTGAAAGAGACACAATTTAAAACCCTAATTACAATATAAGACAATAAGTGCTGTAATAGTGGCATGCACTTGTCTCTAATTAGAACATAAGAAAGGTACATTTAATTCAGGCCCAGTATTTAATCTGGAAAATCTTCCCATGGGAAGTGTCATTTGGACTGAGTATCTATAATGCAATTGCCTCAGGTTACAATCCAGTCTCTGAAGAAAGTCCACTCGGTAAAAATTTCCTTTATCTTCTTATGTTGCTGGGTCAATTCAAGTAAGTACTTAGAACAACTTCACTCTTTAAAAAGCCCAGTTGTTTGTTTTGAAACATGGACTAGGCCTTATTGCCTCTTTTCCATTCCCCTGATTTTAAAAGTAGGTCACTCATTTGGGAAGACATAAGTGTCTTCTGAAGAAGAATCAAATGAAGTGGAAGAAGCTGTTTGATTCCAAGCTAGTCAAAAGTGGGCTATCAAATAGTAGGAGACTTTTAGATGGTCTAAAATTTAGATTCTAAATGACCCTGTCATCCAGCCCCTTGTGCATTATGATTACTGATCTACTTCTTACCCTCAGAGAAGAAGTGCCAACAGTTTGAGGCTCATCAGTTCCTCATGCTTATCCTGTGAGCGAATCGAGGAGAATTCTAGACAGGTTGTCATAGTCTTCTACCTTTCTAAGGCTGGCACTTAAAGTCATCAGGTCCTCAGTGTCCTTTGATTCCCAATATTACTAGAACTTCAGGCATCCTATTGTAAGTTTCAGGACAGGAAGGAGGGCAGGAAAAAAAAAAAGTTTTTTTTAATGATGAGTCTTCTCCCTTTAAGAAGACTTTTGGAATTCCCACACAATACTTCTAGTTACATATTACATGGCCACTTCTAGCTGCAAGAGAGGTAGTAGTAATAGTAGTAGTAACAGTAACCTCTGCCATAAAGTTGGATTCAGGATATGTTTTAGGGACAAGATCAACAAAATTTGCTAGTGATAGGAATATGAGAATTGAAGGAAAGAGAAGAAGTAGGATGACTAATTGGTTTTGAACCTGAGAAAATGAATAGATAGAGATGGCATTAATCGAGAAGGGGATGACTAGGGAAGGAACAGATTTTGGGATAGATAGAAAAGCCAAGAATCTGTTTTGATATTATTATGTTTGCAGTTCTCAAAAGACACAGAAGGAGCTATTTGAAGTCGGTATACCTTTGAAGGAGAGGTTAGTGTTAGGGTTATAAAATTGGAATTATCCACATATTAATGATACTGAAATCCTATGTCCTAGTTTCTTAGCACTGCTATAACAGAAATCCCACAAGTAGGTGACTTTAACAAACAGAAATTTATTTTCTCACAGCTTAATGTTGGGTTTTAGATATATCCAATATGGATCCTGCCTGCAAAGGACTCTGGGATTGAGCAACAGTAAACGGACAGTACCATAATTTTTCACAAATAGTGTGCTCAAGTGAATAATGTGCTCACACACATATAATACACAGAAAAGATGAAATTAAGAAAAACAGTTCTGGCACACCGCACCCATGCATATACTGTGCATATCACATGACATTTTCAGAAGTGAATTCACCTGGCCTCCTGTGTTACAGGTAAATCCTAACATTCTGTTCATTTTCTTTAATCTCCTCATGTGTGGACTCAGAAATGTTACTTTTGATCATAATTGTATAGTAAAGATATAAGCTGTGATCAAGAAGTCATGGATTGAGTTTGGTAGTCCCCCTAATTGGAAAATAAACCATCAAAACCGTGCATTTGTTTCTATTAATTTAAGTTGATAGCTATAGCCATTAGCTCAACCAAACAAAAACCAAAACCTGTTGCCATGGAGTTGATGCCGACTCACAGAGACCTATAGGACAGGGTAGAACTGCCCTATAGAGTTTCCAAGCAGGAGATGGTGGATTTGAACTGCCGACCTCTTGGTTAGCAGCCAAGCTCTTAACCACTGTACCACCAGGGCTCTTTAACAGTTGAATGTAAAAACCTGATCACATCATCTTAAGTGAAATCATTGTTGTTGTTGTTGTTAGGTGCCGTCCAGTTGATTCTGAATCATAGCAACCCTATATGACAGAGTAGAACGGACACATAGGGTTTCCAAGGAGTGGCTGGTAGATTGAAACTGCCAACCTTTTGGTTAGCAGCCAAGCTCTTAACCACTGAGCCAGCAGGGCTCCATTAGGTTATGTTAGGTCTGCTTATTTCATAGTTTAATTATGTCTTCTTAATGTCAACTGGTGTAGTGGTTAAAGAGCTCCACTGCTAACCAAAATGTTGGCAGTTCAAATCCATCAGCCGCTCCTTGAAAACCCTCTGGGGCAGTTCTACTCTGTCCTGCAGGGTAGCTATGAGTCAGAATGGACTTCACAGCAACGGTTTTGGTTTTTGGTTTTTAACATCAATTGAAGTCAGCAATATGTAAAAAAAAAAAATTGTCATAGCATGTTTACAAAAATAACGCATGGGTGGGTGTTGCACAGTTGGCAATAAAACATATAACACACAAGTAATTTGCAAAAAAATATATAGTAACCCTGTCCTGTAGTTATATGGGGACATTAACCAGAGTCCTTTCTCTTCCTTCCTCCCCCTGGAGTTAACAGCTACTGATTAACTGCCTTTAAGTGCAAATCCAGCCACCAATTAGTAAATACTTCCTAGGGTGATTTTCCCAGAGGGTTTCCAGACTTCACTTTCCCCTCCTTTTCCTCTGTAGTGCCGGTGTCACATTCCTTTCCCCCTTTGCAATTCATCTACTCTTTGAGTACATAAGTGTTAAAACAAAGGCCCCCCAGTGTGCGCCAATATTATGATATTATAACCTAACTTGTCAGTGCTTCACAGTGGTTTCACCATGGGATCCAGTGTTGTCCTTTATGATAGTAACTAAGTTTCTCCTTATTAAAAGTCTTTAGTCCAATCAACCTCTTTTTTCAGAATCTAAACCAAACCTCTCCAAGAATGTTTCAGGGCTGCTTTACCATCTATGACTTTGGCCTACACCTTTGGTTTCACCCCAATCACTGGCCAGGTGGGACTCCATCATTTAGGAGGCTAGATGTTTGAATTCAGGGCGTTGGCTTTGGGGAAAGTCTCTCTGTGTCCTTTCTGGGGGAAAATCCTTGTCTCAGTTTCTCCAGTATTCTTGGTATCCCTTGGAGAGTTCCACATGGCAGAGACCTTTCTGCCATTTGTACTTGCTTACTTCTGTGCCTAATCTGCTCTTTTATATCTCAAAAGTATTTGGCTTAAAACACACCCTACACTGATAAGGTCTCAGTAACATAAAAACAAAACCTTATTCTCAAATGAGATTACATCCACAGGTATAGGCATTATGATTTACAACAAATTATTTTGCGGGGGAAGTTGGGGGGAGGAGGACGCAATTCAGTCCATAACATCATGGAACCAAATAAGATCATCAGGGGAACAATGAATGTGTTTTACACGTGGCAAGGACATGAATTTTAAGGGGCCAAATGGTGGAATATCATGGATTGAATTGTGTCCCCAAAAAATATGTGTCAACTTGGCTAGGCCATGATTCCCAGTATTGTGTGGTTGTCCTCCATTTTGTGATCTGATGTAATTTTTCTTTGTTGTAAATCCTCATCTCTGCCTGTGGTAAATGAGGCAAGATTAGGTTATGTTAAAGAGTGTTAGGGTGGGATGCAATACTCATACTCAGGTCACAGCTCTGATCCGATCGGGGTGTTTTGCAACACCTTTTATCTTACAAGAGATAAAAGGAGAGAGCAGTAAGCAGAGAGAGAGGGATCTCATTACCACCAAGCAAGAAGAGCCAGGAGCAGCATGTCCTTTGGGCCTGGGGTCCTTGTGCTGAGAAGCTCCTAGACCAGGGGAAGATTGATGACAAGGACCATTCCCCAAAACCGACAGAGAGAGAAAGTCTTCCCCTGGAACTGGCACCCTGAATTTGGACTTCTAGCCTCCTAAACTGTGTTGTTGTTGTTAGGTGCCATCTTGTCAGTTCTGACTTATAATGATTCTATAGGGCAGAGTAGAACTACCCCATAGGGTTTCCAAGGAGCGGCTGGTAGATTTGATCTGCCTACCTTTTGGTTAGCAGCTGAGCTCTTAACCACTGCACCACCAGGACTCCCCTACACTGTGAGAGAATAAATTTCTGTTTGATAAGCCATCCACTTGCAGTATTTCTGTTATACCAGCACTAGACAACTAAGACATATGTTTATTATCTTTTATATATTTTTGAGGGGAATAAATTATATGATAGATAAATAGACAGATAGACAGATAAATATATAGACAGATGAAATACGTACTTTTAAAGGTATTGTGAAGAGGATTCTTTGACATGATTTAGATGAAACTGTTTTGTAAATTAACTGCTACTATGCAAATATTCTTATTATATAAGGTAGAAAGTGACAAATGCTATAACTGAGATTAAGAACCATGGAAGTTCAAAATGAAAGCAAGAGAAGGAAACAAATTTTTGCTAGAAGATAGCACAGAAGCCATAATCCATATTTCCAACTTTGCTTTCCTCCTGATCAATGGTAGTTCCCTTTGACAGATAGGGATGAGAATAAGGTTTGGTTGTGCCACTTTTCTTCTGTTGCTCTACTTCAGAACCCTTCTAAGTGCCGATAGACTTTGCCAGTGATTCTGAGTTCTCTATAAACAACCTTCCTGTAATTCTGGTCACAAACTAGAACTCTGAACTAAAACTACTTCTCTACTGGAGCCAGTGAGGAGATGAGGTAAGATAGATCTCCCATCTTACCTATACATTTCTGCCTGCTCAGTCTCCTCTGAGATAATCAAACCACATTGAACAGATAAATGAAACTATTCCATAAAATATTACGACGTAGGAGTAAAAAGTTGAGGCTCTCACTATTATGGACTACGAAGGAAGTCTCAAAGGAAAGGGACACTTGAGAGTTCTTCTGATCTGGCAGCTCTTCCCTTCCCAACCTAGGTTCCCATTCCTTCAAGTTTACCCCCCTCCCAAGGCAGTGCATCTTCCAGTTTCTTCATCCAAAGCTTCACCTACATTTCTAGAAACACATTCCTTCTACAAAAAAGTGGAAATCTTGTCCTAAAGTTTTCATATCTCCTGAGCCCCCAGACTCATGCTCCAGGTCTGAATTGGTCAATCTGAAGGAAAACCTTGACTCTACTAAGAAGTCAAGCGATGTCTGTTGTTCCCCAAGTTTGCAGGTTAGCCAGGGACCCCAGGATCTCTTCTCTAAGGTCAACATGGATTATCTGGCCAGGTTCCCTTTTTAATTTTTCCATCCAGTTGAAGTGGAGACAATCATTTCTTTTAAATAATGAATATGGTTTCTGTTCAGTTTATTAAGCATATGCAGATTTCTAAGTACAATTAATTTTCGGGGATAAGACAGTTTACATGCTTAGTAATAAAGAATTTATTTTATTAATTTTCAAAGAAATTGATCCTTTTTTTAAAAGCATTAAGCCCATCTATTGTAAAAGTTAAATTTAAAACGTATCCCTTTTCAGGCAGTCTTGCTCTGGTACATTAAGTTGGAAGTGGGAAAGATGGTGGCCAGTTCTTCTCTTTGGAATGCCACGAGTTGATATTCAAGATAGGGTACAGAAGGAGGAGCAAGAATGGCATTCCTCAAATATTAGCAATAATCAATGGACATGTATAAAATCAGGAAGTGTGGGGAGTGTAGGAGAAGCAGTGAATATGGACAGAAAATGGTGATGTGGAAAATGGTGACCTCAAAGACTAGAAAACAGGGAGAAGTATAGAAAACTTTTATAGACAGGACTAAGATCTAAATTGGTTTTTAGGGGCCCAAAGGAAGCAGCATGTATGGAAAGGGTTCAAATGGAGTGAAAATTAGACAGAGAGAGACTACTATAATAATCCAGGTGAGAGAGCCCTGAAATATTTTCCCTCCATATTGTCTTCTACACAAAAAATGCTTATTACATAGAAATACCATGAAAATGAATACATTTTTTAGCCAGATTCTGCACAAGTTAACAAAACAAAACAGTCTGAGAGCTAGGTATTTTTCAAACTGGATCACCTTTCTCAGAGCATCAGGATATAATCTTTTAATATATGAAAGGAAAAAAAGACATTATCTGAAATATTTATCTTTATTTTCAGAAAACAAATTGAGTATTTTCAATTCTTCATTTTCACTGTAGTCTTGTGAGAATCTGGTGAGAACATGTTAATTTTTCTTTTAGATAAACTTGGTGAAATATGTTTTGATTCCTCTGATTTATCTGATATTAGCACTGTATTAAACAGTAGTAACTGATATATGAGTACACTTTAATAATCTATTATCGAGCTATAAATCTTGCATTCCGTATTTCTATAAATATGCTAAACCAAAAAGTCATTGCCGTTGAGTCGGTGGTTCTGGCTCATAGAGGCCCTATAGGATAGAGTAGAACTGCCTCAGAGAGTGTTCAAGAAGCGTCTGGTGGATTCAAACTGCTGACCTTTTGGTTAGCAGCCGAGTGCTTTACCACTGTGCCACCAGGGCTCTGTAAATATGCTAGTGTCTCGTAAATGACTAATTTTGTGATGCACTCTCAGATATTAAAATAATGACATAAGTTGCTACAATATATTATGCATAATTCTTTAACTCTAAAAGCAGTCCTTTAAGGAATTATTCTGTTTTAGAGATAAAACTAGGCTCAGAGAAGTCTGGTAAATTATTCAAGTTAACAAGTGAAAGAACTGAGATTTCAAAATGGTTCTGCCTCCAAACACAGAGCTAACATTTTAAAATTTATAAGAAGAGTTATCTATCAAAACTGTCATCAAAGAGATGGTAATTCTGAGACTTAGCAACTTCAAAATATCAGTTTAGTGGGTCTTCAAAGCCATTAGTTCCATTGTCACTGAAACTATTCTTCAAGCTCTTTTTTATAGAATTATTAATAGGAATAGACTTGCTTTCCTTCTAGTGTATTTCATTTGGCTTAGGAAGATTCCTAAAAAAGGAACCCCTGTTTAGTCAGTCTCTTGCTGGAAAGCGCATAGTATTTTTGCTCCTTCTTGTATCCAAACTTGCCTTCTATTTAATTCTTTTGTGGTATAAGTCAGTCAACTCAATTCTTTTGGTAGTATAAGTCAGTCAACAATTAGACATTTCTCCTTGTCCTTTTCTTTTTTTCAGGTTCTTTACTAAACTGCATCAGAAAAATCTTTCCTATTTTCCTCGCCCCTCTTACAGCCATTTGTCCTAAATTTCTTCAACTCTGGGAGTATGTCCAGCATTCAGGGAGAGCTCTAGGAAAGCTTGAGAAGTAGGCAGACATTTTTCTGTCATCAAAGTCCAACTCATACTCTATGATAACAGGACCTTCCCATTCAGCCCCACATCTTTAATTATTAAATCTGGTTTCAAGTGAAGAAGTAATTAGCACAAATACATTAAATATAAAGAAGTATTCTTTGCATTTCATTTTAATAGATGATAAGATCCTTAGTCACAGAAAAGAATCTATTAATTAATGAACTTTTGTCCTGGAAAAGTGGGTTTGAGAAGCTCTTTGGGGAAGAAGGGTGTAGAGTACAGAGTAAAGTCATCAATCTCATTCCCCCTAAAATCACCAACCTATACGGCAAATTATGTTTCTTAAAAGTAAATGAAGTCCTGCTGAATTTAAATTACTAACATAGAATGTTCATGCTAAAGAAAACTTCTATGCCACATAATACACAAAGTCAACAATGATACTTTTAGTACCTTAATACACTTCTAACAAGTCATCTAAGTAATTAGTAAAACACTAGGAAATGAGTTTGAGAGGTCAGCTGCCTCACTGAAACACTGGTAAGAGAAACACAACTCTAATTTTGTAATCTAAGAAAAACTTGATAGACATTAACTGAAAATGGACGATACTCAGCACAAAATAATGAATCTATTTTAAGACCCATGAATATTGGTAAATGAACTATTTTAAAAGAAGTATTATAGTATTTATTGTTGAGAATGTATTTCCTGTGTGTAGGACTTCTTTTATTTTCCTTTCATATCCTCTTGGTTCATGTTTCATTCCAGCCATTGCTATGGCACCCAGCTGCACACAAATGTTGCCTCACATCATCTAGCCTCAGTTAATCTGACTGTATCTCTTGTTCCCTGCCCAGGGACTTCTATGCCACCACCATACGAGATGAAGGAGCCCACATAACCATTTCAGTGCTTGCACAAACCTGGACATACAAGAGGTTCATACTCCCTGGGAAACCCTTGACAAACGGGGAAATGAGTGGAGCTGATGTATACATAATCCTTCTTGCATATCTCAAGAAGACAACGCTAAAGGGTATTCTACATGATTCCTCAGAGGACCTAGAATTGATTTGGGGCTCAACTGCCCTCAGTGGTAAACAACTAGATGATACACTCTTGGATTAGTTTTCCCCCCTTCCGTTTTTCACTCTTTACAGTTCTCCCACTCTTTTCCTGGCCAGGAAAGTACTGGCATGCATCACCTTTTCTCTGGTTCTGAGATGACTGGCTTCAGAAATGGTCTAACAGTAGCAAATGGACTGGTCATCTGGTCAGGGGTCTGAAAGAAAAAAATTAGGAGATGGAGGGCGAGGTGTTCTGAGAATGAGACATACGAATGGAACTATGGGACTGGGCACAACGTGTGAAGAATATTTATCACAGATGAATGTCCACCAGATAACATCTGCAGTGGAAGAGGCAATAAACAACCAATGTACTATAACAATGTATATCTGAATATTTAAAAAACATGTTCCCACAGGGAAGGTCACCCTTTTCCAATAGGCTTCAAAGCCTTGTTTGGTAGAAGTCTGAGCCTACAGCTATATGCACACCCAAGACTTAAATGTCTACAAGTGTTCTCAGTAGGAAAGACAATTCTATAATGAACATTTCATGATGATGTCTGATCCTCTGCTTTGCTTGAGACTTTAATTGCTCACGTGTGTGACACCAAATCATCTAATTTTTTAAAAATATGAAACTCATGCACACTGACAATGTTATAGTCCCTTGAATGAGAAAGCAATGTAGAATTACTAGTGAGAAACCTATGTAGGTTATATACATTTAAGATTTCATAGAAAGGAAAGAAGATCATTGGGGTAAGATTGTTGTCACTGTTGTTGTTAACTGCCGTCAAGTTGGTTCCAAGTCATATCAAACCTATGCACAACAGAATGAAATACTGTCGGGTCCTGCACCATGCTCATAATCATTGGTATGCTTGAGCTCATTTTTGCAACCAGTATGTCAATCCGTCTCACTGAGGGTCTTCCTCTTTTTCTCTGACCCTGTATTCTATCAAGCATGGCATCCTTCTCCAGGGACTGATCCCTCCTGACTACATGTCCAAAATATGTGAGACATAGTCTCACCATCCTTGCTTCTAAAAAGCATTCTGGCTGTACTTCTTCCAAGACAGATTTGTTCATTCTTTTGGCAGTCCATGGTATATTCAATATTCTTTGCCAACACCACAATCCAAAGGCGTCAATTCTTCTTCGGTCTTCCTTATTCATTGTCCAGCTTTCCCATGCCTATGAGGTGACTGAAAATACCATGACTTGGGTCAGACTCACCTTGGTCTTCAAGGTGACATCTTTGCTTTTCAACACTTTCAAGAGGTATTTTGCAGCAAATTTGCCCAATGCAATGCGTTTTTTGATTTCTTGACTACTGCTTCCATGGACGTTGATTGTGAATCCAAATAAAAGGAAATCCTTGACAACTTCAGTCTTTTCTCCATTTATCATGATGTTGCTTATTGGTCCAGTTGTGAAGATTTTTGTTTTCTTTACGCTGAGGTGCAATCCATACTGAAGGCTGTGGTCTTTGATCTTCATCAGTAAGTACTTCAAGTCCTCTTCACTTTTAGCAAGCAAGATTGTGTCATCGATCCTGATGCCCCGTTCTTCTTCATATAGTCCAGCTTCTGGGATTATTTGCTCAGCATACAGATTGAATAGGTATGGTGAAAGGATGCAACCCTGACATACACCTTTCCTGACTTTAAACCACGCAGTATCCCCTTGTTCCGTCCAAACAACTTCCTCTTGATCTATGTACAGCTTCCTCATGAGCACGATTAAGTGTTCTGGAATTCCCATTCTCCACAATGTTATCCATAATTTGTTATGATCCACACAATCAAAGGCATTTGCATAGTCAATTAAACACAGGTAAACATCCTTCTGGTATTCTCTGCTTTCAGCAAGGATCCATCTGATATCAGCAATGATATCCCTGGTTCCACGTCCTCTTCTGAATCTGGCCTGAATTTCTGGCAGTTCCCTGTTGACATACTGCTGCAGCCACTTTTGAATAATCTTCAGCAAAATTTTACTTGCGTGTGATATTAATGATATTGTCTGATAATTTCCACGTTCAGTTGGATTACCTTTCTTGGGAATAGGCATAAATATGGATCTCTTCCAGTTGGTTGGCCAGGTAGCTATCTTACAAATTTTTTCCATAGACGAGTGAGCACTTCCAGCGCTGCATCCGTTTGTTGAAACATGTCAATTGATATTTCGTCAATTCCTGGAGCCTTGTTTTTGACAATGCCTTCAGTGTAGCTTGGACTTCTTCCTTCAGTACCATAGGTTCCTGATCATATGCTACCTCTTGAAATGTTTGCACGTCAACCAATTATTTTTGGTATAATGACTCTGTGTATTCCTTCCATCTTCTTTTGATGCTTCCTGTATCGTGTAATATTTTCCCATAGAATCTTTCACTATTACAGCTAGAGGCTTGAATTTTTTCTTTAGTTCTTTCAGCTTGAGAAATGCCAAACATATTCTTCCCTTTTGGTTTTCTATCTCCATCTCTTTGCACATGTCATTATAATACTTTATACTCTGTCTTTTCGAGCCACCCTTTGAAATCTGTTCAGTTCTTTTACTTTGTCATTTCTCCTTTTGCTTTAGCAGCTCGTTCAAGAGCGAGTTTCAGAGTCTCTTCTGACATCCATTTTGGTCTTTTCTTTCTTTCCTTTCGTTTTAATGACCTCTTGCTTTCTTCATGTATGATGTCCCTGATGTCATTCCACAATTTGTCTGGTCTTCAGTCATTAGTGTTCAATGTGTCAAATCTATTCTTGAGATGGTCTCTAAATTCAAGTGGGATATACTCTATAGTTTGTACTTTGGCTCTGGTAGATTTGTTCTAATTATCTTCAGTTTCAACTTGAACTTGCATATGAGCAATTGATGGTCTGTTCTGCATTTGACCCCGGCCTTGTTCTGACTGATGATATTGAGTTTTTCTGTCATTTCTTTCCACAGATGTAGTCGATTTGATTACTGTGTGTTCCATCTGATGAAGGCCATATGTATAGTCACCATTTTTGTTATTGAAAAAAGGTATTTGCAATGAAGTCATTGGACTTGCAAAATTCTATCATGCAATCTCCAGCATCGTTTCTATCACCAAGGCCATATTTTCCAACTACAGATCCTTCTTCTTCATTTCCAACTTTCGCATTCCAATCACTGGTAATTATCCATGCATCCTGATTGCATATTTGATCAATTACAGACTGCAGAAGCTGGTAAAAATCTTTGGCCTTAGTGGTTGGTGCATAAATCTAAATAATAGTCATATTAACTGGTCTTCCTTGTAGGTGTTTGGATATTATCCTAACACTGACACCGTTGTACTTCAGGATAGATCTTGGAATGTTCTTTTTGATGAAGAATGCAACGCCATTCCTCTTCAAGTTGTCATGCCCGGCATAGTAGACCATATGATTGTCTGATTCAAAATGGTCAATACCAGGGAGACTCCGGCAAGATGGCGGTCTAGGCAGAAGCACCATGCTGTCCCTCCACAATAAAGATCCGAAAAACTAAGCCAAACAGAGAATCAACAATCCTGAAACCCTAGAACATCAAATGAAGAGATAAAGAACTCAGCCGAACACCAAACGGAGT
>NW_004444132.1:832390-903483 GCF_000243295.1 Trichechus manatus latirostris
AAAACAGCATGTGTGTTACTGTTACATGAGAAACTATCTGTTCTGTAAGCCTTCACCTGAAGTACAATAAAATATTAAAAAAAAAAAAATGTTCAATACCAGTCCATTTCAGCTCACTAATGCCTAGGATATCAATGTTTGTGTGTTCCATTTCATTTTGGATGATTTCCAGTTTTCCTAGGTTCATACTTCATACATTACACGTTTGATTATTAATGGATGTTTGCAGTTGTTTCTTCTCATTTTGAGTTGTGCCATATCAGCAAATGAAGATTCTGAAAGCTTGACTCCATCCACTTCATTAAGGTCAACTCTACTTTGAGGAGGCTCTCCCCCAGTCGTCTACTGAGTGCCTTCCAAGCTGGGGAGCTCATCTTCTGGCACTATATCAGACAATGTTCTGCTGCTATGGATAAAGTTTTCACTGGCTAATTCTTTTCAGAAGTAGACTACCGGGTCCTTCTTCCTAGTCTGTCTTAGTCTGGAAGCTCAGCTGAAACCTGTCTCTCATGGGTGAACACCAGTGGCATAGCTTCCAGCATCACAGCAACATGCAAGCCCCCACAGTACGACAAACTGACAAACATGTGGGGGGCGGGGGGGGGGAGTTAAATTAGAGAAGATGAATTTCAAACTGTCTCTTGAAGGAAAGGAAAAAATAAGTATGACAAAGAGCCAGAAAAAAATTAAAGTACATAGGAATAGAAAGGCATGTGTGGGGGAAAAGAAGAGCTAATACTCACTGTGCCCTTCCTATGAAACAGGCTGTATTCTAGGCACTTTCCATGTATTAATTGCCATTCATAGCCTATACTTCTTCCCAATAAAAATCCTACTTTTTACCCCAGCCTCTCCCATCTCACTAAGAGACAAATCTCCTCTTGCAGTTTCTCAGGTCAAAAATCTTGAGGCTCTAAATAGACAATAGATAAGTGGTAACTTTGGTGAAGGGCAAAACAGTACACAATACTGGGGAAGCCAGCACCACTTGTACAAGGAAAGGTCATGGAAGCTCCATAGACACATCCAAACTCCCTGAGGGACTGAATTGCTGAGTGGAAGGCTGTAGGGAACATGGTTTCGGGGAACATCTAGCTCAATTTGCATAACATAGTTTATATAGAAAATGTTCTACCTTTTACCTTGGTGAGTAGTATCTAGGGTCTTGAAAGCCTGTGAGCAGCCATCTACGATAGTCTGCTGGTCTCACCCCTTCAGGAGCAAGGGAGAATGAAGAAAACAAGATACAAGGGAAAGATTAGTCCAAAGGACTAATAGACCACAACTACCATGGCCTCCACCAGACTGAGTCCAGTACAACTAGATGGTGCCCAGCTACCACCACTGACTGCTCTGACAGGGATCACAACAGAGGGTCCCTGACAGAGCTGGAGAAAAAAGTAGAACAAAATTCTAGCTCACAAAAAGAGACCAGACTTACTGGCCTAACAGAGACTGGAGAAACCCCAAGAGTATGGCCCCTGGAACTCCCTTTTAGCTCAGTTATGAAGTCACTCCCGAGGTTCACTGTTCAGCCAAAGATTAGACAGCCCCGTAAAACAAAACGAGACTAATGAGTCACAACAGCCCAGGGACAAGGACTAGAAGGCAGGAGGGGACAGGAAAGCTGGTAATAGGGAACCCCAGGTCGAGAAGGGAGAGTGTTGACATGTGATAGGGTTGTTAGCCAATGTCATAAAACAATATGTGTACTAACTGTTTAGTAAGAAACCATTTGTTCTGTAAACCTTCATCTAAAGTACAATAAAAAGATTATTAAAAAAAATATATTGAGGCTATCTTTCAACAAACTTACGGGCTCAAATTTCAACATGTAACTTGAACCCAGCCCTTTTTACCACCTCCATCATGACCATCCTACTTGAAGCTACAATGACATCTCTCCTGAACCATTACTGCAGTTTCCTAGCTGGTCTTGCTGCACCCACCCTTGCTCTCCTATGATCTCTTCTTTCCACAAGTAGGCAGAAGAGCACTTCATTGAAATCTCAGGCAGATTATGTTACTGTTCTATGCAAAGCTCTCAAACGGCTTCCCTGACTCAGAGTAAAGTCTCAAATGCATACTATAACTTTACAAGGCCTGGCACTTCTTTGCACTACCTCTTTTTAGCTAATCTCCAACCACTGTAGCTTTGCCAGCTTCGCTCCAGCCACATAAGCCTCTTCAATATTCTTTAAACTGGCACACTCATGCATCAGGGCCTTGGCACTCACTTGCTTGTCTCTCTGTTTAAAAAATGCCCTTCATCATATGATAACCCCTTGGCTATTTTCACTTTATTCAGGTACCTAATATCACCTCCTGAGAGAGGTCTTCCATGATAACTTAATCTAAAATAGTAGCCCCATTTACTTTCAGTTACTTTACCTTATTTTATTCTTCTTTGGAGCATGCTATCTATTTATTTTATTTTTTTTTATTATTTAACTCTTCCTGGAATTTCTGACCTATGAGAGCAGGATTTTTTTGGTCTACTTTCTTCATTATTGCTTTCCCAGGGTCTAAAACTGGGCTTGGCACATCATATGTAGTTTATAAATGTTTAGTGAACAAATGAATAGATTCCTTTCGTTCTCTCAAACACCTATGAGATAGGTAGTATTCCACATTGAACTAAAAGGAAATTGTTCACAGAAATATTAAATAGCTTGCCCATGGTTTGTAGCTAATAAGTATTATAATTCAGATTTAGTCCCAAGCTTCAGAATTTAAAATTTTAATAACCATTTTATACTGCCTTTCCAAGATGGAATAGTAAGAAGAGGATGTATAAATGGGCAGAAGTTGCATATTAGGACATAGTGAGAAGTAAGTTCTGATAAATTATATTTTTATCATAGCACGTACCATAAAATCCTTCACACTTAAATCCTTCACTAATTCATGTTTCATTCAGGGTTTACAGGAAGTTCATTCTAAGTCCTAATTCTAAATTAAAAAGGAAATTGAAGACAATTGTTGTTGAGGTTTTGAATGTTATGCATTTTATTGTTTTATTACAGTAGCATAAAATAAACATCTTTATTGTTTCTTCCATTAAAAAAAACTCCCCATAGGTATTCACTAACTAGATAGCAGACAAGAATTATCTTAGGTGAAGGGAAGGACAGTACACACTACAGGGGAAGTCAGCACAACTGGACTAAACCAAAGCTAAGAAGTTTCCTGAATACAACCAAACACTTTGAGGGACAGAGTAGTAGGGGCAGGGGTCTGGGGACCTTGCTTTCAGGGGACATCTAGGTCAATTCACGTAACAAAGTTTATTAAGAAAATGTTCTGCATCATACTTTGGTGAGTGGCATCTGGAGTCTTAAAAGATAGTGAGTAGCCATCTGAGATGCATCATTTGGTCCCAAATCACCTGGAGTAAAGGACAATGAAGAACTCCAAAGTCAGAAGGAAAGTATTAGCCCAAGAGACAGAAAGGGCCACATAAACCAGAGACTTCATCAACCTGAGACCAGAAGAACTAGACGGTACCCGGCTAACACCAATGACAGCCCTGACAGGGAACACAACAGAGAGTCCCTGACCGAGCAGGAGAAAAGCAGGTGCAGAACTCAAATTCTAGTAAAAAGACCAGACTTAATGGTTTGAGACTGGATGAACCCCAGAAGACTTGGCCCCTAGACTCTCTTGTTAGCCCAAAACTAAAACCACTCCCGAGGCCAACTCTTCAAAGATTTGACTGGACTATGGGACATAAAATGACACTCATGGAGAGTGTGCTTCTTAGCTCAGGTAGATACATGAGACTAAATGGGCAGTTCCTGTCTGAAGGCGAGATGAGAAGGCAAAATGGGACAAGAGCTGGTTGAACGGACACAGGAAATCCGGGGCAGAAAGGAGGAGTGTGCTGTCACGGTATAGGAAGAGCAACTAGAGTCACATAACAATGTATGTATAAATTTTTTCACGAGAGACTAACTTGAATTGTAAACTTTCACTTGAAGCACAACAATAAAAAAAAAACTAAAAAAAAAAAAACCATATTTAAGTATTATTTGAAATTTTTGCAGTTTCCAACAGGAAAAAAATAATATGTAGTAATAACAGACTGAATAATTGTAGGGAAAAAAATCCTTAGAAATGTCATTTAGAAACTACTATTTGCTGAGCTGTAGACTAGAAGTGCATATATAAGAATATGTGATCATTTCCACAGTCAGCATCACACACATCAGAATGATGTCAATCAGCCTGATGAAGATGTGTTCATAATCTTAACTTCATATGACATTGCACCAGGGATACTGACGGGAGTCATCTCTACTTATTAATACTGAAATCTATCCCTAAATTGTCTTACTTTAGCTATATGTCATCTGAAAATGCTACAATAAACTTTTAGAAAACTTAGAAGCTAGCCTCAGCTACATCAATAACTTTTGTAAAGCATTTCTTGTCAATTTTGTCATTTGTAAAAAAATAATTAAATACCCTCACTTTTTATCTTGGTCCCATGCTCTGTATGCTTACCAAGACTCCAAAGTACATTATTTTTTTCTTTAAAAGGGCTTTTGATGTTATTCTTCACTCTTCAATTTTCATCATTAAGTATTCTTTCTCTGATGATTCAAGAACATTGCTTTTGTCTATTCAAATGGATGATAACTTCATTAGGATTTAAATTCTGTTTTATTCTTCCTTGTAACCATGACATTAAGTTTAATAGTTACATAATTCATATAGTACCAAACTTAAAAGTTAAAGATATTAATATTTTTTAACTGCTACAATATAGTGAGTAAGGTAGTCAAATGAGAGCTAATTTAATCAGCACCTATAGAAGGAGGTGAAATAACTCTTAATCAGAATGTAATAAAATGATACTGTATATGTAAAGAATAGACGTATTAATTGAAAGATGTGGCTTTAAGAAAATGAAATTAAAAAAAAATAATGTGGCCATCATTAATCAAGGACAAGGAAGATAAATCACTCTATGATTTTTGTTACCAGAGTGATAAACAAATAGTATCAAACTTGTTTTCAGCTCCAACATTTAAAGAGCTTGGAAATTGTCATTCCAATCTTTATTACAAGAATAAAGTTGAACAAACTGAAAACCAATAAATTTACTTAGACTCATCATAGAACTGAGGTCACAGGGCAAACCACCATCCCACTATCTGGAAAGACAGGAGAACTCAGAGATTAACAGCTGAGATCTGGAATAGAAATTGCTGGAACAATGAACTGGTAACCCATTAACTCACTGCTGTTGAGTCAGTTTCTACTCATGAAGACCCTATGTGTTAAAGAGTAGAACTTCCCTATAGGATTTTCTTGGCTGTAATCTTTATGGAAGCAGATCACCAGACATTTCTTCTGTGTCTCCTCTGGGTGGGCTTGAACTGCCAACCTTTAGGTTATTAGTTGAGTGCAAACTGTTTGCACCACCCAGGGACCTTGTAAACTGGTAGAAACATTTAGATGGTAATTTTGATGAACTGCTAGAGGTTTAGTGTGAACTAGCTTGAGAACAAGAGACTCCTGGGTACTACAGTCTTAGGGGTCCCCAATACTTTTATGGATTTTATCTTTAGGAACCCTACCATGTTCTTACAGTAAAGAGCCAAGAAAGATCCCCTTGTGGCTCTGCCAGAGGGAGAGGAAGAGTTACTATTGTGAAATGTGCCTGGAGCTTTTACCATAACAAAAACCTACTCTCCAGAGGGAAATACTTACCAGAGCCTTATTCCACCTGGGTAAGGACATTTCTCAGACTTCAGCTCGCCCTAAAAGGGAAGTAGTGACGCTAAGAAATACTTGTGAAGGTCACAGTTCAGAGACATACACAAAAAAACCTATTGCTGTTGAGTGGATTCTGACTCATAGTGACACTGTAAGACAGAGCAGAACTGCCCCATAGGGTTTTCAAGGCTGTATGCAGATTGTGGAATGTTTCATCTTTCTCCTTACCACCACCTTAACAAGCCTACAGTAATAATTACAGTGGATTACAGCTGAAAGAGCTGCAAAACATAGACTATCTAAGGAGGAGTTCTTAGGGAAGCCCAAAGACAGTAAGAGAGAGCAAAACATGACACTAGAGGATTTTGCAGCCTCTGGCACCTACAGCTACATCAGACATGAAACACAGCCTAACCCCTAGCCAGACTAACATAAATCCTAACACTAAAGGCCTATTTACCTCAGTTCCTTTTACTCAATACATATCTGGCTTTCAACCAAACATTAAGTGTTATGGTATAAGGCTAGAAAAAAAGCATAATCTGAAGAGACAAAGAAAGCATCAGAATCAGACTCAGATATGAAACGTATTTTGAAATTATCAGATAGTAAATTTTAAATAACTATGATTAATATTTCATGTGCAGTAATGGAAATGGTATACCCAATGCAAAAACAGATGGGTAGTATAAAGAGAAAAATAAAAACTCAAAGAATCAAAAGGAAATACTAGAAATCAAAAACACTATAGCTGAAATTAAGAACGCCTTTGATGAGCTCATCAGTAGACTGGACACAACCGAGGAAAGAAGCAGTAAGCTTGAAGACAGGTCAACAGAAACTCCCCAAACTGAAATGCAAAGAGATAAAGAATGACAGAACAGGACAGAACATCCAAGAACTGTGGGACAATTACAAAAGGTGAACATAATAATAATTGAAATACCAGAAGAAGGAAGAGAAAATGGGGCAGAATTAGTATTTGAAGCAATGATGGTCAAGAATTTTCCCAAATTAATAGCAAACACTAAACCACACATCAAGGAAACTCAGAGAACATCAAGCGAGACTAATACTAAAAAAATCTACACTGAGGCATATCATATTCAAAATGAAGTAAAACAAAAACAAAAAGTATCATATTATTTTATTAAACCTAAGATCTAAGGTGAGGTTTCTAAACATTGTTTTCAGCATCAGAATGCTTATGTAGAAGCCCATCATATAAAGCAGATAAAAATAAGAGGACAGCTGCACTTTTTTAGGGGAAGTTTGGTGTGGGGAGAACAGAACATCGCTCTCTGCCACCACACAAACCTTTTGTTATGGGTTGAATTGTGTTTCCCCAAAAAAATATGTTCAAGTCCTAACTTGTGAATATGAGTTTATTTGGAAATAGGTCTTTTTAGATGCTATCAGTTAACTCTACATAAGGCCATTCTGGAGTAAGTTGGGCCCTAATCCAATATGACTGGTATCCTTATAAAAAGAGGAGAAAAGACATAGAGGGAAGATGGAGACAGGGATTAGAGTTATGATGCCACAAACCAAGAAATTCCTGGGACCACCAGAAGCTGGTGGAAGCAAGGAAGAATCCTCGCCTAGAGACTTCATGGGGAGGATGACATGGCCTACACCTTGATTTTGGGCTACTAGCCTTCAGAATTGTGAGAGAATAAATTTCCATTATTTTAAGCCACCTACTTCGTTGTAATTTTTTACAGCAGCTATAGAAAAGCAGGTTTTACTCTAGACTACCTCTGTCAAGTGAAAATAAAATGAGATCCACATGTATAATTTTAAATTTCCTAGGGTCTACATTTCAAAAAGTAAAATGACATAGGTGAAATTAATTTTATTACTATATTTTTTTAACCTAATACATACAAAATATTTTTCAATGTGTAGGCAACATAAAAATTATTAATGATATCTTTTATATTCTTTTTTTCTACTAAGTCTTCAAATTCAATGTATGTTTTATATTTACAGCACATCTCAATTCAGATGCTAAATTTTTAATGAAAATATTTGATCTGTATAAAGATTTAAGAAAAATTACAGTCACAAAAGTAGATACAGTTACTCATGTTGATCTAAACATACTTAAAAGTTTCCAGTATCAGTTATTAATTTTAAATTTAACTTAAATAAAATTTAAAATTCTGTTCCATAGTTTCATTAGCCACATTTAAAATGTTCAATATTCATATGTGGCTTTGTTGTTGTTATTAGTTACCATTGAGTTAGCTCTGACTCATGGTGATCTTATGCATAATAGAATTAAATGTTGCTAGTCCTGCATCATATTCATGACCATTGGTAAGTTTGAGTCCAATCGGACAATATTTTGTTGTGATCTATGAGATTTTAATTGGCTAATTTTCAGAAATAGATTGCCAGGCTCTTCTTCCTAGTTTCTCTTAGTTTGGAAGCTCCACTGAAACCTGTTCACCATGGATGACCCTGCTGGTATTTGAAATTCTGGCTGAATAGCTTCCAGCATAATAGCAACACACAAACCACCACAGTATGACAAACTGACAAATGAGTCGCGGTCATGTGTAGCTAAAGGCTGCCATATTGAACAGTGTACTTCTAGAGCTTCATAGAATGTAGTTTGAGACAACTGGCTTAGTCAAAATACTTCTGAATACTATCATTCAGAAGGCTAATGCCATGATCACCAATAAGTAGTCTATTAGAATTTAGCATCTGAGTGTACTGATAAAATCCTAGTCCTTGACCTACAAGGCAGAGTTTCAGACCATCAATCTAGTTAAGTTCACTGACGTAATAACATCCTGTGAAGGATCTGGGAAGCCACTAAGCTGGCCAGATTTCACTGGAAGCTCTCCATTTCAGCATGCATATTGCTTTCAAAATGTCATCATAACATCGTTTTGAGATTTATTCATCATACAGTTGGCAAAGTCAGCTCCTTAATCAGCCTAACCTAGAAGTCATAATGAGTATGAAAATAGATTAGGCAGGAGTTATTCCCTATAGGCTTATAAATCCAGCAGTTTAAAGCAATGCTGATCACTGTTCTAATAGTTGCAGGTAGTTGTGGAGGATAGTTAAATAATTCCCAGATGGGCTGTTGAAAGGAGGGAGTAAGAACTACATCTGCAAAACTATAATTGCAAAGTGAATTATAATTTCAAGTGATATAACTTAGTTGTGGACACCAGAAGGTATAGTAATATGAATTGAAGCAATCAAATAATATTAATGCTGTCCTAACTAAGGCTACTGCAGTTTGTGAACTGTGAAAAGTCATCATTCAGAAATCATTAATTCTTAGAAATGGTGGGAATCTTCACAAAGGATAGGCTTCGCTTTGACTTTTATTTGGTAAAATCCTGAATACTGGGCATGGATGACCTTCTAGTAAAGGAATCAAAAAACCAAACCAAACCCACTGCCATCAAGTGGATTCTGACAGAAGGAATTCACTACAGAACATTCCTCTTACTCTACTCTTCTCTCCCCATGAAAGAGACTTTGTCTCACTATGTTTTATATAAACATGTGAGATTGAAAGTTTATGTCTAATGTGAAGAGAAGTTTTATTTAATTAAATTATAAATCATATGGATGAAAGATATGAGGAATAAGGATAGATTTCTAAGAATCGCATGAGATAATATCTACATGATTCTACTTGTTCTACTGTAATTTTAACTTTCTGCTAGCCAATTTGTACTCTTTTGTTAAATATCCAATCCATATTCTACCTTACCACTTGAGTTACTTAAAAAATAACAGTAGTAATTAGAATATCTGATCATGTCACCCACTTCTCATCGAAAAACAGCAATTCTCAAAATTCTGCGTATCAAAGTCAAGGCTCTTTACAATGTGTACTCAATCTGTATTTCCAGATATATCTGCGACTCTGCCCCATGTACCCAGGAGTTAAATTCAAAATATCTAATAAATCCACCATATGGTAAATCCATTGACTGATGAAAATAAATACTAGCCAGCCTTCATTGGAAACAGGCTTCTCGAGGCCCTTGCTGTGATAAGCAGGTTTTTTGCTTTCATTGTTTTATCCTGGAGCAATACAGGGAGTCCTAAAGAAGGATCTGTGTTGAACAAAGCCAAGTGGCATATTTGGAGTCCTAGGGCTGTAACTATTTACCAAATGTAATCACAGCATTTCAATATTTTAACACCCAGAACGACTACATCAATATGTACCAGCTGAATATCTGTCTAAAATGCACCCTCATTATAAATTCCAGGCTTCTAACCATTCCTCATACACGGGATCAAGCAAGTAAATATTTCTTGAACTGAATAAAAATTGAAATATTTTATGAAATTTCTTACCTCTCAATGTTTGCACATAGGATTTCTCTTAGATTACTGTTTAGTTTTTCCACTACCTACCTTTAACTCATCTTTTGTGAACCAGCGGCAACGCCAGCTCTTATCTTAAGCCTTCCCAGAACCCTAGAGCTGGAATTAATGGCTGCCTTCTCCTCAGGATAACAAGAAACAAAGCATATCCCTAATGGCAGCTACCATAAAAAACCTTTAATTATGGTTACTTCTAAACTAATTTAGGATAGGGATTCTGATGCATCCACTTTGTAAATCTATCATGGAAGCCTAGCTGAGTACTTCTCCATTGGAGTGTTCAGTAAATGCCAAGTAAAGAAAATTAAGAAAAAGCTAGCAATGTTGAATGTGCAACCATATTGAAAATTTATACCCATTCAAGATTGCTACAAATAATTATGTTATGTATATTAAACCCAAAGAGCTTATTCTCTTGGGAAATGATAAGCAATTGTGAGCACAGAGGAAGGAAATACTCAACTAAATTTTTTAAGGTAAGAGCTATATGCTAGTACTAAGTTTCATTTTTACACTTTCATGTTTCAACTTCACTTTGCTTTAATAATTCAGAGTGGTTTAATTTACTTTTAATAGTGGAATAAATACTATAATGACCTTTTTACTGGAAAGGAAAAGAAATGCAATTTGTCCCCGTTGTACTATTGGGTATTTCTTTCTCGACTTTCTGCTGAGTAGGTCATCCAAGGGCAGGATAAAGTAACTTGAAATCAAACTTCATTGGTACAATGATGTCAGCTTGCAAAAAAGTATGTCTCATTATATTCTCTTTTCAAGATGACCTTCCTGTAACTTTCATTTTGCTTTTATATTTTCACATATTTTATGTATAAAGATTCACTGGAAACTGCAAAAATTATTCCAACTTTAGAGCAAAATTGCTTTTTAGCTGTACAAAGAGAACATGGCAACCTCACATCCATTACAGGCTTACTTTCCAACTCTTTTTCAAGATATTCACTGCATCAAAGATTAGAACTCAGTTTTGAAATAAAGTGCATAACTTGCAGTGCACAATTCCTGTTTTCTCCCATGTAGTCTGAGCTGCTTCTTATTTATTTGCCTCAGAGATAGAATTGGGTAATTTGTTAAAGAGTGCTCCATCTCTTCTTTGTCATCGATTCTTCATTTGTTTCCAATCTCGAGTTTCATCACAAATGTCTGAAGGAAATGTGACTAATGAATCTTCCATTGCTTCTTTCCATTTTATAATTTTTGACTTTTCATTTTGAATGCAAACTCTTCTAATAGGGACTATTCTGTAGCTTCATGCTCGCTTTCTATCAGCACAGGTAATAGAAATAACTTAAAATGTTGGTTCTCTCATCCATACCACTCAGTTTCCCTTAGGCATATGGTAAGCAGATGACTAAGAAATTTCTTTCCTTTAGCTTTGCCTCCTCATTTCACCTCTGACCCTTACATACGTCAAATGAGGGAGAGAACAAAGACGCTTTCAAAAGTTTTCCAAGATTTCCTTTTATTTGTCAATCTTTTTTCTTTCAGTAAAGTATACTGTTATTAAAATAGTTGTGGAGACATATATATAAACTTACGGGTCTTTTCTAAACTTGGTACACATAATTTTAGTTTTTATTTCCTATTTTCACCACAAGGAAATGAAATTATGACTTGTTTAGACATGTTTGTAGCTGATATTATGTACACTAAAAGTTTCCAGTTTTCAACAGTTTGAATTATCTTTATTTTTCCTTTCTCCAGAGTATTTAGAAAATAAAGTAAGAATATTGATGACGGGGGGATCATAAAATGGTTTGTGTGTTTGGTTAGCAGAATAGGAATTAAAAGGCCTTTTATGTCTAATGCATATTCTTTTGGTACAAGTTAAGCCTTTCTCTCCTGGTTTGTTAAGATGAAAATAATTTACATTATTTGCTAAAGGCATGTACTGGTGTAGTACACACTAAAAGTTTTCCTAGAAGAGATGTATTATCTTCCATATTCTATTTTCTATACTTTCAATACACTTTATCCTAAAATGTGACAGGAAAGTAAAATAAAAGAGACTTTAAAAATTATTTGCAACCAGTAAATCCACTAAAACAAATGATCAGTTTCTAAACAGTCTTGAGATATTATAAAGAAGCATAAAAATAATTTATATAGATATAGCTATAATTATAGATTACAAAACTCAAAAAACCTTACTAATCCTGGATCTTTCTTATAAGCAAATGTGATACATTTTCATCTTTACTTCTAGCAAATAGCTAAAAAAATTCAAAATTACCCTCACTTAATCTTTTCAGTGTTTCATAATCCATGTAAGAAATAGTAACTTTTATGACTAACACAAAATCTTTCTGCCGCAATTTAAAATTTTAGCTTCTAGTTTGTTATTGAGATAGAGGTAATCATCTTTTTATGAAATTCCATCATATACTTAGACAAAAATAAAACTATTATCTAGGCCTTTTATCTGTTTTATTCTGGCAGAGCCAACGTTCTTATCTGTTATTTATTTTTGTCAGCAATCCTTTGGACTCTCTTTCATTAATCTTCTGATTTCAAACGTCTTAATTACATACTGATTCAGGAATAAAGTCAGATTTCTCTTTCAGAAGCTTCATCGTTTTTTGTTTTGTTTTGTTTCTTTTGAGAATGAGTTAGCTGAAGACATCTCATCCCACTGGAATGCATTTACCTGTACACACATTTTTATTTTTTCCCTCTTTTGCTTTTACCGTATCTTAACCCTCATGCCCTATTCCATTACAGAAAATTAAGAAAAGAGGGTTTTAAGGAATATCTTTTTCATTTTTTTATGTGAGCAAAGAAAAGGAAGCAAATTCCTGGAAGATTATGTCCTTTGCTAAAAACAGACTTAGTCTAATCCAGACTTTTAGCTGCCAGAGAATGTCTAAGGCTCCCTATTCTCAATGTTCAGAAAAAGATTCTGTCTGATCAGGACCCCAGGGATAGGCCTGACTTACATGGGCCTCACCAGAAACCAGCTAGGCCAGACTGAGGAAGATATACTTTGATGTTCATGTTCACTGTACAATAGATGTAGGTATCTTAAATATTTGGGCCATTTCTAAATTTACCTAAGTTTCTAAATTAGTCTCAAAGATGAACAAAATTTCTTGATCTGTGTTGTACTGAAAATAAATTCCTGATCCTATCCATTAGATAGGATACTAATACTGGTGGCATAGTGGTTAAGATCTATGGCTGCTAACCAAAAGGTTGGTAGTTCAAACCACCAGGTGCTCCTTGGAAACCCTATGGGGCAGTTCTACTCTGTCCTGATAGGGTCACTATGAGTCAGAGTTGACTCCACAGCAATGGGTTTGGTTTTTTGTGGTTTACCCATTAGATCTCACTTTTGAAATAAAGTGCATAGCATACAGTACACTGTTCCTGTTTTATTCTGTACATCCTCAGCTTCTATATCCACTTTTCTGGAGTGTGCCTGAATTAGACATGTTTCACAGATAAGAATGGTATGTCAAGTGGGATGAGTAGACTGCAAGGCCTAATGACTTATTATATAATTAATCCATCCCTGAATGAAAAAGAATATTGTTTCTTCCTAACTTACAAAAACTTAGAATATGCCTTTCATTTATTTGGCACCAAATATTTAAGAAGATTAAGCTGACAAAGGAAATTACCATTTTACCCACTGTTGGAAGTGAAAATGATGAAAACAAAAGCATCCTTTCCATTATTTAATAACTTTGTTTAAGAATATGTATAGTGGTGACAATTGTGCAACATGAATGTTACTAAATTGTACCTGTAAACAATGTTGAAATGGCAAATGTTTTGTTTTATACATGCAATGCAATTAATTACTTGTGTGGCCTTTCTAACCATGGTCTTGTAACTCCCACCCAGATGATTGTGTGATAGGGTAATTGTGGCCTACTAAGGGGATTGGTCAGTTTTGCTTTAAAAGAGACCCAATTCCAGAGCAGAAGGGGAGAGCCCACTACCACCAAAGGAGGGACCCACAGCAGAGACTGGCAGCAGAGACCCACAGGAGATAGCACAGGGGGCTTCCCGGCCCATGGAGCAAGAAAGCTGAGTGCCTTTGGAAAGAGACTGAGGGCCAGGGAGAAGTCTATGCCTGACCCATGAATTTGGGACTTGTCAGCCTCCACAACCACGTGAGCCATTTCCTTTACACAGTTAGTGAGTTCTGTGAGACGTTGCAGTGAATTAGGGAACCCAAAGACAGGAGGAAGAGTACTCAGGCAAGATGGAGTAGTTAATTGTAGAGATGATGGAGTGGTACAGCAGGTTGGAAAAGTTAGACATTTGGGACATCTTTAACCTTCACCTCATAGGAACCAGCTTTGTGCTGATCCTTATAAAAGAAATTATTCATTTAATACCTATAACTACAAAAAAAAAGGAATACATACCTGGGTTTGTCTTTCAACAAATTGGGAAGAGCAGCACATGCTCCATATTGGCTCTCTCTTCTGTTTTGGTGACTTCTCACCTTGGAGCTATTCCTTACTGCTTCTTGCTCCCCATCTCTTTCCTCATTAGCAACACCCGGGGAAGGCTCTAATATTTTCTTTTTTGACAAAGCAATGTACTTTTTTCTTGTCACTTTAGGAATGTGTTGAGTATGTGACTGGCTACAGCTTAATGTGATTTTTTTCCCAAATGATTAAAACATAAATTATGTAAATATTTATGAACTATAAAATTTATTTCTGGTTAATGAGGAAAGATAAGGTTATGTTAAAGAGGATTAAGGTGGGATGGAACACCCTTACTCAGGTCACAGCCCTGATCCGATATAAGGGAAGTTTCCCCAGTATGTGCCCTGTATCACCTTTTATCTTACAAGAGATAAAAGGAGAGACAAGCAAACCGGGGGGGGCGGGCTCATTACCACTAAGAAAGAAGAGCCAGGAGCAGAGAGAGTCCTTTGGACCCAGGCTCCCTGTGCTGAGAAGCTCCTAGACCCAGGGGAAGATTGATGCCAAGACACATTGAGATTTCCAAGGAATACCAGGATCGCAGATGTTGAAAGGAGACAACGGCTTTCCACCAGAGCTGACAGAGAAAGTCTATCTTGACTTCCTTTAGAGAGGGCACCCTGAATTCAGACTTCTAGCCTCCTAAACTATGAAAGAATAAATTTCTGTTTCTTAAATCCATCCACTTGTGGTCTTTCTGTTATAGCAGCGCTAGATAACTAAGACACTGAGCATTAAACAAAAGTTCTCTGAGAAGGACAACACAAATAGTAACTCATTTTCCCGAACTGATCACTGAGACTTCAAGTTACTGCAAGTATATTCAGTTTATATTGTTTTTGAAAGTGAACTCCAAACCAG
This sequence comes from Trichechus manatus latirostris, assembly GCF_000243295.1. Taxonomy (NCBI): domain Eukaryota; kingdom Metazoa; phylum Chordata; class Mammalia; order Sirenia; family Trichechidae; genus Trichechus; species Trichechus manatus. The sequence continues at coordinate 847,810 of NW_004444132.1, forward strand.
CATCCTGGTATGGGGGAAATCCAGACTCATTTAACTAGGATGTTAAGAATTAGATTGAAACTTTGGTTTCTTAGATTCAAATAAAATTCCTAGCAACAAGTCTGCTGTGGGGTTGGGTCAGTGTTTTGTTTCACAGAGTGCCTCTGTCGCATGAGAGTTGTCTTGCAACTGGTGGGCAGCCTAATGCTCTGGCCCTTCTCATGTTCCAGTTTATCCTTTCACGGGTGTCTTTCTGTTGGTGGCAAGCATCCTGCATGCTTTTAAGATGTTCAAACACATGCCCACAGATATTTGTGGCTTAAAAGACTCTGAGATGCCTTCGTAACAACCGTATAAAACCTGGTTTCATTCTTTTTGAACCTAATTCATTCTGCCAGCTAGAAACCTAGTCTCTATTTTAGACCTTAAACATACTAGTCTCCCCAATTGGAAAGAATGCAAAAGAGGCCACTGATTTTCCAAACTGTTTTGAGTGGGGTTATGCCAAACAATGAATGTGCACGTGAAAGGACCAAAATGCTTCTTTGTGTAGTGAGCAGGAGTCTCAGGAGGTGGCTCCAAATCACTTTCAGACATGGAATTCCCCATTTTATAATGACAGTTATTGCAAAACAAACTTTTACTTGCAAGAACCAAAACAAATTCCACAATAAAACTCGAAGTGCTATCATGCAAGGGAGCGAAGCTCAGATTTGAGAGGGTTTTTTTACCTTAAACTATTCCTGAGAATTCATAGAGTCAGAGAGTCCAAAGTGGCTCAGCAGTACCGCCCCTGTATCTAGAAATGCCTTGGGGATAGTCAAGGATAATATACCTTCAAAATCCCAATTCTGACACCAGAAATATCAATGTTGAAAATCTTGTACTCTGTCAGGAGTGAAAGAAAAGAGTTTTATTGAGGAATAATACAGCTTGAGCTGGGCAGCACAAAGTAAAAATTACAAAGTGCTCCACTGTTTAAGCAGAGAGTGGGGTCTATATACATAGAGAACAGAGGATAGGTAAGGAGTTATGGTTGATAAGATCAGCTTTAGTTTGAAATCCATTAAAATGTAAAGATTGGTCACTTGGCTAAGGAGGGGTGGGTTACCACCTGGCTGAGTGGTGCTAGGTGGTTTGGTTACACACATTCTTCTAGGAATAAATCGTTTGCATCCTGACACATTCTCCTGTGAGCAAATTATTCACATCCTGATCTTTGGTTTCTGAGGAATGCATGTTGATCCCACCATTCCTGTCCTAAGTGCCTCCATGTTTGAAAATTTCCACCTGCACTTCATTGTCTTCCAAACACACACACACACACACACACACACAGGACTATCTGCTCAAGACAAGACACTGGAATACCTGCTCAAATTACCCAGATATACTTTCAGGGCCTATGCAGGTCACTTCCCTGATTCCATCTTCTTGAAGGCAGGTGAAGTTATTTATAGGCCTGGCCATAGGTTATAGTTAGGTTTTTTTTTTTTATTATATACATATTTAATTTAAAATTAATTCCCTCTGGAATTACGAAAATATTATTGATAGACGTTTCATATGAAGCAGTATTTACCTTTTAATATCATTTAAACCAGCAAAAGCATCATGAATTGGATTCCTCATCTAATGTATCATTAAGCTCCTAATTTCACACAACTGATTAGTGTTAGCACTGAAATCTCCAGATTTGGCTGCAAAAATCTGTAACTGTCCATATAAATTATTTTCATTCTTATACAGAAGGAAAAAAACTCATACTAACATTTCTGGAAGTTTAGGTGAAACAAAAAGTGAGTAAAATTTAAGCTAATAAAAGATAACTTCAAAATTAAGTTGGAACAGTTATCTTAAAAATCATAATGGCATAATTGAGGTAATTACAAGAAATGAAATATATCGATTTTCTCATATACCTTTGCTACAATAAAGATGAAATATTACTCCTTTGATTATCACATCTTGATTATAATGTGATGTTTGGAGTCTGAATTTGCTCAATTACTCTCATTAAAATTTATTGCATCAGTTTCTAAATACAGTCAACAGATTTAAAATAACTTTTACAAAGTACTCACCAAGATGTACATGAAGATATCATGTGGAGTTTTAGCCTTAAATTAAAATATCAACTTTTTAAAAAGTGAATACTTTTATTGATGTTAAGTAATTTTAATCAGAAAATAAATTTAATATATTGAAGAAGGAATAATTAGTTATTAAAAACATACTAATTAGTGAAAACAAATCAGAGAATTAAGGGAAACATGTATAGAAACAAATAAAAAAATGAGGACAGCTCCACAATTAGAACTGTGTAATCAGGGACCTCTTCCTGAATCTTGTCTTTAGGGCATCCAGTTCTGATCTTGTTCTGACCACACTCCTTTCCACAGAGTGAGGAGTCAATAGGGCCAAGATGATGTGCCTACGTTTAGCCTTTCCCTTATTCTAGATCATACTCTGGATCCCAAGACACTGGAATATCTGCTCAAATTGCCCAAGTTTACTTCCAGGGCCTATGCAGGTCTCTTCCCTGATTCCATCTTCTTGAGGGCAGATAAAGATATTTATATGACTGGCCATAGGTTATACTTGAATTTTTTTTTTTTCTTTTGTAATACTCAGGTGATGTCAGATGGAGGTAGATTGGTAAGCAAAAGACAAATGATGTAAAATGAGTACAGACAGCACAGACATTTGATTATCTGCTCTCAATGGGTGACAAAACATGAATCCTCTCATTGCCTCAGTGGCATTCACTCTCATAATCTGATAAGTAGTTTGTCATAAGTTGCCTTAAAATACTGACTTACTACATGAGAATACATTTTAATAAGAACATCCAAGGTCTAACTAGGCTTCTTTCTGTATATTATGAGGGAAAATCTATAAGGTCAGGGAACATTTAGTAGCCACTCATACCACACTAAATAATGTTATGTCTCTCTACTATTACTACCAGTTGCTGTTGAGTTGTCTCTGACTCATGGCAACCCCACATATGTCAGAGTAGAATTGTTCTCTATAAGGTTTTCAGTGGCTGATTTTTCAGAAGTAGATTGCCAGACCTTTCTTTTTATATGCCTCTCTAGGCAGCCAGAAAGTTAAGGATTGGTATCGACTAAACTGTATTGCTTTGACAATGTATAATAATAGTTTATACTGTCTCTGCATGCTAAATGCCTTAAATCACTTGTTCATCTTACTATGATGGTCTGTATGAATTGTTGAAATTTTATGTCAGCCTTTCATTTTGTACACAAAATGAAATCAACGTGTACTAGATGTCACCCTCAGAAGTCTTCACAGTTTTGAGTTAATTAAAATAATCATATTTTGGATAGCCTTGACTATTCTAAGTTCTACTACCTAATAATTGACCACAGTGGGAGTTACTTGTAGTGGCTATCAATTCAAGAGCAATTATGGGCAGTAAAGCTTACAGAGAAAGCAACATAGGCTGGAAGAAAGTGCTTTTAGATCAATACAGCTTTTAAAATCTTCTAAATTTTAGAGGAGAAAAAGAACCCCTGATGAACAGAGAATGTTCATACACTTATAAACTTTCCCTTCACAATAACATGAACGTTCCAGGGAGTTGGCAAAGGAAGAAGTTCTAGTTTAATTGTGGAAAGGTTATGTTTCTAATTACATATAACCTTTCAGATGGTATTTACTTTTTAAGACATTAGAATATAGTGCTTGAACAGTGGACAACTCTATACGACCAATGGTAATTTCTCTAGTGAAAGTACTCATCCTTTGCTCCTACTCAGGAGAGTTCCAAGTTAAAGCTGGATTCAGATTCAATGGTTGAACTTCAGTTTTGTCTTGTTGTGTGTATTGCAACTACAGCTTAACTAGGAAATAAAAAAGGCGAAATAGAAGTGAAAAGTATAATTAGATTCAATCAAGTTAAAATCACATATTTTAAAATTTAAGTGAAATCAAGTTGTACCTGAACTTATACTTTTGTATATTAATATAACTACCTCGGCACATAAATTAGTATAATATAAGGCATAAACATCACTTTAAAAAAGAAAATTATTCCAATTAGAAATATATTCATTCACTTTAAGTTTTATATTTATTGATACACTGTTGATTGGCAGCGAGCTCTTAACCATTGTGCCACCAGGGCTCCAGTAAATCATTAGTACTTTTAAATGGAATTCAGTATAACGAAATTGATTTTCTTGTCTATTTTTCTATTTCCTGAACAATTAAAATAAAACAATCTTAAATTCAGGAAAATATTATAATATTAAAGGCTTTCATATTATGCAATCTAAAACAGAAGTGGGGCACAAGTACTCCTTGACCTATATGGATAAATGTTAGACTATTATTCAAGTTTAAATGATGGGAAAATCTTTTAAGATTTCCCACTCTTCACACTATGAAAGAGTTCAAATGTATCCACATTTATAGAGGGATTCTTTTCCAAAGCACCAATTCTAAATTAGGTCAAATATCTAAAGAATACTTCTAGACATTATATTAGAATTACCTTAATAAGAGAATGATCACAAGAGTCTACTTTGAGTTATGCAAATAAAACTTTCGTAACCAAAGTGCCACTTCATATTTATGGAGATAATACTAGTTTTGTTTTGCTTTGCTTTTTTGATACTATCATGCTGGTTACAATAAGTGGGAGAAAAGATAAATTAGGATAGCATAAACAGAACATTATTTGTTCTCTCTTAAATTATTTCCAAACTCTGGTCACAGAGTATGGTAGGTAAGATTCTAAAATGACCTTGTTATTGCCACACCCTGGTATCCACATCTTTGTGTAATCTTCACCTCTTTAGTGTTGGCAGAACTTGCAACTTGTTTCTAACCAACAGACTATGGCAATGGTGAAGGCATTTTGCAGGTGTAGTTAAGATCTCCAATCAGTTGGCTTTAAGTTAATCAAAAGGGAGATTATCTTGGTTTGGCATGACCGAATCAGATGAGCTCATTAAAAGAAAGTCTACAGATCAGAGAGGTACGTCTGCTGGCCTCGATGAAAAATGTTGCCATGAATTCTAAAGCTGCAGGGAAACGATTTCTGCCCAAACCACATGAGGTTGGAAGAGGACCCTGAGCCTCAGATTAGAGCACATCCTCAGTTCACACCTCGATTGCAGCCTTTAGAGACACCGAGCAAAGGAACCAGCTGAGCAGTGTTCAGAATCCCAACCTAAGGAAACTGTGAGATGATAAATTTACATTCTTTCAAGCCACTATTGTAATTCATTGCTTGTGTTTCTCTATGCGTAGGAAACTAATGCACAGAGAAACATGAAAATTGCAAGTAATAAAGATATTGATGAATAAACCATATTACAAAAAAATTTATAGGAAATGAAAATTGCAACTTTATTTTCTTCTTAACACTTATCATTTTTCACATTCTTTGGATTTCTATGTTTATATGTTTACTGTATGAGTCAACCACTAGAATATATGTTTTTGGAAGACAGACATTTTTTTCATTCACTGTTTTAGTTGTATCCCCAAAACCCAAACAGTGTCTAACACAATGAATATTCAATAAATGTTTAATTGATTAATATTAAAAATAAACATATGAATATATATTACAGATGTTTGTGTTGAGACTGTATATACGTCCAAAAATAAAACAAGAAAACTGAAAAGTATTTTTAATACCAATTTTACTGAAAAACTATCTTAACTTAGTTCCTAATTCCACCCTCTGTCCTTCTAATTTACTTCAGCTCTATTTTCTCAATCTGCAAGGTTACATTTATCGTGTGATGACTGTAATACAAGCAACCATGACTCTATACTACACAGGTTGTTATATGTGAACCACTCTGCCTGGTTGTAGAACCGTTCCCTAACTCAGCTCACCCCATCTCTCCAACCTGATATCCCTGAAATCAACTTCCCTGTACATGTCTCCCCTGCTTTGTCAATCCCTTGAACCTCTGTGTTTTGCTCATTTTCTCCCTCAGTTCTGAAATGCTTCTTTTCATTTCTCATTTATCTCACTATTTTCCATCCTCTGAAGCCAAGTTTGAATACATAAAATCTCCCACACAGTTCTAAACTACCGCTGTGTCTGCCCGACTACATTTTAAAAATGCTTAATGTCAGGGTAGTGTAGCGGAAAGTGTAAAACAGAACTGTGCTGGAATCCCTAGCATGCTAGTTACTAAGCATGTGACTTTGAACATAATGTAACCTCTCTAAACAACACTTTCTACAGTTGAAAAATGACATGATAATCTCATCTATCTTATAGCTTGTTTAAGGATTAAATAAATAGTCCTTTTGGCACAATTCCTGGCACACTAAGAGTTATAGCATTTGAATCCATTTCTCCTTATATTCCCCTCCCCACCAAACTGGCAGATGTCAGGATATATCAGCTCTCACTAAACACTTTTTGACTGTCCAGTTGTCTTTAATTTCCTCAAGAATATTAAAACCATGACCATCAAAACATCAGATCCTATAGGATTCAAAATGATTTAATGTAAAGTAGGTCAATGTAAATAAACACACACACACACACACACACACACACCCCTTAAGGTGCCATAAAAGATATCTATGGCCAGAAATCTCTCTCATTTGTGATGCTGTTTGGCTTATGGCACATAGGAATTGCAAAGGAAATTCAGCTGAACTCCCAAAACCATGCTGACATAAAAAGCCAACTACTACACAGACGCATCACAAAATGAAAGCGTACTTTGAATAGTTTTAAATAAAAAAAACCTTTTTAACCTATTTATATATATAACATAATCTATGATAACTTGTTTTACATAGAAGTCATGAGAGCAGTGCAAAGCGTCAACAAATGGAGAGCTTCTCTGCGCAGGCAGTGTCTACCACTGGCCACACTTAGAACCTGCCTCTAACTTCTCTACAAATAGCTGTTGCCTTCAAGTCGACTGATTCATAGCAACCCTACTGGACAGAGTAGAACTTCCGCATCAGGTTTCCAAGACTGTAATCTTTATGGAAGCAAACTGCCTCATCTTTCTCCCACGGAGCAGTTGGTGGGTTCAAACTGCTGACGTTTCAGTTACCAGTTAAGCACTTAACCACTGTACCAGGAGGGCTCCTTCGCCTGACGCATAGGAAGCTTTATATACAGGCAGTTCCTGGTTCATGAACGTCTGACTTACATACAACTCGTAGTTATGAACCAACCCCTGTAAGGCCTATTATATTAAAAAAATTCAAGGTACATGCAATGGCTTGTAATAACAAATGGGAGCTACTTTACAACACACATCAAAACATTATTATTATTCTTCTTATTACTGTATTATTAGGTTAAAGACATTTTAGTGTATCTGGAAGACTTTCTTTATTGTTTTTTATGCATAAAAAGGTACACTATGTACTATGTACTAAGACAAACATGGAGGCACCATGAGTCAGAATTGACTAGACAACAACTGTTTTTTTTCAAATAAGTATATGTGTATAGACATATGTTTATTTATGATGAAACAGAAACATTTTGATACTACAAGTAAGAACATTTGTACAATCTCTCAGGATGGCAATTCGACACTTTGAATCAAGATAATTATGTTTAAATCCTTTAACCCAGACATTACATATCTAAAATGCTCCATAGATTAAAATCAGCATTGTGTACAAAAGTTTAGGCAAAAGTATGTTATTCAAAGTCCTTTTTAAAATAACAGTAAAAAATGTAAAGCAATCTAATTGTCAAAAAATAGAAAAATGTTAAATTAGGGCATGATATATTCAATTTAAAATCCTATTAAAGAAGAATATTTTTGTTATTTGAGAAAATACTTACAATACAGTATTCTGAGAAAAACTGTTACAAACAGGATATGTAACATTATCCCAATTCTGTATAAAATAGAAAAAAAGAAAGAAAACATACTCAAATCTTGACAATAGTAGTATCAGGATCATTAAATTTTCAGTGATTTAATTTTTCTTATTTATGTATTTCTTTTTTCTGTTGAACACGTTTTAATAATCATATAACAGAATTTAAGTTCTTAATAAAATCTCACTCTTTTATCAGGCACAAAACAAAGCTCCTGAGGGGACTGTGGCACAATGAATTACTTAATATGGCCATAGTCTTTATGACTCACACACAATGATTGAGTGGGCCTCTGCAAATAAAGTATATGGAACTCTAACCAAGGGATTGGTCAGTTTTGCCATCCGGTTAGGCTTAAAATGAGCCATCCCAGAGATGGAAAGAGAGGATCTCACTAGCACCAACAAAGAACAACTAGGAGTGGAGGGCATCCTTTGGACCCAGGATCCTGCACTGAAAAGCTCCTGGAACCAGGAAACTAAGGATGAGAGAGAGAGAGAGAGCTGTAACAATGAAGATGGGGAGAAGTGGTGGCAGAGAAATGACAGCAGGAGAGACCTGCAGGAAACAATGTAGTGGACTTCCTGTCCCACGGAGCGAGAAAGTTGAGTGACTTTAGGCAGGAGGCTTGCTGGCGGAGTAGGGTGCCTCTGCAGACTTGGTGGAGCTAGGTTTGCTGACTCATGGAGCTAAAGCTGAGTGCCTTCAGGTTGAGGCTTACTGGCAAAGTGAAGTGCCTCTGGGCTCTTATCAGTAGAGCTAAAATAGCTTTGTAAAACTTACACCACCAGGGCACAGACTGAGGGCCAGAAAGAGGCATGCCTTCAAGCATGGCTAAGAAGAGCCTGTCCTGATCGAAGGACTGTGTCCTGAGTGTTCCTGAACCTGAATCGTCAACTGTTACTTCCTTAATAAACCCCATAACTATGAGTATGGTCTGTGAATTCTGCGTGGCCATTGCAATGAATTATCAAACTCAGAAGAGAAGTAGAGAGGGCCACGGGAGGGATGGTTAGTATCAGAATTGATAAAGATGGTGTAGAGAGAAGGTATGTTTAACCTCCACTACATAGGAATCAGCCTTGGGATGTTGATCTTGATCCTCCTTCCCCTTTGTGAATTTAGAGAAGGTCAGATGCTGCCTTGACACCATTTTTACAGAGGCATTTTGGATTAAAAACAATTTTTTCATATTGATTTCACTTTAAAATATTAAAACATTTTTGGTTTGTACTTGTCTTCTCACCATTACTTGAATCCAGTGCCAGAAATAAGACATAATTTTACTGTTAAGAGTATGACTAATTATGTTTCCAAATTGACTGTTAAAATTAGGCCAAAGGATGTCTTAGCCTCCAGCAAACTCTTTGATGACAAATGTCAGTTATAATATTTTGATTTATTGATAGTGGAGCACACTGTCAAGCATTAAATAAAGATTTCAAAAAAACATCCTTTCGCAAGACACAGCATCATTCCCAGGGCCACATATTTAGGAACTGTGTAGGTTGTCATAGCAATCTTTTAAGTACTCCTAAATGTTTTGATCGTCAGCTTCTTTTACATGGCTCTATTCCCTAATATTCAATTAAAATACTCTTAACAAAGAAGCCTAAGCTTCTCCCTCCTACAACAATCCACATCCACTTTTTTTCTGTTTTCTGTATAGGTCATTATTCTTCTAATAGTCTGTATATTATAAACAAAGATCATGATTTTAATCTTAATTACCTAATATTTTTGTTTTTCTGTATTGGACCCAGTTCATGTGCCTCCTTAGATTAGCTCAGCCTCACGTGCACCTGAGATATTGGCTACTTGCACAGCAGAAAGTGAGGCAGCCGAAGTCTTATCTTCTACACAGGAAACTGACTCAGTCTTCTCCAGAGTAAGGGCCAGCCTTCAGCACAGCCTCTACTGGGCCTTTGAGGCAGGATCCACAGCAGCTTTGTTCCCCAGGTTCCAGATCAATGTGCTGTAAAGCATGAGATTTGGCTTCCTTGTTGGCTGCATGGAAGATGTGGGTGACCCAACCCAGTAGTACAGGGGAGTTGATGCCCCAAAAAGTAAATTTATCAAAGAGTAAAGAAAAACATAACGGCATGGAAAGAAATCAGATGATAAATTCCGTTCCATTCCTCCTAACAACCCATGGACGGTTCCAAGGTACAGTGATTCCACTGGGACTTTCTGGAAGAAGTCCTTCATGGGAGAGCATCCAACTCTATTTTCTTATTAAATCATGTTCAGCTTGGTAAGGCATCACCCTGTATTTGCTGTTCTTCCTTCTCTGCCTCTCCTACCTTTTTCTTTCACACTTACTGGCCTAAGATTGTACCTCCCAATAAAGTGTTAGCATATAAGCACATCTCAGTCTATTTTCTGGGAGAACTGAGGCTAAGACAATAATGCTACAGTTTACAAGAGAGTACACATATAGAGATATGTAGTTAGCTATACAGAGCATAATTCACTATCATGTATCCAAACACAGGAAGAGAAAAATGATGCAAAAGTTATCACATTTATAAGAAAATTTGAAATGCATCACACTATTTGCTAATTATTTATAGTATGAGATCCTGTGAGGAGGAGCTAAGAATAGACTGAGAAGGGTCAAAAATCATTACATTGTAATCTAGTTAACACAACAAATCATTTCTTTTCAAGTACTGGTTTTAATGTAACGAATGCTTTCCAACAAGTTACATAAATTATAAAATATTTCAATCACTTTTAAAAGTTTTTTTTTTTTTTTTTACACACCTTTCCATCCAACCACAAGACATACATTAAGAATCTACTGAGTGGAGTTTCTAGTTTTCATATGACCTCGTGCAAATACTTGGTATAATATGATCAACAAAATGTAGTCCCTATGTTCAGAGCCTACAGTACAGATTCAGGAAGGGGGTCAGGCAATTGGAAAAGCAATAAACAATGCATACAGCATGATAGCATGCTATCAGGAGACCTAGCCATGCAGGGTTAGTCAGGGCTTGCTGGAAGAAATGATAGCTATACTGAATGCTAAAGAAAAATTAAGATTTAAGAAAAGTGGACCTAAGTGAATTAATTAATTAATTAATTAAACAAGTATGTATAAATACCTACTATTTCCCACATGCTTTTCTAAGTACTAGGGATAGATCAGTGAATAATTGTTTTAAAATATCTTGGCTCGTACAGTTGACATTCTACTGGGTGGACACATAAATTAACAAAATAAGTTAGCAAATATGTAATAAGTTAGGTGATAAGTAGTAAGGAGAAAAACTGCGGAAAGGTTAGAGTCAACACCAGGGTAAGAGTGAGATGCAACTGTAAATAAATTGGTCAGGAAAATTCTGAGGTTATATTTAAAAAGGGATTTGAAACAAGTGATAGAGCCATACAGCTTTCTGGGGAAAGGCATTCTAGGCAGCAGGAATAGCAAATGCAAAGTTTCAAAGTTAGGAGCATTCCAAACAGACTTCAATCATCAGTAAGGAAGTTATGGAGTGAAACAAAGAGGGCAAAGAGGAGAATACTAGGAAATAAGACAGGGGAAGAAACAAGAATCCAGGTCATTTGGGGAAGATGGAGATGGGAATTTAAATCTGTGACAGTGAGATCACCCAGGGATTGAGTGTACATAGAAAAGAAGAGAAGACCAAGGACTGAGCCCTGGAGCATTTCTACATTAATACCGTGAAATAGATGAGAGACTTTCCGCAAGGGAGACTGAGAAATGCAGACCAATGAAATGAACACAAGGGAAATGCCTTCTTCTAAAAGTTATTAAGTAATATATTTCAAAGAGGAGAAACAATAAATTTGATAAATTCTACTGAAAGGCCAATGTGATTTGATATGAGGATCCACCCATTGGATTTTGAAACATGTAAATGATTGTGATTTTGAAAAGGCTGAGTTTAGTGAAGAGGTGGGAAAAGTAAACTATGAGAGGAATAATTGGAAGCAGAACTTTGGGGGAGGTTTGATGTAAAGGGGAGCAATAATTGGGAAGTAGCTGGAGAGATAAATGTCGTCAAGTTTGATGGGTAACGACAAAGGTTTAATAGAAAAATAAAATTAGTGATTCATTAGATGGTGGGGAGATTTGCTGGAGAAATGTCCTCGAGTAAGGGATGGGATGTCATAAATAAGTAGAGATTTTGGCTTAGTATCAGAGAAATGAGGAATGATCTGGAGATCTAGGCTTCTCATAGTGACTAACATAGACGCAATTGAAGCACATGATAAAATTAGTAGCAATGGCCCAAAGCAGGTAGAAGTAGCAAGGCTGCAAATGTTGGGAGGTATAAATATAGGGGCCTAGGCCCCTCTCTACTTTGGCAGGTGAAGGTGTAGAGGTGGTGGTAGTGTTGGTGTGTCTCTGAGTTGGTGTGGTGGTTTCCTCTTAAGAACTGCTGATGGAAGCTTGGAGGCTTTAGATGAAAAAGTCTTATTCCCAGAATGCAGAACTCTCTGTGCACTCCTGCTGATGGAGGCATGAATGCTAGGAAAAGGTTGCAAACAATTTAGGAATGCTTATGGGCAAGGGAAAGCCTGAAACTTTAAAGCAACAACAACATGTCAATAAATATGGCTGGTCTTATATGCAATGAGAAATGTGACATGAAATTTAGATAGTTAAAGTGACAATCAGAGGACAGAACATAAAGGATCATGAAAAATTTTAGAAGTTTGGGCTTTTTTCCTAATGGAACTGAGAGGCCAGATATTGAAGAGCTTTAAGTAGAAGACTGCCGTACCAAAAAAAAAAAAAAAAAATCAAACCCGTTGTCATTGAATTGATTCCAACTCATAAGAAGACTGTCATAGATCATAGTTTTTGCCAACAGATTCTACCTACAATATAATAATGGACTGGAGATACTGGTGGGCTTTAATCAGGTTCATTAAACTTAATCAAAAATTTAAATATGAAAATATGTTTTTTGATTATTCTAATGAAGATCTATCATAAAAATGAACAGCAATAATTCCTTATGAATTAAAGTTATAGATGTTATACATGGGGTCCTTCCATATTGAAACCTTATGCATATCCATCTCCTCCTATTTCCTTTACCTAAACTTACTCGTCCTTAAAGATGGAGCTCAGGAATCATTTCCCTCTTAGACTATCTCCCTAACTTTCAAAGTTGTCTCCTTTTCTATTAACAGCAGTTAGCATGTTATTGAATACATATATTCAAACATATCCCTCCTCTCTAGAGTCTAAACTCTTCAAAATCAGAAACTATATTTTATTTATCTTTGAATATTAGTGTCTAGAACAATGTTTCATACACAGAACTTAATCAGAGATCTTTTGAACTTTGATTAAATTTGTAGGGTGTATGAGTTTTATGGGTTATCTAATTATATATGCAAATCCCTGACTCCCCATTACTGGAGAACAAGGAAGGAAGATCCATATGTTCTCTTTAAAGATGTTAAAATTCAGTCCTATTATGTGTTTGATGTGAGTACATCCCCAGTGTTGTTCTTTTGCTGATGAAAGAAAAAACAGCATGTCTGCAAATTAGTAATTTTAAACAAACACATATCTTAAATGACATTAGCACTTTGTCGGCTAAAGGTTTTGATCCAAAATGTGTTCCCAATTAATATTTGTGTTTTATATATATATATATGTATGTATGTATATATATATATGCATATATATATATGTATAGCATATGTAATCTATAATACAATCACCTATCCTATAGAGTTAGTTAGAAAGCTTCTTCTAAGGTGAAGGTTGAATAAATCAACAATAAAAAAAGTTCCTAGCTTTTAACAATGTAGTATTCTTGAGTCAAGCTTTCAGAAAAACTCCACTAGCAGTCTGAAAACTTTAAAAGTTACTCTTCATTAGCATAAACCGCTTTCAATTGTCTTGATCTAGATTATTAATATAGAACCAGTATCTTTTATTCTCAAATTGCCTCTTTTGTTCAGCCAGAAAATTACTGGATCCAATTTTCTACCTCAATATGTATCACCTAAGGGAAGGTCAACTTTTTTTTCCCTTATAAGCCCATGACAAAAAAAAAAATTTGCTTCTAAAAAAGTAAAAAGTGTCTTCTGCTTCATTGCAAGATGCTGTAACAGGAATAGCATCTACCTTCTCACTGAAACAAACAAAAAAGGACTAAATATAGCAAACAATGGTTTTCAGAACTTTGGACATCAGGCAACAAAGGACAGTGATCACTGAGCAACAGGAAACCGGCAATCCTTATGATTGTCACAGCTTACTTCCTTAAGAGATTTTCTAGTCTATGGCACAGAGGAAGAGAGAACCCATGTGAAACCAATGGATTCCCTGAGCTGAAGGTCCAAGAAGATGAGGACAGAGAACATAGAGAGGAGAGCTGAACAGAAAGAGAACTCCAAAGATCTACAGATGGTCCCCCTTGAGTATTCAGCAGAGTACTAATCAAAACATATGTATTAAATAACCTAACCAAAACCAAGGAAAGAACCACTCAAAAGGATTAGAGGAAATAGTATCCTATGTTCCCACAGGGCCAGCCAGGCTAAAAACACCATAGTTCTTAGAGCACTGGCTCATTATTGGAGCAAAATCAGCCCTAAACTAAATGCTGCTCTAAGCCTGCCTTATGAATTTTAAAATGAAGAACTGAAAGGATAAAATTGTTTACAAATAATTTAACTGCATCTCAGAACAAAACTCAAGTGTATTTATAGAAATACAAAAAAAATCTAACCCCAAAATGATAAAATTCACAATATGTGGCATTGAATCAAAATTATTAGGCCAGCAAAGAAGTAGGGAAATATAAACCATAATGATGAAAAAAATCAATTAATGAAAACAATCCAGAATTGGCAAAGCAGTTAGAATTAACAGGCAAGCATATTAAAACAGTAATTATAATTATATCTCATGTGTTCAAAAGCTAGTGGAAATACTGAACAAGTTAAATAGAACCACAGAAGTTAGAAAAAAGACTCAAATAGAAACTTTAGAGATGGAAACTGCAAGTCTGACATGACAAATACACTGGATGGAATTAATTGCAGATTAGACATTGAGGAAGAAAAATGTAATAAGCAGGAAGACATAAATATAAAATTTATTCAAAATGAAGCACTTATAGAAGAAAAATTGACCAGAGAACCATTGAGCTGTAGGAAAGCTTCAAGATGTATAAAATATATATAAAAGGAGAAGAGAGAGAAAGAAGGTAGAAAAAAGAAGAAATAGTGGTTGAAATTTTTCTAAATTTGATTAAAAATATGAACTAATAGATACAAGAAGCTTAATTAAACCCAAACAGAAGAGACACAAAGAAAACTACCTCAAGGCACATCATTAACAAATTGCTCAAAACCAGTGGTAAAGATAACATCTTAAAAGATATCAGGAAAAAAAAAAAAAAACATGTTATGTGGAAAAGAACAAAGATGGCATGACGGTAGATTTCTTGTCAGAAATAATGCAAGGAAGATGATAGTGTAATAACATATTTAAAGTTCTTGAAAAGAAGTCAAGCTTGATATCTATTATTCCAAGTACAAATATTTTTCCATAAAGAAAAACATTTTCAGACATAAAAAACGGAAAAGGTTGATCACCATTAGACTCACACTATAAAAACATTGGTAAAGGAACTATTTCAGTCAGAAAGTAATACGGACCTACACAAATTAATAATAAAATAAAATAAAACACTGGAAATTGTAACTATATAGGTTAATATATACAATATTTTTCTTAATTAATTTTCTTCAACAGATAATTAAATTTTTATAAAAATGATAAAAATGCAGTATAGGATATATACCATATGTAGAATAAATTGTATAACAATAGCACAAAGGCTAGGAGGGAAGACACAGAAGTCCATTGTTACATTCTTCAAATATAGATCAACAGATTTAATATCACTTCAAGGCATATTGTGGTTAGCTGAAGACATATTATAAAGCCTAAAGCAATCACTAATGTAGGAAAACAGAGAGTTGTAGCTAATGAGATATAAAAGAGACAAAACAGATTCATAAAAATTTCTCAATGAACCCAAAACAAAGCAGAAGTGAAAAAAAAAAAAAAAGAATCAGACTGGACCAATTGAAAACAATAGCAATGTTATATTTAAACTAATAATACTAATAATACATTAAATATAAATGTCCCTAACAACCTATTTAAAACACAGAGATTATCAATTGGATAGAAAAGTAAGATCCATCAATATACTGTCTATAGGAATCCACTTCAAATATACAGACAAAAACAGATCAAAAGTATGAATGAAAAGAGACATAACATGATAACTAATGAAAAGAAAACTACAGTGGTTTTATTAACATTAGATAAGTAGATTTCAGAACAAATAATACTAGAGGAACAAAGGACAACATTTAATACCATTTACACTAGCATAAAAAAAACTGACAAAATATATATATGACCTGCACACTGACAATTACACATCTTTGCTGAAGACCTAAACAGAGTTATATCCTGTTCATTAATCAGGAGACTGAATAGAGAGATGTCAGTTCTTCCCAAATTGACCTATGGATTCAATGCAATCCCAGGATGCCAGGATGCTTTCTTTTAGAAATTGGCAAATTAATCCTTAAATTTCGTAGGAAAATTCAGAGGATTTACAAGAGCCAAAACAATTTTGAAAACAATGAAAAATGATGTAGTACTAGCATTACCTGATTCCTAGACTTATTACAAATCTAGTTATCAAGACAGTATGGTATTGTAAAGATATTTATACAGATCAACGAAACAGAATAAAAAGTACCCAGATTGATCCACACATTCATAAAACAATGGATTTTTGACAAAGGTGCAAAGATTATTCAGTGGAGAAAGAACAGTCTTTTCAACTAAGCATGCTAGAAGAACTAGATATTGATACCTAAAAAAATGAATTTCCATTCATACTTCACATCATATACATACATTAATTCCAAATGAATCCTAAACCTAAAAGTAAAATCCAAAACTATAGAACTCCTGAATTTAAACATAGAACAATATATTTGTGACCTTATATTAGTCAATCATTTCTTAGATATGACACCAAAAATACAATTAGATATGACACCAAAGAAGAAAATATTATATATTGAACTTCATCAAAACTAAAAACTTTTTCTTGGTTAAAATAAAAACAGAAAATAGAAGACAAGCTACAGACTAGGAGAAACTATTTGCACATTTTGTATCAAACAAAGGACTTGAATCCATAACACCTGAGGAACTCCTAATAATTAGTAATTAGAAAACACACCTTGTGAAAGCAGGTATATGGATGCAAATAATTGCATAAAAAATACTTGCTATAATTAATCATCTGCAAAATGCAAATTGAAATCACAATGAAATACCATTACACTCTTAAAAAAGAGTGTCTAAAACTAAAAGGGCTGATTATATCAAATTTTGAGGATGATACGGAGGAAATGGTACTCTCACACACTACTAGTGGGAATGTGAAATGCTATGACCATTCTGAAGAGTTTGTTAATTTCTAAAAAAGTAACACATGCGTATATATCTGGCCACTGCATTCCAAGAGAAATGAAGGCATATGTCCATAAAAAGACTTGTACATGAATGTTCATAGCAGCTTTATTTGTAATAGCCATATTGGAATCAACTGAAATGTTCTGCACTAAATGAATGGATAAACAAACACAGGGTGGTATACTCTAAATAAGGGGATTAGTCAGTAATAAAACTACTGATACATACAGCATGGATGAATCTCTAAATAATTATGCTGAATAACAAAGTCAGAGAAAAAATAATTAAAATATTTCTGATTCCATTTATACAAAATTCTAGAAAATGCAAGTTAATATATAGTGGCAGCAAGTAAATCAGTGGTTGCCTATAAATAAGGAAGAATGGTAGGAGGGAGGGAGGACTGTGAGGGAGGAATTACATGTGTGGGGTATGGGATGTGATGGAAATGTTTATTGATTGTGGTTATATTTCAGGGGTATATGAATTCATATATTCATACATCCCTGAAAGTATATCCAATAGTATATGTGTGCAGTTTATTGCATGCCAATTACACTTCAGTTAAAATTTTTAAAAAGTATAGGATACATTTCAAAGTAAATACAATGATTTTAGTACTGCTTACTCCAATTCAGGCTCTTCTACATTCCCATAGCTAGTCCAAAATGATATCAACTATTTAAAAAATTAGAAATTCAAATTGCTTATGATATGATCTCTTATGTACTTTAACTACTACAGTTTCACCTGGATACTTTTTTAACTTTTTGGAACCTCTACTTTTATATTCTCGGTATGTATAACATACTAAGAAATAATATGTAAGCATTTAGCTAGTGCTTGATGATAGCAGAGCTATCAAAAGGTGACCTTTAATCCTGGCCTTCCCTTCCCTGGAATTTTAGAATAACTTATTTTTGAATAGGCCTTAATGGTTTTACATAAGGACACTAGCACTAGAATTTTACTTGTGCTAGCTCTTGTTTTCTTGGTTAAATTTTATTTCTATTTTTGTTTCTAGTTTTAGCCAAGTCCGTTTGTTCATATCTTGTCTATCTTGTGGTTCAAGCTGTCTCCCTTTCCGTAAGCAGTCCAGGGACTAGTGAACTACTAGGTCAACCTCTACTTCTGACAAATGTTTTATATAAAGAGCAATTGTTTTGTAGTGTGTCACCTAAAACACAATTTCCAATATTCTTTGCCAACTCTTAAACTTTTGATTAATATTAGTGTGACTTAATTAACAGATCATTAATGAATAATTTATTAAGCTTGGTTATAATACACATACTTTTACTCCCTATTTTTATTTTTTGTAGAACAGCTATACCTTGTGGTATGCTAGTTAAACTGTTTATTTTTGCCATTGTAGGGAGGTATGAAAGGGATGAAGGGGTCATATGATGTCTTCCGAACTGTTTTTTGCTACAATGCTTCTGTATGACAGACAATTCTCAATTACCATGTTGAAATACTTTTTGTTAAATAGAACTTAGTTAATCTGGCTAACACAACTATTAGAAGCAAAATTATAAGGGAAGTACAACTTTTATTCAATGTAATGGAATGTGTTTTTGTCAAACAAAGAAAAAACATTAGTTTACACCTAACATAAATTATCTGGTTGCTTCAGAATGTGAACATGGATAGTGTTAAAAATAAAACCAAAAAACAAAACCTTAAATAGACCTGGTAATTTATAGAAAGTTTAAAGGAAGTAAATTGTATTTTGCCTTGATTTAGTCTGGACAAAAAAAAGAAAAAGAAAAGAAATATGGCATATTGGTATGTTTCACTCCGTTTTGACATGATATTTTGCAAAAATAGCTAAAAATGGAGTTTACGAATCCTTTATTGCCAAGCAAGATAATAATGCAAAATATAATTTTATCTTTGTTGAAATGATATTTTGGTCTTAGAACATTTAGTATAGTCTTCACAATGTGTGGTGACAGGTTTTTCTGTGTAAGCTTCCAGGATAGCAAAGATTCTGTATCTCCAGAATAATTTTCTGTGCTTTGTGATGACTTTGCCATGTCCTTGAATCTTTAAAGTATTGTATTTTCAATTTACAGGCAACCAAGCTATAGCTTCTCTGGAAACCATGATCCCATCTTAAGTGACCAATTCTCCTCTGATACATTCCCAAGATCACGCTCTAAATTTTGAAAGAAAAAAAAAAACTAGTTTATCTATTTTACACCTAAAAATATCATTGTTATTTCCCAAAAGATCTCTGTATAATTACAAATATTTGTTTTTCACCTTATAAAAAGAGAGATGATAAAAATAACTGGTTGTGTGGTATGTTCCATATTTTTAATTCGCTCACTCCTGTTGTAGAACTGCAGGAGAAAAGTTGTTAAATCAAAAATACTTTGTGTAGCTGATGTGTTACTAAATATCTACATAAGTGTCAGAGATTGTACACTTGCAGAATGAACTGGAAGGCTTGTAGATCTGGCAGTGTAATCACTGTCCATAGCATGTTCTGATCCTTCAGGAAATCACTGAACAAACTCTGATGAAATAATTATGTATTTTACTCCAGGAAAGAATTTCAGTCTTCTCCTATTATTATTTGTTACTATAATAAACGAACCACGTTCATTTAGTCTCATCCACAGATGATTTTATCTTCCCTATAACATTTGCCTAAAGGCTCACAGGCTAGATCTAGTGTTTCCATCAAAGAAAGGAAACCTCAGGATATTACAGACAAAATGAACTAGGTATTCTTAACTATTGATATTTCAAAAAATAGACTAGGCTTCGAAGCTTAGACATGTGTCAGACTATATCAGGGACTGAACTGAAATTTCCAGGCCTCTTTTTAGTCCAAAGAATCATTTTATGAAAGGAGAGGTTCGTTCCAAACCCATTGTTACAATAATGAATTATGTAGAATTGAATTGACTGATAAGTATCCGTAGTTGTTTTGATATATTGTTGGTATTATTTTTTTAATATTATGTTTCCTGATGGGTGAGAAAGCTCCTTTTCTCTTTTCTTGATCTATTTTCAACCATCGATTTAATAGATGATGCTTTCACCAGCTGAAAATAAACATTTCTAAATAGTATATGATTCTCACTGATCCCTTAGAATTTAGAAAAAAATGATTTACTGGAGGACCCTTTATAAAAACGTTTCCCCCAAACTCTTTCTACGTAATCATTGATTTCTTTCTTTTTTAATTGATGTGAAATTCACATATCAAAAAAATTAACCATTTTAAAGCGAACCATACAGTGACACTTTAGCACATTCATTGTTATGCATCCATCACCCATATCTAGTACCAAAAAAATTTTTATCACTCCAAAAGAAAGCTTTCTACAAATTAAGCAATCACTGTCTATTCCCTCAGGCCCTTGCAACCAACAATCTGCTTTCTGTCTCTATAGGTTTGTTTATTGTGGATATTTCATATAAATAAAGTTGTACAATATGTGACCTTTCTTTCTTGTTTCTTTCAATGAGCATAATGTTTTTCAAGTTCATCCACATTGTAGCATGTATCAGTACTTCATTACTTTTTATGTCTGAGGACAATTCCACCGTATGAATATATCACATTTTGAGTATCCATTCACCTGTTTATAGATGTCTGGGTTCTTTCCAACTTTTGGCTATTGTGAATAGTGCATCTATGAGACATTGCGATTTATACAAATTTTCATGTTGTTTGCATGACTAAGTTCAGTTTAATACAAAAAAGAAGAGACAATATATATACATGTCATTTAATGTAAATTATATAATTTCTACCTTATGGAAGAGTCTGCTTAATCTATCAAAAACTGTGACAGTTTTGACAGACTCAAGGAAGACTCAAGGAGGAAATATAGTTCATATTGCTTAAATAAAATCATGTGACATAACCATATTTTTATGCAAATAATGTACATCTTCTGCATTTGTTTGCCAGTCACTCCCTCCCCCCATGAGGTATTTCTGTAAGTGTGCTATGCTAATTCATTTACAGCAACATGTGGAAGAGGACTGGCATGGCTGTGCTTGTGAGGGTGCCTCACGGAGGGGGGTAGTGGTGGCTGGCAAACAAATGCAGAAGGAGCGCGCTACTTGTGTAAAAATGTGGTATTATCTACGGTTATACCAAAAGGACAATTTATTTGAGGAGGTGAGAGTACTAGGTCCATCTAGAGCTGCTGATGATATTGAAAGTAAAAATGTATGTAGCTGAGAGAATTTATAGGGCAGAGAAGAGTATAGTCTGTGAGTACAATTCTGAGCATGAATAAATGCATGAGTGAAAGAATGAATGCATGAGTGGATGAAGAGATGAATGGAGAAGATGTATTCAGTCCCATTTAAGTCATCTCAGAGTTCGTTTTTACATGCATGAAGTATATGTGCTAACTTGTATCTGGTAACAAAATGCAAAACTGCAAAAATAACAAAAAATACTTCAACAAAATTTTTAACAAATTGAAAAAAAAAAAACAAAACTGGAGGATATCATCATATCCACTATCAAATCTGTTTAGATAACGAGTCTTTCCAAAGAGCTAAACGTCTCGTGTCATTTTTTTTTTTTTTAATTTGGTGCTTAACACATAGTAGGTGCCCAAAAATATTTTTGGCATCAATAAATAATTCATTAAGGCGCAAACTCGTTGCCACAGAGTCGATTCAGACTCATAGCGACCCTACAGAACAGAGCAGAACTGCCCCGTAAGGTTTCCAAGGAGCAGCCGGTGGATTCGAACTGCCAACATTTTGGTTAACAGCCAAATGCTTAACCACTGTGCCACCAGGGCTGGCGTACATTATCGTTACAGTTAATGTCTTGAGATATTTTTAAAATGTTGAAATATATACTTATGGTAATAACGACTGGTCAAAAACATTTAGCTATAACAGCATTAATTGGTGATTATTCACATTAGTGTAAATTTGAAACCTCAATAGCCAATAATAGCATATCAGTTACATAGAGTAAGATACGCATTGCGAGGAAATAGTATTTAGTCATTAACAGTCATCTTATAATGGAATATTTATTGCTATGCACCATGTACAACCAAGTGAAAATCAAATTTTAAAACAATAAATATAACATAATTTCACTTTATTCTATTTATATCTGTACGTGCAATATATGCCAAGTAAAATGACTAGAAGTACTTACATGAAGATATGAGTCGTGGTTATCTCAGGAGGGGGTAAATTTAGGGTATTTTTCCATTCTTCTTCTTTGCTCATATGACTATATTTTTCCCTAAACAGGTACAAGCATCACCTGCATTTTATTTAAATAAATTTTTATTCTGAATTATTTTTTCTGACTGCTTTAGTGAAGGACAAACTGGATTGACCATGTAAGTAGACACTCAGAGATACGATTCATTGACTGTGTTTTTCCATGGGCTGCCTAAATAGTTCAAGAAGTTTCCAATTACCTTTAGTATTGCTCATCTGTCTTCCAACAACTCCCATGAAAGAGGGTTCCACTTTAAATGAAATGTACTTGATTTATCTTGGAAAAGTTCAAATAGCTATTACTTTTTAACAGGTTTCTTTTCCCTCTTTGCTGAGTAGTCATTTGAGGGGTTTCATTGTACCATATTTCTATATTTTGTCAGACAGGGAACAAAAGGATTTATTCTTTTAAAAGTTCTTTGCCTTTGGTAGACATTCTTTTGAGAGCAGACTACCGAACTGAGATTTTTTCTCCAACCAAGTTCCACAGTAGAGGGGAAAAAAAAGAAAGAACAAAAGATTAAGAAAAAAACAGAAAAGCTATTATCTTGAGAAACAGGTTCCTGGTTGAAGCATTATTGTTTTAATGTCCTTCACATATAAAAAAGTTAGTTGAAACCTCAAAGTCAACTTTTGCCTTAGTTTCAGGAACTTTCAAATATTCTTTAGTAGAAGAAAATGATAAAATATCACTTTGCTAATATTTATTCAATAATGCACCCTCAGTACTCTGACAAATATCACCCAGGTTCAAATCTCTTCTCTGTCGGTAGCGGATTATGCCACTTGGGCAAGTTAAATAGCCCCTCTGTGCTTTAGAGTCCTCATATAAAAATATAGACAGAAAAAGTACCCATTTTAGAGGGGTGTTATGAGGATTAGGTTAGATAATACATGGATGGTGTCAGAATAGTACCTGAACCATAATAAATACTCAGTGAATATTACCTATCATACATTATTATTACATTTTTAACATGTAATAGAAAGTATTACTTCCATTGTTATCATTCTTATTATTTATAGGTTAAGGGCTTTTAACTAGTCCACTCAGAAAATTATATGGTATAAAGTTAAGATAGTCCAGGTTCTTCTATTATCAGAAGATGATATCTATAGCAAACTACCTTCTGACATGGGTAAGTTTGTTCATTTTCTCCCATGACCGCAGACTGCACACCTTTTATCTATGATCTCAGCACGATAATTCTCACTAGGAGAGGTAGGCCAGAAAACAGGGATTCGCAGGGATGAATTAATCATCATTAACTGAAAAGAAACCTCTGAATATTGGTTGAGCATTTAGATAAACAACGTAACTAGGTTGGAAACATATATTAAACAAAAATCAGATACCGTATTTGACCATTAGTAGTTTAAAATCCCCATTGCCATCAAATCGATTCTGACTCATAGTGACCCTATAGGACAGAGTAGAACTGCCTCATAGGGTTTTCGAGGCTGTAATCTTTCCAGAAGCAGACTACCACATCTTCTTCCCCAGGGGCGGCTGGTGGACTCAAATCACCAACCTTTCTGTTAGCAATCAAGCACTGTAACCACTGCACCACCAGGGCTCCCATTAGTAGCTTACAAGTAACAATTCAAATATCTATATATATTATTTCTGGAAACAAGCTCAGTTCAATAAAAACTTTACTACCATTAAATATTCTTTATACAATTTACTGACAACCCCAAAACAGTCAATTAAGTGATGTAACACTATTTACCCATTCATCAATTTGGGTGCACACACACACACATAAACACTGTGTATGTATCTGGGGTGTGTGTGTGTGTGTGTGACTGCTAACCAAGAGTTGAGGGGTTCAATCTCACCAGCGGCTGCCTGGGAGAAAAGACCTGATGATCTCTGCCTGTAAAGATTCCAAAAACCAAAAACCCACTGCCTGTGTAGTTGAATTTCGACTCACAGTGACCCTATAGAGCAGAGGAGAACTGCCCCATAGGGTTTCCAAGGAGCAGCTGGTGGGTTCAAACAGCCAACCTTTTGGTTGGCAACCAAGTATTTAACCACTGTGCCACTAGGACTCCTCCCAAAAATGACAGCCTAGGAAATGCTATGGGGCAGTTCTGCTCTGTTATTTAGGGTCACCATGAGTGAGAGTCAACTCGACAGCACACAGCAACAACATGGATGTTTACATATTCATTATCTACTTTTCAACTGTAATGTACGAATATAGTATGTAGGAATATAACATCTTCATGAAACCTTATGAAGCATTCTCCTTAGGGGGAAATTATGCTATTTTAATATATTTAAAAGATACACAATTGTAGTCTAAAGTGCAATAAAACTTTTAAGATTTTAAGTGACACCAATCAAGTAATCAAGGGCATCTTCTTTAGTTATTCATATTGTCTTCATGTATTCGCGCCAGTAATTTTCCTAGAGATAGCTCTGTCTTGTGCAGCCTGGGGTTCCTTGGCCCTGACCACCCACCCCTCCCCATGTTCAGAAGATCAAAGGTGGATATATCTGTCATTAATTTGCTTTTTCAGAATTATTTTTTATCCTCTAAGCTGTTTATTTTTCCACTTGAAATGCAAACATGTCAAATTTAAATAAAATTCAATTTTAACTGAAATTTCAGTAATCCTATAACTTGAATTGGAGGGAATTGATATTTTGATATAATCAGGCAACAAAGTATTTTTTCATTATATTTCATTTTATATTTTTCAATAAATGGTGGATAATTTTCTTTATATACTGCATGTATTCTTTTCTTGCTAAATTGTAATTTTTCGTGAAATATCCTAGTCGTATCAAGAGGTATAAAGTATATCACAAACATTCATGAAACTTCCAGCCAGCATACTCTTTCTGTCCCTAAATATACCTCCTCGGCTCATTTCCTTTCTCTTCTACAGAGTATCCTGTATCTTGATTTTAGTGTTTTATCATTTTCATGCATTCCTTTTGCTGTTTCTGTAAATAATTTATAGTATTATTTTTAATATTTATATAAACCATATCACATTGTATATATTCTTCTGAAATTTACTTTTTTTCAGTTATCACAATGTATGGAAAATTTATCCATATTGACGTGGTTTTCATTTTTCTTCCTATTGGTATTTAGATTTCCTTGGAATGAATGTAACATAACTTATTTACTATTTCTCTTTTTGATTAATATTTTCTCTTTTGTTCTATTACAGATAATGTTTCTGCAAATAGTTCTATAAATACGTCCTTGCACATGAGTCAAAGTTCCTTTACATATACCCCTAGAGATAGAATGAGTACTTCATTGGACACGCTTTCTTTGACTTTTTAAGAAACCCCAAATTACTCTCCAAAATTCTTTTTCACAATTGTTTTTTTCCACCAGCTGTGTATGATAGTTTTATTCTTCTGCATTTTATCCATTTCCAGGCATGAAAATATTTTCCCACTATCCTGAGTGAGATGGTATCTTGTGGCAGGTATATCAATTCTTTGATTACTAGTGAAGTTGAGCTTCTTTTCATAGACATATTGGCCATTTATTTTTCCCCTTTTGTTAGCTGCTCATTTGCCTGTGTAACAACTTCTGTAGCTTTGATAGAAGCACTAACTTACATAAAATGAAGTGCCAAATTGGGGTGTCAGGTGAAGATGCACATTTTCCAAAAGAAATATGAGAATTAACATTATAGTTCAAAACCCCTTTGTCATAAGGATAATATAGTTGGTATGGATTTTAAGAGGTTAAATTAAAAAATATTTCTTTAAAAGATACCTGCACTGTGACTCATTAAACCTCACTTACAGTCACTGAAGGAGTTCTCAGGTAGCGCAAATGGTTAATGTGCTTGAATGCTAACTGAAAGCCTGGCAGTGTGAGTCTTCCCAGAGGCACCTATGAAGAAAGGACTGGTGATCTACTTCCAAGAAATCAGCCATCGAAAACCCTATGGAGCATAGTTCTACTCTGATACACACCAGGTCACCATAAGTCAGAATTGATGACAACAACTGGTTATAGTGTCTGAAACCATATCAGACTAGAGACAGTGACAGCAGGCATCATGGAGAGCCAGGAGGTAGGGATTACAATAGGAAGGAAGGAAAGGAGGAGGAAGGGAGGGAGGAAGTAGTGAAGGAGGAAGGAGGGAAGGACAAGCAAGAGCAAGGCTGTAAATAGAATCATCTTGTCAGCTAATTGAGTACAAAAATTAACAGGTAAATAAGTGATTAGATTAATAATGAGCTTGTTGTTCTTGTTGTCATAGTTGCTTTTAGAGCTATAGGTTTGGAGGAAGTGGAGAAAAAAGCTTGGAGTAAAGAGGGGGGGAACAGGTTGCAACGAGTCAAGAAAAAGTCCCACACCTAGGCAGAGGAGATTAAAAAAAAAGTATGCATCGAAAATAGATTTCTAACAGAATTGGCTAAATTTGGGGACTAAATGCATGTGGGTGGTGAGGGAGAAATCTGGACTCTTTCCAAGAAGTATGAGGTAGGCATAAGAAAAAAACCATTGTTTGATTATTTGTAAGTAGTATGCCTGCTAATTGGAATCCTGGTGGAGCAGTGGTTAAGAGCTCGACTCCTAACCAAAAGGTCGGCAGTTTGAATCCACCAACCGCTCCTTGGAAACCTTATGGGGCAGTTCTACTCTGTCCTATAGGGTCACTATGAGTCGGAATCGACTGGATGGCAACGGGTTTTTAATGCCTGCTAATTATTCAGATTTGTGTTACTAAGTATAAATATGGTAATAACTCTAGGATTATAATTAAGACAAACTGAAATAGACACAGGCTTGTGCGGAACCTTGTGAAGAGTAATAGCGTTTGCTCAATTCATAGTCTGCTGTAATTAGCCTTTAAAAAACCAGTTGCCGTGTAGTCCATTCTGACAGCAACCCTACAGAACAAAGTAGAACTGCCCTGCAGAGTTTCCAAGTAGCAGCTGGTGGTTTCGAATTGCTGGCCTTTTAGTTAGCAGCTGAGCTCTTAACCACTGCCCCGCCAGGGCACCGTAATTAGCCTTGAGACTTCATTTTTTGGTTCCCATCAATTTCTATATCAGAAAAGTTCAGAGGTTAAAAAAAACCATCTTTGGAATCACAGACCTGAACGTGCATCCTTGCTTACTTACTAGGTATGTGATCTTAAGCCAGTTTTTCTTTCTAATGTTCAGTTTCTTCAATGGTGAAATGAGAACTCACCTGCCGAATCATGGTACTTCTATGACGATGAAATTAGATTACATTAATGTACATAAACGGTGTAACAGTGTCTTATACAAAATAAGTGCTCAAAAGTAAAACTGGTTTTATTATAATTCTTTATTCCCCTCCATCCTTAAAATCAATCAAAACATTCCCACCATTGTTTTTATTTATGACTTAGTAACAGGTTGCTTTATGTTCATAAACTTCTATAAAGATGATATGAATAATAAAAAAAAACTGTGACTATAGATACATGAGAAGAATAGATAACTGAATCATGAAAAACAACTGAATTTTAAAACTTATAAAGATCCCTTTGTATATGTTTAGGAGAAAATATGTTGAAGTAAAAATATCTTTTAATAGCTCATATTCCCTAAGTACATAGAAAAAACATATTTCAGTCAATAACATTTTATAAAGCAATTTCGTTTTTCTTAGAAATTTAATGTTTTCGTTCTCATCTGAACAAAAAGCAGTTTTGAAGTGGTAAAATTATATCTCTTCACACGTATAACACCTCAGAAAATTGTTTCAATGCTGCCACCAAAGTGACCTAGGACTTTGAAAGGAAAGTTACCTCTTTTTCTGACATTTTCCCTTTTCCATCATCGGACTGAACTTTCGCTTTTACATAGCATTTTCATCTTGTCTCCTATAAAGATCCTGGGTATTCATAGTTTTATATAAATATTATATCTTCACTATTTTATTTTCTAAATAATAAAACTCTGAAACACAATCATTAACTTAAAAATAAATTTATATTTATTAAAAGTCAGAAGTCAATATACATTTTCCTTTATAACAGTTTATGAGTTCAATAGAAGAGTTACATAAAATATATAAAGAATTATAATTTCCTTTTTAATTATGAATGGAGTAGCTATCCAGTTATGATGTAATTGCAATCACTCATACAAGATTCACAAAAGCATCTGAACTATTTCAATTGAGTGAAAAATATATCCGTATGATCCGATATTGTCTTCAACTTTAAATTCATCCATGTTTAATAAGGAGTAGATTTTTCTGCCTTCAATTAATAATGTAAGCTAACCGTTGTTAGTCATAGATACACCCTGTTTGAGTCAAGTTGTTTCCAGGAATAAAAGGAAGCACTATTGATTTATGAAGCACTTACTGATGAAGATCAAAGACCACAGCTTTCCGTATGGATTACATCTCAACATAAAGAAGACAAGAATCCTCACAACTGGAGCAATAAGCAACATCATGATAAATGGAGAAAAGATTGAACTTGTCAAGGATTTCATGTTACTTGAATCCACAATCAATGCCCATGGAAGTAGCAGTCAAGAAATCAAACAATGCATTGCATTGGGCAAATCTGCTGCAAAAGACCTCTTCAAAGCATTAAAAAGCAAAGATGTCATCTTGAAGACTAAGGTGCACCTTACCCAAGCCATGGTGTTTTCAATCGCCTCATATGCATGTGATAGCTGGATGATGCATAAGACTGAAGGAGAATTGATGCCTTTGAATTGTGGTTTTGGCAAAGAATATTGAATATACCATGGACTGCCAAAAGAATGAACAAATCTGCCTTGCAAGAAGTACAACCAGAATACTCCTTAGAAGCAAGGATGGCGAGATGATGTCTCACGTACTTTGGACATGTTATCAGGAGGGATCAATCTCTGGAGAAGGACATCATGCTTGGTAGAGGGTCAGCAAAAAAGAGCAAAACCCTCTAGGAAATGGACTGACACAGTGGCTGCAACAATGGGCTCAAGCATAACAACAATTGTGAGGATGGCGCAGGACTGTGCAGTGTTTCATTCTGTTGTACATGAGGTCGCTATGAGTTGGAACTGACTCCATGGCACCTAACAACACCAACAACATTGATTTATATATATTCTCTTGCCAGAGAGAAATAATCTGCAACATAACATTATTTAGGATTCGTTTTATTTTTCAACCTAATGTCAGACTTTCTTTAAGCCTTATGTAAATCAGTATGCTGAACTGAATTTTTCCATAAAAAACACTCTCGCATAAAGAATTTTATATTAAAGTCTTTATTTGAGATATATATGATCACAACACAAGCTCTGACTTGGAAAAGGCACATTTGATATTTTTTCTTCTTCCTACTCCCTCTTCCTCTGTGTTACTAATTTATTTTCCCTAAGCAGTGCCCAGCCTTTTACTTACTTTTCACTTTACAAAACAAGGTAGTGATTATAGGATGCTAGCTCTCCATCCCTATGCTATTCAAGGCAGAAGATCCAAGGATTTGGGATTTTTTTCTTCCAGGAGAAATCTGAGTGAGTGCTATGTTATCTGTTTAAATACATTTTAATTATGTGCTCTCATCCTTCAGACATTCATCATTTAAAATAGTATTTTCTCGAATGGTAGATTTAAAGAGAGTTAAATAAAAATAGTATACAATGTAAATTTTGATTCACATATTGCCAGTCAGATCATGTGTAATCATGTCTGTATTAGCTAGATATATACCTGAAAGTAATACATTTAGGAAAAGTCTTATGATAATCATAGATAATTTATTTAAGCTGTGGTATTTCAGTAGATGAAACTAGCATAAGATCTCATATTAGGAAAACTACATTGGTAAGCCTGGTTTTCCCAATATTCTGGTTTCACGGCGATGATAACAATCATACGGGAACTGTGGTAAAGAGGAAGTCTTTCCTTCCTTGCACTTCTACAAAATATTAAATATGTCTTAATATTTGTTTACCCTCAAATTTATATTTTACTTAATCAGCTTTAGATTATTAAAATTTTTTATGTATTTAAAAAAGTGCTGGATGCTGAACACTACTTTTTTATTGTATTTTTTTTAAATTTTATTAATTTTGTTGTTGCTGAGAATATACACAAGAAGATATACATCAACTCAAAAGTTTCTACATCTACAATTCAGTGACATGGATTACATTCTTCGATTTGTGCAACCATTCTCACCCTCCTTTTCTGAGTTTTCCCTCCCCCATTAACATAAACTCACTGCCCCTAAGTTTCCAATCTAATCTTTTGAGTTTCTGTTGTCAATTTGATCCCATATAGGTATTTGTTAAAAGAGCACAATGCTCAAGGCAGATATTTTTACTTGTTAAGCTAAACTATTTCTTGGTTTTAAGAAGACGTCAAGGGATATTTTTGGTTTAAGGTTTAAAGATTATCTCAGGGCAATAGTTTCAGGGGTTAATTCAGCCTCCATGGCTCCAGAAAGTCTGGAATCCATGAGAATTTGAAAATCTGTTCTGCATTTTCTCCCTACTTCTTAAATTCAAGGTCTCTCTCTTGCATGTTCTGTCTACATCTCCTTGTCTTCAGTGTTAATACCACAAGTTCTTTCCATTCATCAGTAATACCTACTTCATGCTTTCATAGTTCTTCAGGCCCAATTCCTTCCCTATAATCTCTGAAGACCCAACATAACTACTCTCTCTATAGACTTACTCAGTACACTGAAACCCTGCTCTTTCTGTCATGCTCACCCTACAAATACCCAGCTGGATTGATTCTACGCCCTAGCATCTTTCCTCTTATGACTGGACTACAGAGACATTCTGGAGGAAAAAAAGTACAAGGTTTTGGGTGGTGGAACTACAACATCTTCATTTCTTCATCTTATTCAAAAAAACTTAGGTGCTGTTCCATACTCTTTTACCAATGTATTTGTTCTTCATTGACTCACTTTTGGATTCCACTTCATTGCTGTTCTGCACTTGGGCTGTTGGCTAAAAAGGACTCAAGGTTTCCATTTTAAATTACAATGTTAGTCTTTCTGGCATGGCCAGCCCCATTTATCAGATGTGACTGAGCCCACTCTAATATCTAGTGGGACCAGTCCCTGCTCTAAATAATGAAACTTCTATTAGGTATGACATAGATTACTTCCCAGAATCCAAGGGCAAAAGCCAGAACTTTCTTTGGCCCAATTCTTTCTACACACATTAATTTTTTATAGATGATTCTGAAGAGTATTTAGTCTTAAATTGTATGGAACAACATTGAAATAATTTAGCTTGCTACGATCTCCTGTCAAATAATTCTAGATCCGGAAGAGATCTTAGAAGCCGTAATTTAGATATGGGTGCAAATCAACTTTAAAAGCCCATAATAATAATTATTATTATTTAAAAAAAGAATTTGTGAACTTTTAAAAAAGAAATTAAATCCAAATTACATGAAGCATTCTTACTTACAGAAAAAATTTTGCACATACTAATGATTGGATGTGTCAGTGTGTTTACTGGAGGACAGCTGTAAAATAATTTATACTTGTTTTTACTAATATGATTTTCTTATATACATAACACTAATAATTTGGAATAGAATAAATTTAAAATTTCTCATGCCTATTTAAGTTGGACAGGACTGGCAATCTGCTTCCTAAAGGTGACAGCTTTGAAAACTCTATGGAGCAGTACTATTCTGCAAACATGGGGTCGCCATGAGTTGAAATCAACCCGATGGCAACTAACAACAAAAACAATTTAATTTGGAAGTAAGGGCTCAACTTTAGCTATGAAATAATTTTGCTTCCTGAAATAAGGCGGAAAAATTTCAATCCATTAGTAGAGTAAATGAATTTTTTTTTTCATTTATTAAAAAGAAAAACAACTTGTCTCATTGCTGTATAAAATTCTGATTTTCTTCAAATTCTCTATGGAGCTATTAGTGTGAGAAAAAAAAAGGATCTTCATTAATGGAAGGAAAATAGTATCATGGCCAGAAGGTGACCATTTAGGTTATTTAAGTGGAAAATATATCTTCCATGTATTTGAATTTGTTATGATCAAATACACCGTCAAATGCCCAAGATCATAACTTCTATAGAGAACCTATTAACATAAAATAATATAGTTTGTCTAGTTACACTGTATTTTATCCCTTACAGTGTTCATTTTTGATTCCTAAATAAATGGCTATGCTTTTTTATTTCTCTGGTAAGCCATGCTACAAAACAAGGTGTCCACAATTAACTATTTTACTTATATTTAATTCTTCATGAATGCGATGAAATTCAATTAAGTCTTTGATTTTTTTTCCAAAAGTAAATAAGTATTATCTAGAAAATTAGCTTTTATCAATTGAGTTATTCTTAGTAATAAGATAATGGTTGTACAGCTTCTTTGTAAAATATAAAGCACTATACAAATAAAAGGATTATATTAGAAATTTCTATAAGGTAATTAATAATAAAGTATTATTATGAGCCATCATCAACTTATTGAAAATATTTTAATTAAACCTGTAATAAGTACTCTTATATTTTAATGAAGTGAACTATGAAATACATGATGTGAATATAAAGACAAGCATTAGTGTTTGTGATTTGGTTTGTTATAATTTTTACTAATTTATTTATTCATAGCAACTTTGCTGTTTCTTAAATCATTAGAGCTTGTATAAACATAATTCAAAACAGTATAAAGAAACAGTTGTCATTGAGCCAGTTCCCATTCATGGTGACCCCATGTATCGCAGAGTAGAACTGCACACCACAGAGTTTTCATGACTGTGATCTTTTAGAAGCTAATCACCAGGCCTTTCTCCAAGTATGCCTGGTTGGGT
This sequence comes from Trichechus manatus latirostris, assembly GCF_000243295.1. Lineage (NCBI taxonomy): Eukaryota > Metazoa > Chordata > Mammalia > Sirenia > Trichechidae > Trichechus > Trichechus manatus. Next base: position 881,162 of record NW_004444132.1, read on the forward strand.
TTGAACCACCAACCTTTCAGTTAGTAGTCTAGTGCTTAACCGTTTGTGCTACAAAATAGCATAATTAGTGATAAAAATAATACAAATTCTGCTGGATATTTTTCATTTGTGCCTCTGCACCTACTATCTACCCTTCTCCGTCTTGCTCTCTATTCCATGTAGACTGACTTGTACAGACTTCATCAAAGGATTTCCATAGAGTTTTCAAGATTCCAACCTTTTGGAAGCAGATAACTGGGCCTTTCTTCCCAGGCACGTCTGCGTGGGTTCAAACTGCCGACCTTTTCTTTAGTAGTCAAGTGCTTAACTGTCTATACCACCCAGGGACTCCTGCCATATATATATAACATACGGCGTCCTGGTGGCGCAGTGGTTAAGCGTTTGGCTGTTAACCAAAAGGTCAGCAGTTCGAATCCACCAGCCACTTCTTGGAAACCCTAGGGGGCAGTTCTGGTCTGTCCTATAGGGTCACTATGAGTCGGAATTGACTTGACAGCAATGGTTTTTCATATATATATATATACATATATTATATATATAATTGAAATAAAAGAACACACGTGTATCTATGACACAGATAAAAATATAGAATATTAACAGTATTTTTAAAGTCCAGTTGTTCTCTTCCTAGTTCTTTCTCCTTCTCCCTAGGGGTAGATTTCTTTCTAGAATTCTCACTTTATCACTCCCTTGCTTTTATTCATAGCTGTAGCACGTATGTTCATAATCAATATATTTTAATTTTGCATAGTTTAATATCTAACATAAATGGGATTTTGCTAGTTTAATATCTTACAGAATAGCATATTTTGTGCATTCTGTAACATTTTTCTCAGCCTTTTATCCTGAGTATGACTATCACTGTAATTCTCCATTCTAACTGCTGCATAGTATTACACTGTATGAATAAGCCACAAATTACCTAGCTGCTTACCTGCCAGTGAGCATTTCATTTGTTTTTAGCTTTTTTCCTATTGCGTGCAGTGCTACAGTGGTCATTCGTGCATATCTTTTCCTGAACAGGCGTGTTAATTTCTCTAAAGTGCATGTAAATTATTTTCAATATCACCTGTACCATTTTATACTCTTCCAGTAGTGTGCAAATTGCACAGTTATATTACATTATTCTTAGGACATAATATTATATCAGAGTTTTTACAAATGATCTGAGGTTTCAAAAACAAAATCTCATTGTAGATTTAATTTCCATTTCTCTGTTTCTTATTGTGCTTGAGCGTAAGTTCAAATGTTTATTGATCTTATACATTACCTCTTCTGGATGTCAGGTCAAACATTTGACAGTTTATTTACTTGCTAATTTATCTGTTTGTGTTCATTCATCTAAGTTTTCAAACCTACCCACTTACACAACGCATTTCTGGTAATACTCCCCCTGCAGATAACTGCACAAGTCTCTCCCACTACATCTCACAGTTACAGATGCTGACTAGCTGACTTCGTTCTCTAAAGTAACTGCACCCCCCACCCTCCATCTCTCCCACACTCACATCATTTTCTATCTCATCATTTCGTACTTTTTCTCAAAGCACCTATAACATAACATTATATATCTATTTTTTTATTTACACATTTCTTTTATTAACTGAATGCTCCACCAATACAAGAATTTTAGTTTTATTTTAGCACTGTATCGTCATTGCCTAGAATGAAAACTCACATATAGTGTATACCAAAGTAGTATTCATCTTTTGAATAGATAAATGTATTGAAGCTAATGATATGCCTCTCTACTTTAAACTCCTCTTGTTTTTAGCAAATAAGCAGAGGAAAATTTAAGAACTATGGTAATACTTAATAGTTTAATGGTGAAAACAGCATAATATTTTGTGATTTATTGTCATAGAGTCTGAATTTGCCTCTACATTGTATAGGTTTCTTATCCACTTTGAGATTTATTCTCTCTATATATAAAATGGAGCCCTTGTGGCAGAGTGGTTAAGAGCTCAGCTGCTAACTAAAAGGTTGGCCGTTCGAATCCACCAGCCACTCCTTGGAAACCCTATGGGTTAGTTCTCTCTGTCCTATAGGGTCACTATGAGTCAGAATTGACTCGACAGCAACAGATTTGGGTTTTTTGGCTTATATATAAAATAGAGCTAATTTGTTGTCGTTGTTAGGTGCTGTTGAGTCTGTTCTGGCTCACTGTGACCCTACAGACAGGATGGAGTAGAACTGTCCCGTAGGGTTTTCAAGCAGCAGCTGGTGGTTTGGTTAGCAGCCAAGCTCTTTAACCACTATTCCACCAGGGCTCCAGAGCTAATTTAGTTGTGTATACTTAATAAGAAAATGTTGGTAGCTGAAGATCTATAAACTTGCAAATTCTAGCCTAATACTGGCTTTAATTAACCACAACTTCTATAAAAAAATCTTCTGCTAGAAGGTATTTGTTGCAATTACATTAAAAGGAAAATTATAAGGAATCAGCATCTCTAGTCTGTTTAGAATATTAAGTAGAATCAAACACATAAATGAATAAAGGAAAATACCTATATTTTTTCTTTTTTTCCTTTTTTTTAAATTTTTTCCCATAAAAAATTTATGCATACATTATTATGTGACTCTAATTGCTCACCCCATACTGTGACAGCACACATCTCCTTTCCACCCGATTCCCCATGTCCATTCAACCAGCTCCTAACCCTCTCTGCTTTCCCATCTCACCTCCGGACAGAAGCTGCCCGTTTAGTCTCTTGTATCTACTTGAGCTAAGAGGCACACTCCTTACAAGTATCACTTTATGTCCCACAGTCCAGTCCAATCCCTGTCTGAAGAGTTGGCCTTGGAAATTGTTTTAGTTCTGGGCTAATAGAGAATCCAGAGGCCATGCTTTCTGGGGTTCCTCCAGTCTCAGTCAGACCATTGAGTCTGGTCTTCTTACTAGAATTTGAGTTCTGCACCCCACCTTTCTCCTTCTCCAGCCAGGACTCTCTGTTGTGTTCCCTGTCAGGGCGGTCATCGATGGTAACCGGGCACTATCTGGTTCTTCTGGTCTCAAGCTGATGAAGTCTCTGGTTTATGTGGCCCTTTCTGTCTCTTAGGCTAATACTTTCCTTGTGTCTTTGGTGTTCTTCATTCTCCTTTACTCCGTATTTTTTCTGAAATATCTTGTAAGTTACTGGCTATCACATAAGAAAACGGAGAAATTTGAAATCATAGAAGTCATGAAAATCCAAGTCTACACAATATCAAATAAAATAAGATGGAATTGTGTTTAATGCTACACGATTTTGGATGGTTGTTTTACTAGAAAAAACATAGGACCATTAGTTGGACCATCCTAATTTTCAAGGTTTTTGTATTATAATTCAGTCAGATTTGTTTGTCAAATCATACAAAGTTCAATGGTTATGAATATAAACAGAAGTACCTCAATATCAAATCTGTTGCCGTCAAGTCAATTCTAACTCAAAGTGACCCTAAAGGACAAAGTAGAACTGCCCTATAGGGTTTCCAAAGCTGTAAATCTTTATGGAAGCAGACTGCACATCTTTCTTCCACAGAGCAGTTGGGGAGTTTGAACCACTGACCTTTTGGTTAGCAACCGAGCAATTAGCACTGTACCACCAGGGTTCCTTGCCTTAATATCAGAAACCTTTTCTTTTAGAGCAACTTGTGTGAATGGGCTGGTGCTTTTAGTTGTTTTACTGTAGGGACATGGTCTAAAGGAGAAAAAAATTCAAATGCATTTATGGATTTTATAGACATAAAGATTATAAAAAATAAATTTTCCTTAAAGTGTAACAAATTTATAAAAATATGTAATATTTTCCTACTATTGTATTTTTATACTAAACCATAGGCCATAATTCAGCTGTCTATTAAGAAAATTACCAAAATCATATTTCCTTAAAAGTAGATTTTTAAAGATATTTCAAGATTAATTAAATCAAATAATTATCTCAACTTTGCACTTCTATTAAAAAATAAAAATGTATAAAATACAATATACTGTTTTTATGAGAACATTGGTCATTTAGATGAGCTTTCATTTTTTTCATGTTAATATTAGGCGTGGAAGTTTCAAAAGGATTTAGAGTTGTTTAGTAAACTTCCTAAATCACATGCTTGTAGCTATTTTTTTTTTTTTTTTTTTGAGTTTTCCAATTCACTACTCAGCAAGTGGTTTTAAAACTTCAGAAATCTGTTTTCTAGATCATATATCAGACTAACAAGCAATACATTGCTGGTTTATGATCATTAACTCATATGCTCAATGCCATTCACCGTCTCATCTCATATTCCTTAGAGAGCTTGAAATCACCTATCACAATAAATCAAACCAAACAGCAAACAGAAATCATAAAGGATTGCACATAGCAGTTTTGCACTGTCAATGTCTTGCGCTTGAATTTTTCCATCCTATAGAACTGAAAATAGTCCAAACCATGTTTATCATTTATCCTCTCTGCTACAATAAATTTCTGTTCCTGACTTCCTGTTCCTGCTAATGGCATCACCATTCTTCTAGGCCCCCATTCTAAAAAGCAGTGCATTTCTTTGAACTCTTTCCTCTCTTTAGATCTCACACATCATTAAACACCATTTCTTGTAGACTGGACTTCTATAAGGTCACTTCTATTTTATTTCACTACTCCCATCAACTTAGTCCCCCCTTACCTCTCATTTCATCTTCTACAAGAGCATACTAAAACAAAGAGCAGCCTCCACCTGCTGAACCCTACAATCCATCTTTCATGGCAGATAGCATTCCCAAGTCACATCTTGTGTCATTTCCCTGCTCACAGACTCCAACAGCTTCTCTTTGTCTCTTGAAAAGTGCATATTATCAGCAGTTATTCCAAGCAGGGAGAGAGGGTAGAATTTTGATAATTATATAGTAAATTCTAAGATCTAAGGGGGACTCAAGGTGAAGAAGGCTCACTTGTCAGCTGTCCAACAGAAATACAAGGAAAACTCAAGAAGACACTATCGTGCTTTCTGTGGATGTTTGTCATGATGCATTCATCAGGAAACAGTGGGATCACAAGAACTGCCATGGAGATTGCAGTCGATTAATTGCTTTTGTGTGTGGCCTTTTTGTGTGTAGCCATGGTCTTGCAACTCCCACCCAGGTGACTACGCAGGACTGTGTGACAGAGTAATTGTGGCCCATGAAGGGAATTGGTCACTTTTGCGTTAAAAGAGAGCCAAATCCAGAGAAAAGAGGAGGATCGCACCACCACCAAGGAAGGAGAGACACAGCAGCAGAGACCTGGCAGCAGAAGATGGTTTGGTGGGCTTCCTGGCCCATGGAGACAGAAAGCTGAGTACCTTTGGGCAGAGACTGAGGGCCAGGGAAAGGCGTGCCTGTGAGCACTGCTGGGGAGAGGCTGTCCTGATGGAAGAACTGTATCCTGAGTATTCTTAAGCCCAAATTGTAACTGTTACTTCCCTAATAAACCCCATATTGTATGATCTGTGAATTCTGTGTGACCATTGCAATTAATTATCAAACTTAGTAGAGAGTGCTGTGAGAGGGACAGTTGGTGTCAGAATTGGTAGAGATGGTGGAGAGAGGAGTCATGTCTGACCTCTGCTTCATAGGAATTAGTCTTGGACTGTTGATCTTGATGCTCCTTCCTCCTTGTGATGCTAGAGGAGGTCAGACACTTCCCCTACACCAGTTTTACAGAGATAAAAGAAGACTCCAAATCTTTTCCAGTTTCCTATCATGAAAATTCTTCCTATTTTAGAAGAAATTCTTCACAATGTGAGTCTCTGGAGGAGGCAGGGCCTCTGCCCACCATGACAGCCTAAGAGGAGAGAGATTTTCCTCTTCCCACATCCTGCCAGCCATGGTGAGGGCACATGACCCAGATTCAAGCAATTAGATGCTACCACCAAGAAATATGATTCATGGAGAAATGTCACAAAGGGGAATGGAAGAGGAGTTTGACTGTGGTGGCAATAGCAATATATAGCTGGGTACAGTGACCAGCTCATTCTACAAATGGCACTATGTATTGGGATGGCCTCTGTCCACAGTGGTGATGTGATCAGACTGTTTTTGTTACCTGACTTCCATTGGTTCTAGATCATTTTCAAAATATAGTTCTCCAGCTTTCCTGTCAGTTTTCAGAGCCTGCAAAATGCTTCCAAGAAAGTATTTTCTGCTTGAGTTAAGCAGGTTATCTGTTGTTTCCAAGCATCATAACTGACTGAAGGCAGGATTTCCTCAGGGAAATACAGGGACTGTGAATGGTAAACTGGCCTGTGTTATGTCAGAAGGCAAAAAATTCTATTTTTAATTATGGAATAAAATCTGGCAGGAGAGAGGAAACGGCTAATTAATCACCCATAGTCACCTGAAAAGGGGTATCCATTGAGGGAAACAGTGTGGGAGTCTCTGCGGCCCCTGCTATAGGAGAGTTTGAAGAGTATGATGGGTATGTGAATTCCAAGAACTGAGGACTGGACTGACTCCTAACAATTTAAGGCACACAGTGACTTTCAGTGATTATGTTAACAGTATTTCTTCCCCTTCTCACCACTGTAGCCAAAACCAAAGGCAGAGTTTGTTTTTGCAGATTGTGAAACTATAACATCTGTTAACTCATGGCATCTCCTATATGAAATTTATGGCACTAATCAGGAATCAGTGTGACTGCAAGTAGGGCAATGGAGATACATGAAGATTCTAAGAGCCCAGAATGACCCATATTCCCAGTGCCCACTGAATTCGCCTTCTCAGACTAATAATACTCCCATATCTATGAGGCTTAATAATACTAATTCTTTTTCATTTGAAGAAGTTAAATCTCCACATGGCGTATTTTTGCCTGCAGATATATATATATATATATATATATATATACACACACACACATATATAAAGAATCATATGCCAACATGTCCCTGTGTGGCCAACTGCAAAGTCAAAAATAGAAAAAAGTCACCTGGCAGTGAAAACTCAAAACTAAGAAACTTGGCACTGGACCTGCCAGCTGGATCATTGCACACAAGCTGAGGAAAAGGAGGAGAAACCCAAAGAAATCCCAAACCCAGGGATATCGCAAACCAAGAGCATAACTTATTTCTATCTTCCTTTCACTAGTAGAGGGAAACTATAGTCATTTTTCCACACCTGGTTCTTTAGTTGAGGAGTCAGACAGGGGCTGCACACATACATTATTACCTCTAACGCTTGAGAGAAGTAGAACAAACGGGGACGGAGAGTACAGTTCTCTTATGTTGTATTTAATATCCCTGGGAGGTGCAGTTTGTGCTTGACTACTAACCTAAATGTTGACAGTTCAAACTCACCCAGAGGCACTGTGAAAGAAAGCCCTGGCGATCTACTTCCATAAAGATTACAGTCAAGAAAACCCTAGGAGCAGTTCTAATCCGTAACACATGGGTTTGCCATCAATCAGAATCAACTTGAAGGCAACGGGTGTTGTTTCACTATTGCATAAGTTACAGAGGTAATAAAGCTTTCTCCTTCCTTTTTGGTTTACCACAATGTACAATGCCTTGCATATGGGAAAGACTCGATAAACTTTGTTGAATAAATAAACAGTGATCACTGTACAAAACTATATGTACATGTATGTACGTATATACATACATAAATATATAAAAACCCAAAATCCATTGCCGTCGAGTCGATCTGACTCATAGCAACCCTATTGGACAGAGTAGAACTGCCGCTACAGGTTTTCCAAGGCTGTAAATCTTTACGGAAGCAGACTGCCGCATCTTTCTCCCTAAGAGCGACTGGTGGGTTCAAATTGTCGACCTTTTGGTTAGCAGCCCAGTGTTTAATCACTGCACCACCAGGGCTCCACATATATATATATGAAAGAAAGGTACCCAGATGTATGTATCAATGTGTATTCAATTCCTCACAATTCCACTTTAGCATCTAGCACTGTAATCTATAGAGTTATAAAAAGGAAAAATTATTTCTTCATGCTCTATTTAGATTTAACATTCAGACAAATATCACTCTAGTTCTCACATTACCCATGTTATTTCTATCATTTTGGTCAGTATTTTGATGCACCTTTATGAGTAAATTTTAATATTCAAGTAAAACTGCTCTTAGGTACAAATACTTTTCATCATGTCAACCCCAAAATCAACGACATCTGAGTGGTTGCCACTGTATTTCTGTTAATGACTAGGAATTGGTGATTCCAACACACTTCACACTTTAATGTAATAGAATCTCAAATAATAAAATCAGATATTATGGAAAATGTAGTTAACTTCATGAAAAAAAATCTTAATGTCTTAAATCAAAACTGTGTCTTCATTTTCTTTATGCTCATGTTTGGGGAAAATAAATGGGCCAGTGAATTGCTATGTTCCCAAACTGCATACCTTTTAAAAGAATAACACATTATCATCTGATTGATTTTGTTCCAGGCAATTATGCTGAAATGGCCATCAGGAGATATAAAGAGTGACTGGTTTTGTTTTTTAAACCAAGTTTGTATCAGAAATATAAAAAAAAAATTTAGAGATAAGATACCAGCTTGGCTGCTAACCAGAAGGTCAGCAGTTCAAATCCACCAGCTGCTCCTTGGAAACCCTATGGGGCAGTTCTACTCCGTCCTATAGGATCACTGAGTTGGAATTGACTCCACAGCAACGGGTTTGGTTTTTGGTTTTCACTATAGAATCAATCTACAAAAATTAAAGAAACAAAAAAGTGAGAATTTTCATTCGACATTGCGACTATTTGCAGTCCAAAAAGTAATTTAACTTTAAATTTTATAGAAAATATTTTGATATCATAAATTTTCAAAACACGCTTAATAATATTTCTGGAGGTTGATATATACAGAATAATTCCATTTCTAATTCACCAGTTATTCTAAATAGACTTTTAGAGGCTTAATGCAGATTATATTTCAAACAATCTACCTCAAAATACTGTTGATTATGAAAATCATATCCAACCAAATACAATTTCTAATTTACATATTCAGTCAACTGTACTTGGGTCTATTTAACTGCATTTCAAAATACTTAAAACTACATTCTCTATGTGCTAGGTGCCGTGCTAGGTAATTAAAAAGATCAATGTTATTCCATTTAATCTTTGCAGTAAGCCTATAAATGAAAAACCTCAGTTTCAAGGCAGTTTAACAACTTGCCCAAAGTCAAACAATTTGTGACATAATTTAAAATTGTGTTCTCTGACTAAAATCACACAATTTTTCTAAGACACTTTATCATATTTTATATGTGCATTATATGTACAACACACAGAGAAAACAATTTCATTTATCCAGCATCGAGTATATTTCATACAGAAGAGCTTTCTAGAAATAAAGTTTATAACTCTTACACGTGAAAATATTATTTAGTTTTATACCTTTCAGGGAAAAGTTTTAACTAATGCATTGACTGCTGTTTTACATCCCTTATTAAGTAGTGCATAATAAAATATGTGGTGCAGTGGTTCAGCGCTCGGCTGCGCATCGAAAGGTCAGCAGTTGAAACCCACCAGCTGTTCCACAGGAGAAAGATGTGGCAGTCTGCTTTTGTAAAGATTACAGCCTTGGAAACCCTATGGGGCTGTTCTACTCTGTCCTACAGGGTTGCTGTAAGTTGGAATTGACTTGACGGTGATGAGTTTTGGGTTTTGGTTTTTATCTTTTTTCATGCTTCAAGGTCATCAACGTGATCATCAGCTTTGTAGGGAGCAGTACCACAGCCATGCAATAAAGGCCACTGAAAACTTCCATTCGTTCTCACTCTAGTGAACCTTGACTATTAGGTTTATTCTTTACACTTTTTTTTTTTTTTTACTTTAATTGTTGGATGGCTCAATAGCTGCTTGTTGTCAGTGAGTCTGTTTCCTGAGATGCTTCATTTTCCTACATCCAACTGGTTCCTTAGAATTTGCAGTATGCAGGAATATGATTCTACATAGTATTTTAAAATTGCATATGAAGTATAAATTAACTAGCTCTCCATGAGATCCTAAACAACTCTTAAATGAAACTTCTCCAGGTCAAGGAATACGCTTCAGTGCAAGGTCCTTTTCATAGCTACTTTACCTGCTCATTCAATAATTCTTTCTCAGATATTTAATGAGCAATTACTATGTGCCAGGAATAGTCCCAGGTTCTGGGGAATCAGCAGTGAAAAAAAACAAAGGTGCATATCCTTAGAAGCTCACATTCTATTGAGAAGCAGGCAAAGAGTAATGTGTGTAATGGTGTACATACTATGAAGTAAAACTGCATTTAAAAAAAGGGGGTAAGAAATTAAGGAAGGGGGTACAATTTTAGATGGAGTCTTTGGAGAAGGCCACATTGAAAGGGCGATATCTGAAAAAAGAGCTAAAGGAAAGGTCTTAGTCCTGGGAGTGTTTGTCTTCGGATTCATTCCTCAGCCTCCTCTGCTCTGCTTTATATTTCAGGAGTTCTCATACCTGCAGAGGAGCTCTGGTGGCACAATGTTAAGTGTTCGGCTGCTAACCAAAAGGTCGGCGGTGTGGGGAGAAAGACTTGGCAATCTGCTCCCATAAAGATTACAGCCTAGAAAACCTTATGGGGCAGTTCTACTCTGTCCTATAGGGTTGCTATGAGTCAGAATTGACTCAAGGGCACACAACAACAATGACACTTGTAGTCTCCTATGTCAGTGGGCTCTGGCTGGGTTTGACTAATGGAGGGCACTGAAGGGTAAGGGAAGGAAGAAGTCAGGGGATTTATCCAACTCTTCCTTTGTTTTGAGCAGAGCCTCAAGCAGCTACCTTGCCTCTGTCACTCCCAACTCTTGCTGGATGGGCTGTCTGTGTTTCCAGATTTTTCTGGTTGACCCCAGGCCTTGGTTTCTGGTAACATTGCCTCTTTCCTTTCTCTCTGGCCCAGAGCTGATGATGGTTTCCTGGTGATTGCTTCACTATCCTCAGTTTCTTAGTGCCCCATCACCTGCACAACCAGTTCCATGTGTTAAATCACCTCTTTCAAAATATTACAAACAATTGTTTTAAATACTTACAGAAGTTTATGAATCAATGTTTGGACCTGACTGTTACAGAAGGTGAGAGAGCAAGACTCATAGCTATCTAGGTAAACAGCATCTGGATCATAGGAACAGCAAGTCCCACTAGTCTGGGGGAAGAGCTGCCTGGAGTGTTCAAGACACAGTGAGGAGGAGGCCAGAGTAACCGCCACTGAGAAAGGGAGATGAGGCCACAGATGGTAATGAACTGTCAGAGAGAATGGGAGACTGAGGACGGAGCAAATCTCCCAGAGCCTTGTAGATCATCATCTGATTTTGGCTTTTACTATGAAAGAGATGGGAAGTTATCAAGGCTTTTGAACTGACCAGTGAGATGATCGAACTTCTGTTTTAACATAACTAGTCCTTCCAGAAAGAGATAATGGCAGAAGCAGGAAGACAGGTTTAGTAGATATTGAAATAATATAGGTGAAAAATGATTGCAGCTTGGACCAAGAAATGTCCTGGGATGACACAGTTTGTTCTTGACTACTAACAAAAAGGTCATCTGTTCAAATCCACCCAGTGGTGCTGCGGAAGAAAAGCCTGGCAATCTATTTCCATAATAACCACTGAAAACCCTACAGAACACAGTTTTGCTGTGAAACACATGGGGTAATTATGAGTCAGAATCAACTTGGTGGCAATGGGTTAGACCAGGTCAGTAGCAGTGGCAGTGGAGGAGTGCTCAAATCAGGGGCAGATTTGAAGATCAAGCCAACAGGATTTGAAGGTGAATTGTGCATGTTAAATAAGAAAAAGACATGATAGATTTCAAAAATACATTAGACATTTAAGTAGAGATGTTGGGTATATGAGTATATGACTTACATGAGTATAAAATGAGGTGTAAAGGTCTGACCTGGAGACATAAATCTGGAAATCGTTACATATAGATAGTATTTAAAGTCATGAGACTTGATAACATTACTAATGGTATCTCTTGCTTATTTCTAGTGTTTTGGGGGGTAGCTGAGCTTCTCAGTAAATAAATATTATATAATCTATAGACTAATAGTATAGAAAACATACATATTTCTGTTATGAATTGAATTGCGCCCTTCCAAAATTTGTGTTGGAATTCTAACCCCTATACCTGTGATGTAATGTAACATAATTAATCAGTTGAGATCACATCATTGTAGGGTGGGTCCTAAACCTAATCACTTCTGAGTTATATAAACAGCAGCAAAGAGACAGAGACATGCACGTAGACACGGGAGAGACAGGCACTTAATGACAATGATGGAGGCAGATAGATGAATCTAGAAGCCGAGGAACTCCAAAGACTGTTGGCTACTAGAATCTGAAATAAACAAGGAAGGACCTCCCACTAGAGCTATGCCCTGAATTTAGATTTCTAGCTTCCTGACTGTGAGAAAATAAATTTCTGTTCTTTAAAGCCACCCACTAAGTTATAGCAGCACTAGGTAACTATAAGACAATTTATCTTAAACAAAAATATAGAAGCACTAGATAACTAAGACAATTTATCTTAAATAAAAATATAGACACACTAGATAACTAAGACAATTTATCTTAAACAAAACTATAGAAACTTACTGTAAGTGTGCACAATGAGAGTCCTACATTTATTCAAGTATTTTTTAACTTGTCTTTTAAGCACTGTTTGCATTATTTAAGCCTGTTACAAATCCAGCTCATACTAAGCAAGGACTTTATGATTCTTGCACTGTCCAACGGAACCCCAAGACAGTGTTATTGGGGCTTGAACACTGCCAGGGCTCATCTGTGTTTCTTGCCTCTGAGTCCCCACGTGTATCTGCTACAATCTTCCCTTTCACTGCAGGCCAGCTTTCTCCACATGACAGAAAGTGCATTCACCAACAACTCTCCATCTCTATATCTTTTGGCTTCTATGACTCAAAGAGAAAACAGTTCTCAGAAAAACAAGGAAGAGAAAATGTGCCAGATAAAAATGTATGTTCAGCACAGTTTTCAATGCTAATTTAATAGTCTCTTAAGAAAACATCTTTTTTGTTCTCTTCATTCATTGCCTACATACATATTGAACACAAAGTTATTAGTATTTCTCCTTGAAAAATATGTAATGATAAAATTTATGGCCACATTAGAAATCATTTTCTTTCTATCCAATTGTTTATACTTCTTTGTACTTTATCCTAACTCTCAGAGTTAAGATTTGTGTAACATTTTCTCTGCAGTGTATTTGATCAGCATACAGCAATAAAAGTTAACATGACTGACATTTAGAAGGTATGATGATACCCACTAGAAAACCGGAAAAAAAAAAAAAGATGATTTAGTTTTAAACCCAATGCTCCATGCCACTTTATAGGATTGTACTGGGGTTAACTACAGCAAAATAAAATGACCTTGAAGCTGTGGAGCATGCTGAACTTACCAGAGTACAATATGATGATAAATTATTCAACACTGCATGTAAAAACAGACCTTTAAGATAGGAAAGAGATATATTTCCATCATTCATTTATTCAACAAGCATTTATTGAGTTGTTTCTTCTGTTCAAAGAATAGCAGAATTCCAGTTTTAGAAAAAGCAAAGTGAAATGGTAGTAAATCTGCATAACTGCAACTCTTGCAAAGAGGGACCTTGAGTTTATTAATCAAGTATCCAATCAATCATATATTCTCAGAATTATTTCCACCACATCTACCACATAGTCTAGCCCCCATCCCCATCATCTCTCCAAGACTAATGCATAAACAGCCTTGCTCTCACTCATGCCATACTAGATATCCTCCACCAAGAAGCCCGAGCCTTCCTTATGTAACAGAAATCAGATCAGCCACTTTCTTTGTCTCAATCTTCTGATCGTTTTTCTTCACCCTTAGCATAAAATACTGAGTTTTCTTACCTTGACATGCACTGTCTGGTCCCTAGCTTACTCTCAGACATCATTCCCAAATCTCCTACTACTGCTCTTCTCACTTGCTGCAATCCATCTGCTGGCATTTTGCTATTTTCCTTTAACATGCTAATGTGGACTTGCTCTTCTCTCTGCCTGGAATCCTCTTCTTCCACATGTCTGCACAGGTCACCCCCTCATGGCATTCACGTCTCTGCTCAGATGCTGCCTCCTCAGAGATCTTGTTCTAGACCATCAGCTCCTACCTCTTGGGTTACTTTAATTTTCTTAGTAACATTTACCGCTAATGCTTTATTGTGTTCTTTTATTTGTTTAATATCTCCCTTCCCAATTTACATGTGAGTTCCTGGAGAGCAAAGATTTCGCCTGTTTTGTTCATTGGTATATCTCAGGGCATAAAACTGCATAGCACACAATTTCTGGGCAATAAATTCTTGTTAAATAATTTATTAATTGTACCTGTACAGACTCTTGTAAATGGATGTGAATCCCAGCTTCGCCACTTAATTAGCTCTGCAACCTTGGGCAAGTAATCAAACTCTCTGTAGCAAAATGGTTATAAGAATGACATTTACGTCACATGTAAAATGCATACAATGTTGCGTGGCCCATGTAAGTGATTATTCAAGGTCACTTAGAAGAGCCCTGGTGGCACAGTGGTTAAGAGCTCAGGCTGCCAGCCGAAAGGTTGGCAGTTCTAATCCACCAGCCATTTCTTGGAAACCCTATGGCAGTTCTACTCTGTCCTATAGGGTTGCTATGACTTGGGATCAATGCAACAGGTTTGGTTTAATCATTATATTTCAACTTTTATTTTTATTATTATGTGACATTATTCAAATTTCATAAATTATTGCTGCACCCATGTAAAGAAAAATGTATATATGAAAAATATGTACAAATATAGAATCCTTACTATCCTATTAGTATTAGATTCCTGCCAGTAATAAAGTTTCGTGGAGAGGCAAAAGGCTTTTTTACAAGAAAATATTTACTTATGAAATGACTACATGACAATAATTTCCCCAAACCATATTTAATTTATTCTTTGCTTATATTTTAAAAGTTAGAATTCAAATTCCTGTTGAAATTTTCATATAGGACAAAAAAACTATTTTCATAACATTTAGTTATATTCTTAGCTTTTCACTTTAAGTTGACATTTTTGAGTAACAATTACTCTTACATTATGAAAATCTTCTTTGATTCGTTTGCTTACTTCCAAGGACAAAAAAATGCATATGGATAATCTTTATAACAAAAAAAATTTTCAATAAACATTCATATTTCATTATCTATGGCAGAATAAACCCAAATAAAAAAAAATTTAATTTTTGTGCATGTCTCTTTTAAGGGAGAAAGATAAAAGACATGACTGTGATATCAGTGTATATATTGAGGTCACTGCATATTCAGTCTATTCTCTCACACCTTTTCATGTACAGTCCTCTACAAGGATAACTTATCTTCTAGTGATAGCTCTTTGCACTATATATTTGAAGCTACTTTGATATGTTACAATATTATTTCATGTGAATCCAACCAAAATACTTTTTTATTTGAAATTGAGAAAAGTTTCTTGTATTGTTCTGCAAAAAAAAAAAAAAAAAAAAAGAGTTGGAACATTTATTCATGCGGCTTTGCCATTGACCTGGTGATAATACTCAAAGAACTGATGGATTTTAGACTGAGTTTCTTGGCACTCAGCCAAGTGTAAGATGGCCCTCTGCAAATACATAAGTATATTGTGAAAGGCAATTAAAACAGCATCAATATCATTAGACTCATGTCAGTCAAATCTTTGCTGCTATTGCTAATGAGAAAATATTTTCAAATACTTAAATTTTTTCAAGTTTGTTAACAAACATAGCTCAAGCTGTAGTATATACAGTACACAGACTACCAAATGTAGTTTTATTGACATAGGGTGGACATTTACTTCAGATAAGTTTAAACACGGTGTAGACCAGAATCTTACAAAAGTTGACACCATCAGGGGAATGATGAATCTTAAAGAGTTTGATAGGATATTAACTATGCCCTGAAGTAGTTGCTGGAGATCGACCCAGAAGATTGGAAGGATGTCTCATTATTCAACACATCACCACCTACTTAAAGAGAAACTACTACTAATCATAAAAATAGTTACCTTTTTATGTCGTTTTGGCTACGTGCCAGACAAAAGGCAATCTTCAATTTGTTTTATAAATTATATCTTACTTGTTTATCATGACAACACTGTTTAATACCATCATTTACAGTTGTGGAAATTGAGGCTTATGGCACTTATTAGCTTTGCCCAAGTGGTGAATAGGATTTATGGTTGGGTGTATCTGGCTCCGAGGATCTTGATTGTTATGACTTAAGTATGCTGTCTATTGAAATAGACTAGAATTTAGAAAAATTCCCTTTATCCTCTTAATAATGAGAAGCAGTTAAAATAAACAAGAATTTATTCAAAGCATTGCTTTATATACTCCCACTGGGAAAATAATTTATATCAGAAGAGTTGATATTTGGAAGAATCAATGTAACCAGACTAAAAAGATTTCACCAATTTACGCAGACCCAATAGAAGAAATAAAATTTTGATGTAAAAAAGTATAACGTTTAAGGTGATCAAATTAAAATCCAAAAAATATTCTCCAGAAGTAAAATAAAATGTCTGAACTTTAAAGATAATTCAGTGGATGAACTGAAAAGTAATGGTTACTAATGAAAGTCATGTATTTGTTTTGGAAGATTGAGTAAAAGGGCTATATTATAATGCATTTTAAAATGCAAAGAAATAAAACTATACATGAAAATAATTCTTGAAAAAGAAGCATTCTTAAGGGAAATACTAACAGTTTGCCCTTGAAATAGCGAGGACTTAGAAAATACCTATATACATTTTTTATCTCATGATAGAGAAAAATTTCTTAAGCAAGATAGAAAATACAGAGGTCATATTAAAAATATGTATTAATACAACAATGTAAATCATATTGATTTATGTGTAAAAAAGAAAGGATAATCAACATAAAAGTTGAATGTCAAAATGTTTACAATATATAAAAGAAAAAGCAACTGATCCTTAACACATAAAGAGCTTCTAAAAATTTTCTAAAAATGAAAAATGACCTAACAGAAAAATAGACAAATTATATTAATAGGCAATTCATTTCACTATTATTCAGGAAAATGTTAATTAAAACAAGACTGAGACATTATCTATTTATACCCATCAGATTGGGAAATATGAAATGAATTATTAACATTCAATAGAGACAAAAGTTGAGGAAATTAGTATTGTCATAAAAAAAAACAAGAAAATCAAACCCATTGCTGTCAAGTTGATTCTGATTCATAGTGACCCTATAGGACAGAGTAGAACTGCCCCACAGTGTTTCCAGGACTGTAAATCTTTACAGAAGCAGACTGCCACATCTTTCTCCTGTAGAGCGTCTGGCAGGTTCAAACTGTTGACCTTTTGGTTAGCAGCCGAGTGCTTTACTCACTGCACTACCAGGGCTCCTCGAGTATAAATTGCTTCAACTTTGGTCGAAAAGCATCTAGAAAAAGCGATCAATATGTTAAATGCACATAACCTTTGACCTAGCAACCCCACCCATATATATTTTTTCTGTATCTCTTTACTGCCTCTTTTGCTGGCATCTGGAACTCCCAATTATTAACAGGTTCATTTTCCTGGATCTGTTCATCAAACATTGTAGACAACAGAGAAGCAGACTGACTAAGGAAATGCATTCAGAATGTCGGATTGTATTTATAGCTCAGAGGACACAGACGGTTTTGCATTCATAGTAGTGACACCAGCATGCCCAGCTGAGTGGTTGTTTATTGCTTAGGTGCAGGCACAGAGAGGGCAGAGAGTTTGCCTGAAAAGTGGTGTTTTGTTTTCCAACAGAAATGACAGATGGAGAAAAATACAGATGTTAATAGTAATGGCAAAAAGGTAATTAAAAGACAAGTCATAGCATATTAGCTAGAAACAGGTAAGTAAGGGGAAAAAAAGAGTCCAAGAATAGAGAGAGAATAATTGGGTCTATGGGCTAAAAGTACTCCTGATGTCAAAGGACAGTTGTAGTGGGAATTGTTGACCAGACAAAATGTAATAATAAGAGACAGTCATCAGAAGAAGGTATTTCTGTATGATTTCATAACTCCCTGTTTTAAATAATGAAAAGGTCTGGAATTATCAAGGACAAGCTCTAACTTGGTAGTGTGCCCTGCAGGCTCTTAGTATCTCACTAGAATTGGGTTTGGCATGAAACATTTTCTATTTCCCATATATAGTTATTCAATCGGATTTTAATATGAAGAAGAAGAAAAAAAGTGTTGGAGTGTGATTGTAGGAATGGATGGTTGAGGTAGGGTGGGCAAAAAGATCATTAGAGGAGAGTAGGTCAGGGAACAAAAATGTCAGATTGTTGGAAGGTGTGATGGTTCAGATTGTATGTCAACTTGGCTAGGCCATGATTCTCAGTGTTTTAGCAATTGTATAATGTTGTGATCACTTTCCTGTTGAAATTTGATATGTGATCACCCACATGATGGAATCTGCCGAGTGGTACTGGTGGGGGCGGGGCCTATGGCAGCTCACTGCCCCCTCAGCTTCATCTTTCTGACTTCCGCCGGTTACTTTCTGCCTGCTCACCTTGCCAAAGTTTTTGGCTTGTTCCAGAGTCGGCAGCTGCCTCTTGTCATCTCACCTCCAGTTCTTGGGACTTGAGCTAGCAGCTTACCTATCGATCTTGGAATTCATTGACCTTCACAGCCTGTGAGCAGGAGCCCTGCTCTCCGACCTGCCAACCTCGGGTTCATCAGCTTCTGTGGCTGCGTGAATTAGGAGAGGTCTCTACCCTGATCCATGGACTTGGGACGTTTTGGCCTCTACAATCACGTGAGCTGTTTCCTTGATATAAATCTCTCTCTCTATCTATATATATATTTATACACTTTACTGGTTCTGCTTCTCTAAAGAACCCAGCCTAAGATGGAAGGATTATCCACAAAGTCATTAAATTCCTTCAGATCTACTACAGAAGTTAGAATGGGCAAGAAGATTGTGAGACAAGGCCCACAGTCATCAAGGAATGCAGGGAATTGTCCAAGAGGTCGTTGTTGGTGTTGTTTGCTGCCACTGAGTTAGTTCCCCAACTCATGGTGACCCCATGCTCAACTGAATATAACACTGCCTGGTCCTGAGCCATCCCCATGACCAGCTACAGATCAGACCTTTGTGATCCATAGGGTTTTCACTGACAGATTTTCAAAAGTAGATTGCTAGGCCTTTCTTCCTAGCCTGTCTTAGTCTGGGAGGTCCACTGAAACATATTCAGCATCATAGAAATCTACAAGTCTCCACTGACAGATGGGTAATGGCTGTGCATGAGGTGCATTGGCCAGGAATCAAACCCAGGTCTACTACATGGAAGGCAATCTTACCACTGAACCACCAATGCCTGTCATAAGAAATCATTAGACATCAGTAATCAGTGGTAGATATTAAGCCAAACATTATACACTTTAAAAAAGTGTGCTTGTTTGTTTGTTTTATAATGAGATGGAGGAATCTATCATACATTTTGATAACACTCAGTGTATTAGAGAAAATGAGGTTATAAGGTTCTATAACACTCTCATGGAAAAAAAAAATGAGTAAGTATGGAGATTAAAATGTAATTATCACATAGTAGAATTATATGACGGCTTCAAAACTGGGTTGGTGTTTGTCACATCTCAACTGACTCAACAAATAGTCTGCCCAGTTAGAATCATTGAAATAACAAATTGCTATAAGAAAGTTAAAGTCAAGGGGAATCTAAAGGCCCTTTTTCTCCTTTTAGAGAAGGTGCAATATTTTTCAGAGGATTGATTCAGTTAAATTCTCCAGATGTAGATTTTGATTTTGGTATGACTAATGGAGGATTTCCAGGGAGTCACTGCCCATTACTACATTGTAGTTTTAGAACGTATAAGTAGTCACATTAAGGGTCCTTTGGACAAAATGACTATGCTCTTCCTTATGAATGCCATAGCACTAACAGACAAACAAACAAAATAGCTATCTAATATGTCACACTATTGAACAATAATTAAATAATTAACAATAAGGTGCTTTATTGTACCTTAATAAAGCAAATATAATTTTAAACCTCATGTGGAGACCCTAGGTGGCACAAACGGTTAAGCGCTCAGCTATTAACCAAAAGATTGGAAGTTTGAATTTACCCAGAGGCATCTGAAAGGAAGGCTTGGCGATCTACTTCCAAAAGTAGTCTTACACGGCAAAATGAAGCTCTAGGCAGAAGCACCAAGCTGTCCCTCCACAGCAAAGATCCAAAGAACTAAGCTGAACAAAGAATACAACAATCCTGAAAGCCTGAAACATCAAATGAAGAGACAAAGAATTCAGCCAAGCACCAAATGGAGTGAGAAAACTGACAGAGAGCAGAGAGCGAGGAGAGATTCATGCAGAGGTCCCCTACCAGCTAACGGAGTGCAGATCCACCATCTTGGACTCCTATAGGAGACCAGCAAACAGGGGGTACAAGAAAGCAGCCTCACAGAGTCTCCAGGTAATTGGTGATATACGCTTTCCCAGCCCCCACCCTCCTTCACCCCGACTCGGCCTCCTCTGCTTCCCATGGCCACAGTCCTTGACCAGGAAACAGCGGCTGCTTGGATTCCACACACCCGAACGGGTGGCTCTCTGAGTGCCATTTGTTGGCTGCTGGTGTTGCATTTTTTCCTCTTCTTTTTATTTCTTCCTTGCTTCTCCCCACCTCCCCCTCCTTTCGCTCGAGTACCTCGCTCCATGCGCCAGCTTTGCTTCTTCCTGAGGGGCTGCAGAGCTCCGGTAATCTGTGATATACACTTTCCCACTCTCTACCCTTCTTCACCCACACTTGGCCCCCTCTGCTTCCCACAGACACAGTCTCTTGTCCAGAAACACCAGCCCGAAATAGCTGGGTCTCTGAGCGCCATTTGTTGTCTGCTAGTGTGATTTTTTTTTATTTTTCTGATTCTTTTCATTTCTTACTTGCCTCTCACCACCTCCCCCTCCCTTCGCTCAAGTACCTGGCTCCGTGAGCCATCTTTGCTTCCTCCTGAGTGGCTGCGGAGCTCCGTTCGAGTGTGGAGCTGCTTCCTGGTTTGGACTCCCGCGCCGGTGGGATCCCAGGGCTTTTGTTCGTTGGTTTGTTTAGAACTCTTTTTTTGTTTTCTTTTACTCTTCTTGAGTTGGGATCCCTTTCTGGCCAGGCTGAGCTGCGTGGCAGGGAGACTCCCCTTCGGCTTCCACAGACTTGCAGAGGGATGCCTGAGGGCATTTCTTTTTAGATTGTTTTTTTTTTTTTCTGTTTCTTCGTGGGCCTTTCTTGTTTTTTTTCCCCCTTCTTCCCTTTTTGTCTTTCTTCATTGCTCAGTTTCTCGTCTCTCTATATCTTCCTTCTCTTTCAGTTCCCTGAATACCTGGCGTTGTATACCTCTAAGCCTTCTAGCCAGGCTGTACTGCAACAACTGAGAGCGACTTTCCCAGACCTCATAGCTGCACTGGTGGGATCCCTGGGAACTCTGTGGTACTTTAACCTTTCCGATTTTTATTTATTCATTCTTTTCTTTTCTTCCTCTGCCCCCTTCTGTTTTTCTCCATTTCATAGTCTCTCATCTCTCCACTCCAACAGCAAGCTCCCCTAGCATTCTATTTTGTTTGTTTGTATGTTTTTAGCTCCTGTTCCTCTCTCCTCTCTCCCATATCCATCTTAGTTCCACACATAACAATCTCCCTGCTGCATACTGCCTACCTGCACCGTGTGCTTAACATCACACCACCAAGCAGCACAGGTACGGCCTACTGGAACCTGCCCTGAACTGATTACCAACCCACACTGGTGGCTGTAGTGAGTACTACAAACAACCCCTCCCAGTAACTCCTCTTCAGCTAGACCTGTCCCACCGAACCATATCCAAGTGACCCTGCCAGTAGAAGAAGGTGGCGAAAAGCATTGTGCACACTGATGAGCAAACAACAAAGAACACACAGTCTGCCTGCTTAGACATAGTCAAACTTTTTTTTAAAAAAAGGGACGAAACAAACAAATCTACAATCAATAAATGAGAAAAATAACTACGGAATGTCCCGAAGACAGCAGACAATAACAAAACATTTACAAAAACAGGACAGGATGGTTTCAGTAGGCGTCCAAAATAGAACACCAGATGACTCTCCTCTGGAAGAAAATGCACTAGAATTACCTGACAGGGAATTCAAATCGCTAATACTCAGAATTCTCCAAGAACTGAGGCAAAAAGCTGACAAACATGAGGAAAAAATAGACAAATTCATGGAAAATATGGACAAAAAATTGGAAGAATTCAGGAAAATAATGCAGGAACAAAATGCCAAAATAAATTCACAACTAGAAATTATACAAAGACAATAATTAGAAATCCAAA